>NC_134897.1:15352032-15454532 GCF_041734735.1 Babylonia areolata | reverse complement strand
TGTGAAAGGCGTGTTTCGGGAGCAAGAGTTTACAACAGTTTGAAAACAAAACAAAACAAAACAAAACAACAACATAAAAAACAAACAAACCAACAACAAAAAAACTTAACAGATGCAAAATGTTACCAGTTTAGATTTATCTCACAGAAGAGGAGGAATGCAGTATCACCACACTTAGTTTAAAGACACGTCAGCCTGACGACAATGCTGACCAAGTCTTTCCAGCAGCCTTTATCCTAAGTATTACCACACGTAGTTATGAAGAAACGTCACGGTGACGACAATGCTGACCAAGTCTTTTAGCATCCTTTGTCCCCCGTGGTCCGTGCAGGGCGGCCCGGGAGTGTGACTGGGAGATAGTGCGGCGCCTCCTGCAGCACGGGGCCGACCAGAACATCACGGACAGCACGGGCAGCCGCGCCATCCACCGCGCCATTGACGTGCAGCAGTGGGACGTGGTGGAGCTGCTGATCAAGTTCCACGCCCACCTCTCCTTCCGAGACCCCAACGGGCTGACCCCGCTGTACAAGATCATCAGGAGCACGCTGTCTATGCAGTTCCCCTTCCCTTCCACCACCAGCAGCAGGACCGTGGCGGAGCAGGGCAGAGCCATACGCGCCAGTCTCCTGTGGACGACCCACGTGGACTACAGGGAGACGTGTGAGGGGAAGACGGCCCTGCACGTGGCCTGTCAGGCTGGGCTCTGGGACTCGTTCCGCTGGGTTGTGTCCAGAGGGGCAGACCCTCTGGCCAGGACGGACGACGGGCAGTCCCTGCTGTGGATGGCCACGGATCACGCCGAGTGCCCGCGTCAGCTGGTGGCCGCCTGCCTCAGGCTGGGCGTCAGCACATTCGAGCAGGAGACCCTCGAGGCCAACTTCCCCAGCACGCCCTTCGGCCTGTCCGTGCTGAGACAGGACCACGTCCTGATGGCCATGCTGCACGAGTCGGGGTCGTGCTCCAGCAGGGAGGTCTTCTGGCACTACAGCAAGGCCCTCAGGTCCGCCCGGGCTCAGGCGCCGCTGCGGTCCCTCACCAGGCCCGGCCACCCCGGCCTGACGTCACCGGGGACACTACGATTGCTGGCCCGCATGGCCACCCAGCCCCGCTCCCTCAAGTCGCTGTGCCGTCTGCGGATCTCCGGTTTGCTGGGTGTGAGGAAGAAGCGGGAGAAGAGGGTGGGCAAGCTGCCTGTGTCCTACGCCATGAAGGACTACGTCATGTTCCAGGATCTCGCGCAACCAGAGTTCGCTGACGCTGTGGAGAAGTCCTTGAAATGAACACACACACACACACACACACACACACACACACACACACACACACACACACGCACGCACACACACACACACACACACACACACACACACACACACACACAACCAAACCGCCCTATCGAAGTAGTTGCCTTAGTACTAGAATGACGCATGCACTCAGCGCAGGTGAAAGAACCCACGGCAACGAAGGGATTGTCCATGGACAAATTCAATAGAAAAAAATGCTTTGCGGGTAAAAACGCATACAAATTTCAAATATCCGTCTTTCATTCCACCCGCCACGAACCCTGTCCCCATTGCATTCGTGCTTGAATGGGGAGCCAGTGAAGGGAAGCGAGTAGGGGGGTGGGGGTGATGTGTTGACGTTTCCTAACCTTGAGTGTGAGTCGTGCTGCAGAGTTTTGAACTTTTTGAAGTTTGTCAACGTAGTGTCTGGGGCAGCCGGCAAGAAGAGCATTTCCATAATCTAATCTAGATAGGGAAAAAAACAACAAAACAAACCCAGTGCCTTTGTGGTTTCAGTGGTGAGATATTGGTGAATGGAGCTGACTTGTCGGAGTGCTGCATATGCTGACCTACAAATGTGGTTGATGTGTATGCCAAGTGTCATGTCATCTGAAAGCATGTACCCTAAATTGCGTGCGGATGCTGAGAAAGGTATGTCTGAGGTTACTACCAGGATAGATGAAGGCTTCGGCAAGTCAGAAAATGAGCGCTTTGGGTGAATGAGAAGTGCTTCTGTTTGATCATAATTCAGTTTGAGTTTGTGGTCTGTCATCTATGATTTGACATCTGTGATGCATGACTGTAAAGTCTGAATGGTTTGACCTATTTCTGTAGGTTGACATGTTCTATAAAGCTCGTCTGCAAAAGGTTGATTGGAAACAAAGTGACTTTGGATGAGTGTATGAAGAGGTTTGGTGTGCATGATGAAAAGTATAGGACCTAAGACAGAGCCCTGTGGAACTCCGAACAAAACAGGTGCTGGCTGTGACGAGTGATTATCGATGATGACTGTCTGGATACGACTTGAAAGATAGCTTCTGACCCAAGAGAGGGCTGATCCAGAAACCCCATAGCAGTAATGAAGGATGTGCAACAAAAGGGTATGGTCTATGGTGTCAAACGCTGCACTGAGATCTAACAGAGTGAGAACGGAAACATTACCTTGATCTAGTGCCAGGAGTGTATCACTAGTGACCTTGAGAAGTGCAGTGTTTGTACTATGTGATGGTCTGTATGCTGACTGGTTGGGTGACAGCAGGGAATGTGAGTTTAGGTATTCAAATAACAACTTTTTCCATGACCGTAGACATAAAAGATAAGTTTGATACTGGTCGATAATTTTGTAGAACATTCTGATCCAGAGAAGGTTTCTTAAGCTGTGGCTTTACAACAGCGGCTTTATAAGAAGCGGGGAAAGAACCTGACAGAAGACTATCATTTACTACATGTGTCAAAGTGGGAAAGAGAGTGTCAATGTTTTCAAGTAACAAAGAGGTAGGGTTGGGATCTAGTTGGCAGGTGGTCGGTTTTGACTTTAAAATGATCGTTTTCAGTTCATCTTCTGTGACAGGATGGAAGCAGTCAAAACAGAAGAAACTGAACTGGTGGCATGATTGGAACTGATCACTGATAATGCAGCTGTTGTCATACGATCAAGTTCTTGTCCGATGTCAGTGACTTTCTTTGAAAAAAAAAACACGAAGTCTGAAAACACTTGAGGTAGCTGATGAACGGGGTACAAAGTGGGAAGAGGAGATGATTTGACATCGATTGCCAGTCAACTTTCCACAAATACAGAAAAAAAATTTCTAGCTGACATACAACCACTGATTACTTTTCCGTAAGGGTAAGGGTACACTTTTTACTTTTATTCCACTGGCATACGCTCTTCCCCCGATCTCTCTGTTTTATCATTCTTCAAACGTTCTGGTAGTCCTCCGGGATACATTCTGAGCACCCGGCACCAGCCCTCCTTCCCCCTTCCGCCCCCCCCCCCACCTCCGGCCCCCGTACCCCATCCACAGGAAGTGGTTAGTCGCT
Source organism: Babylonia areolata (assembly GCF_041734735.1). Taxonomy (NCBI): domain Eukaryota; kingdom Metazoa; phylum Mollusca; class Gastropoda; order Neogastropoda; family Buccinidae; genus Babylonia; species Babylonia areolata. The sequence continues at coordinate 15,451,209 of NC_134897.1, read as the reverse complement.
CGCGAGGTGCATGATAAGTCATCATCCCACTCTCTCCCACCCCTCCCCTCTCTGTCTCTCTCTCTCCCCCCTCCCCCCTCCCCTCACTCCCACAAAAAAAAAAAAAAAAAAAAAAAAAAAAAAAAATCCCGGTAGTAATCTGCTTCCTACTGCTCTGTAATAATTTGTCCAAATGTTTGCCCTCTATCCGCCGATGATCGCGCCCCTAACAAACACCCTCACCACGCCCGATGCCCAAACACCACAAGCCGACAAGAACCGTAACCTTACGGACAAAGTCCCCCGTTGTCATATGCCGACGAAATATTTGTCTTCCGTTTCTGGTGGACAGGGGGTGTTGAGAGGAGGGGGGGGTGGGGGAGGGGGTTGGGTCGGAGAATCCAACGAGCATACCGACATGTTTTCACGATCGGTGCGAAAGACTGGGTGTTAGTGGCGGGTAGGGGGGTGTGTGGGGTGAATGTAGCTGGCTAGCAAGCTGGCGAACTAATTGTGATGGGGGTGGATAGGGAGGGGGAAGGGGTATGAGGTTGTGTCGGCAAGTTGTTGACTCTGGCTGTGTGATATGGGCATCCGTACGTCGGTCGGTCGGTCGGTCGGTCAGTCAATCAGTCAATCAGTCAACCCTGGCTCTGTTCTGGTACCAATCGGCCCAAGGGCTGGAGGAAACCAGCTTTCCCGAGGCCGCTGGGGGGAGCAAGGGGGAAGGGGGAGGGAGAACAAAAGCGGGCCTAATTCAGACCGAATCACCGCGAAATCGCGGAGCAATATTTGGACACGCGGCGTCACTGAAGCGGCCTGTACCGCCCGTGGGGACCGCTACTGCCACTGATGTAACTCGGTGTGTGTGTGTGTGTGTGTGTGTGTGTTGTGTGTCTGTGTGTGTGTATGTATGTATGTGTCTATGAAAAGAGAGAGAGAGAGAGGGAAAGAGGGAGGGAAGGAGGGAGAGAGTAAATGACGATGGTGAGAGAGTGGGAAGGCAGTGTGAGGAAAATGATGGTCAACAGTCCCATCGTCCCTCTCGGACCAGACCACACTGTAGGATTGAAAACTCAGATGAATTACGTATTGCTCTGGAAACCCCTCCTCCCAAAAACAAACAAACAACACCCCCCCTCCCCCCAACCATAAAAACAAACCCAAAAAACACACACCCAAAAACTGTACGTATTGCTGTGGCCACAAAAAAGACCACGAACTTTTTTTTTCTTTTTCTTTTTCTTGTTCTTTATTTTATTGAATTTCTTTTTATCACGAAAAAAAAAACAACCAACCCCAAATTCTCTGAGTGAAAGTCGGGCTGCTCTTCCCGTGGAGAACATGTCGCCACAAAACAGCGCCACCCACATAATTATTACATACTTTTTCCCGTTTTTTTTTCTGTCTGTTTTGCGAGTGTATTTAGTTTCATCATTAAAGCGGATCTTTCTTTTCCTTCATAATTTTGGCCAGGAATTACCATTTCTTTTCATACCCATGGGTTCGTTCTTTAACGTGCGCTACTGGAAGTGAGTGCATGCTGCACACACGGCCTCGGTTTGTCATCTTTACGGTTATCTCTGTTACCGTTCCCTTCATGATCTGTTCCCCCCCCCCCACCCCCCGCCCCCCTGCATACATTTCTCATCTCTTGACCCTGTGTGTGCGCCATCCAGATCACTGCGGTCTTCAAATGCCGGTCACCTCGCCATTCCCCGATTCCATCTATTATAGAGAAATATGGCAGACGTTCTTTTTTTTCATTTGTTGGTCCTTCAACTTGTAACGCGACTCTCCCAGACACTTAGACAGGCTCGCTCTCCCACATTGTCAGCCTTTAAGGCTTAAGACCCTCCTTTACAAACTCCATCTGACTGAATAAGTTAACACCAGGTGCAACCTACGCCATAGGTTTTAAGTGCTGAAACCTTTCAATGTTTTATGTATATATATATGTATACTTTTTTGTTGTTGATAAGTGTAAATATATATACTTGTGTGTGGATGAACATAGTTTTGTGGATAAGTGTGTAAATATTCTTGCCTTCTGAACACTTTCACCGCCAAGCTCGCATAGTTTATGCACAGGCGTGGTAGAGGAACCATGTCACTGAACGGTGACCATTCATTGGTCTGTTATCCATAAACCTACTGCTCTTAATGTTCGGTGGTAGGATAGGTCATATTTTCTATACATCGCAGGGGGAATCCCCAGCTATTCTTAGCCAGTCTTTTCTGTGTTTACACCACAAGGGAATTTTTTTTTGTACTCTAAATTGACTGGCGGTGAAAGGGTTAAGAAATTGTAATGGCGCTTAGAGCTCTCCAAGGGAATAAGCGTCTTAAAACGTACTTTATTATTATTATTATTAGTAGTAGTAGTATTAGTATTATCATAAATGACTAGCACCCAGACCACCATGCAAGGTCGAGCACAGGGGAGGTGGGGGGGGGGGGGCGTGAGAAGTAAAGATCTCGGTCCGTGTACGAGATTCGAACCCGTGGACAGTCGTTTCCTAGTGGGGCGGAGCACCACAAAGCCACCACCACCGCTACCATCACCGTTCCATTCCGAAGAGTGAGTGTTTCCCACCTACCACCCCCCCCTCCAGTTTATCCAGTTTCCTCTCGTGGATAGATGGACAGAGTCAAATGACAACGAAGAAGAATCATCAGCAAAGACAACCAATCTACCTGTCATGTTCTCTTCACTACATCACATCACACAAGGGGTGGCGCCTGGTGGGTAAAGGGTGGAGAGTTTTCCCCATCTCCCCAGGTCAACATATGTGCAGGCCTGCCAGTGCCTGAGCCCCCTTCGTGTGTGTATACGGCACGCAGATGATCAAATACGCACGTTAAAGATCCTGTAATCCATGCCAGCGTTCGGTGGGTTATGGAAACAAGAACATACCCAGCGAGCACACCCTCGAAAACGGGGTATGGCTGCCTGCAAGGCGGGGGTAAATAAACAAAAATGGTCATGCACGTAAAATGTTAAATGTTACATGTTTGTCTGAGCGTGTATGTGTGCGTGTCTGACATCTGATTGAATGACACAGGAAACGAATGATGAGCGCCCAGTGGCAGCCGTCAGTCGGCTCTACCCAGGTAGACAGCCTGCTGTGTAAATGACTCCGTGTTTGTAAAGCGCTTAAAGCTTGGTCTCCGACCGAGGATAGGCGCTATATAAGTATCCATATCAATCAATCAATCAAACAAACGCAACTGCAACTGTTCGGAATGTGTTGGGTTTTTTTCAGTTCGTGCACTGACCTGATGTTCTACACGGACTCTAAATCACTAAATGACACCTGTTTGTATCTGCTGGGGAGTTGTCACTGCTTTTGAATGTTGCTTTCTAAAGTCAATTTTTTTTTGTTGGTATTATGACATGCGTGACCGATGCTTAGAGTTGGAAGTTGAATTTTCAGATCAGTTAATGTGATATGGTTTTCGTTTACTGTGATATCGGGAATGGTTTTAAAGTATTGTAACAGGGTTTTTTAAGCATCGTGATATTGCATCATTTTGGCTTTTTCATGCGATGTGTATGATTAGTGTGGTGATTGTATGTGTGTGTGTGTGTGTGTGTGTGTGTGTGTGTGTGTGTGTGTGTGTGTGTGTGTGTGTGTGTGTGCGCGCGCGCGCGCGCGCGTGCGTGCGTGCGTGCGTGCGTGTGAATTTTGTGCTTGAGTGTTTGGTTGGCTGACTGTAAATGGCTATGCACATAAATTGGGTTGTTTTTTTTCTTTTCATTTGAGTGTTTTAAATGCATGTTTTAAAAGGTCTGTATTTTCATTGTGTAGCACCATTGAGCATGGAAATGCGCTTGATAAATTAAAACATTATTATTATTATCATAATTATCATCATCATCATCATCATTATCATTATCATTATGATCATCATTATCATCATCACCATTATTATTATTATTATTACTATCATCATCATCATATTATTATTATTATTATTATTATTAATTCCGAGCGAAACAGTCTCAAATGTTGTCTGGATATCGTCATGCAGTACCTTGTTATTACTACTGATACTACTGCGATTACTACTGCTGCTGCTGCTGCTACAACTGCTATTACCACTACTGCTGCTGCTGCTGCTACAACTGCTGTTACCACTACTGCTGCTACTTCTACAACTGCTATTACTACTACTGCTGTTGCTGCTACAACTGCTATTACTACTACTGCTGTTCCTGCTACAAATGCTGCTACTACTACTGCTGCTGCTGCTAAAACTGCTATTACTACTACTACTGCTGCTGCTACAACTGCTATTACCACTACTGCTGTTGCTGCTACAACTGCTATTACTACTACTGCTGTTGCTGCTACAAATGCTATTACTACTACTGCTGCTGCTGCTACAACTGCTATTACTACTACTGTTGCTGCTGCTACAACTGCTATTACCACTACTGCTGCTACAACTGTTATTACCACTACTGCTGCTGCTGCTACAACTGCTATTACTACTACTGCTGCTGCTGCTACAACTACTATTACCACTACTGCTGCTACAACTGCTATTACTACTACTGCTGTTGTTGCTACAAATGCTCTTAGCACTACTACTGCTGCTGCTGCTACAACTGCTATTACTACTACTGCTGTTGCTGCTACAACTGCTATTACTACTACTACTACTGCTGCTGCTACAACTGCTATTACCACTACTGCTGCTGCTGCTACTGCTACTACTGCTATTACCACTACTGCTGTTGCTGCTACAACTGCTATTACTACTACTACTACTGCTACTGCTACAACTGCTATTACCACTACTGCTGCTGCTGCTACAAATGCTATTACTACTACTGCTGCTGCTGCTGCTACAACTGCTATTACTACTACTGCTGTTGCTGCTACAACTGCTATTACCACTACTACTGCTGCTGCTACAACTACTATTACCACTACTGCTGCTGCTGCTGCTACAACTGCTATTACCACTACTGCTGCTGCTGCTGCTACAACTGCTATTACCACTACTGCTGCTGCTACAACTGCTATTACCACTACTGCTGCTGTTGCTGCTACAACTGCTATTACCACTACTGCTGTTGCTGCTACAACTGCTATTACTACTACTGCTGTTGCTGCTACAAATGCTATTACTACTACTGCTGCTGCTGCTACAACTGCTATTACTACTACTGCTGCTGCTGCTACAACTGCTATTACTACTGCTGCTGTTGCTGCTACAACTGCTATTACTACTACTGCTGCTGCTGCTACAACTGCTATTACTACTACTGCTATTACTACTACTGCTGCTACAACAACAACAACAACGACAACAACAACTACTACTACTACTACTGTGATTTTATGTAGCACCAATTCTCTAAATAGGGCCCGAACCTCGTCACGCAAAACGAATAAACACAAACACAGACAGGCACACACACACACACACACACACACACACACCCCGGGGTAAATATATTTGTTACGAACACTTACAAGTACAGAATCATCGATGCTTCTACGGGCCATGTACAACTTTTTACGTACTCATGTGCGTGCTGTTTGTTTGTTTGTTTGTTTTTCTTCTGAGAATGCCCCACAGAAATGTTTATATTAACAGAATCGAAAGCTATTTCGGGAGTCTACGAATGCCACCTGCACCGTAGTATTACTTAAGAGATGGTTTTGGACTATAGAATACGAAGTGACTAATACACAGTTGACACTAACTATAACCTCACTGAGGCACGCACGCCTGTTCCTGAACGCTCTTTTTTTTTTTTCGTCTTCGTTTTCTGCCCTCTTCCCCTTCCCCCCAAATCTTCTGTTTAAAATGTACATATACATTTTCCTATCTGAACTTGTCAATGTCCCTCCTCTGTAACTGTCCGGATTGTCCATGTCTCCCCTTTTTCCATGGGTAGGAACGATAATGGATTCGGCAAGTCCAGAGGAAATGTTTCACTTTCAAATACTACTACTACTACTACTACTAATGTACATTTATATAGCGCCCTTTCTCTCTAAGAGCTCAGGGCGCTTTACACGAAAGAAAAATATTACAATTTACATAAAACATTCATGACCTCTCTTTCTCAAAAACCCCTCCCCCCCTCCCCTCCCCACTCACACTCTCCCCCTCCCACTCTACATACATCCAGTGAGCTGACATGGGTGGTGTTGGAGAACAAGGAAGCTGAGAGCACTTATAGATAGATTTTTTTTAAAAGATGAGCTTTTAGTGATGAGCGAAAAGCAGAAATAGAATCAGATGCACGGATATGATGAGGAAGGTTGTTCCAGATGTGAGGAGCACCAAAGAAGAAAGAACGTTCACCATAGGTTCTTGTATTGACACGAGGAAGTTTCAAAAGGTAACAGTCAGAGGAAGAGCGGAGATTTCTTGCGGGAGTGTAAACACTGATAAGGTCAGAAAGATATGTAGGTCCTGCGGAGTGGAAAGCAGAATAGCAAGATTGTTGAATAAGGTAAATGGAGATCTAGCAACAGAACTGTTAGCTTTCTTTCTTTCTTTCTTTTTTCTTTCTTTTTTTTTTAAACATTCCACTGATTTCCAGTTAAAAAAAAAAATCGGGTCGTTGAATAGAATAATTCCTCCTTATCTACTACTTATTCAGTCATCACATCTTCATAATCGTAATTAGTGTCAGCTGCATATAAAACGTTTAAAGATGGTTATGTGTTTGGAGCTGTTGCCATTATAAACGTCTGCTTTCCGGTTAACTGTTTTCGTATTAACCTTTGGTCATGAACAAAATCTCCCCCCCCCCCCCAACCCTCTCAATATTTCATGTTCAAACCCTCTTTCTTCTCATTGAACAATACTTTCCACTGTCTCCTAAAACGTTTCTGACTTACGTAAGAGTCTTCTTACCTGTTTTCTTTGGTGTCTGCATTATATATTTTCTCTCCGCCTAGGAAGTGGGAGAATCTGAGCGCGCTGGTTCGAATCACGGATCAGACGCCGATATTTTCTCCCCCTCCACTAGACCTTGAGTGGTGATCTGGACGCTAGTCATTCGGATGAGACGATAAACCGAGCTCCCGTGTGCAGCATGCGCTTAGCGCACGTACAAGAACCCACGGCAACAAAAGGGTTGTTCCTGGCAAAATTCTGTAGAAAAATCGACTTCGATAGGAAAAACAAGTAAAACTGCACGCAGGAAAAAATATATAAAAATATTGTTGGCACTGTAAGTAGCGACGCGCTCTCCGTGGGGAGAGCAGCCCGAATTTCACACAGAGAAATCTGTTGTGATAAAAAGAAATACAAATACAAATATATATCAAACCAGTCATCACATTTCTCAGTATCCTTTGCGACCTTTCAAACCATACAGGCAGCTGATCCACACATAGAGCAAGATTTCTCCCCTTCCTCAACTAGACCCTAGCCTGGGTTCTAGTCTTTGGGATGATGGTATGATAGCACAAGGTACTGTGTGCAGCATGCATTTGCTGTATTAGAGAAAGATGTGGCAGAAATGCTGTCCAGAACTAGGCTCTATAAAAAAAAAAAGTTTTCCCAACGGAGATAGATACATGCTGACAGGGAAAAGCTGAAAAAACAAATAGATAATACTGTGAACTGTGTTCGTTCTTTAGTTTAACGTCTTTTCACTGTAAGTGATATTAGACGAGGGAAGGAAAAAAATCGAGTGGGAGGAGGGGGGGGGGGAATTACTGTGTACGCATACGAGTAAGTGAAAGTGTGTGTGTGTGTGTGTGTGTGTGTGTGTGTGTGTGTGTGTGTGTGTGTGTGTGTGTGTGTGAACTGTGTGTTGATGGGCTTCGCAAGAGAAGATTGAACAATGTCACACAGTAGCAAATACAAATAAAAACGCCTACATGACACAAGGTGAAACAAATGTTTCACAAAGTGTAGTGTCCAACACTCGGCTTATATCACAGACTGACATAAGTTTACATTTGGGCCAACAGCAAAGTGAGAGCTGTATTATCAATGGTTTCTCCAGTCAATGGGAAATCATTTACAGCTTAGTCTTTTGTGAAGGACTATGACTCTCAAACTAGGAGGCAAAATTGCACTGGCTCTTAGTGCTGCAGCCTTGGGGGCGAGTAGGCCTTTGGGAACCATCGTCAACGCCAGACTGTCCTAAAACCCTTTTGGCCGAGAGAGTGGGGATGTACTTGGGCGAGACACTCTCCACTATAATCAAATTCTAGTCCAGATAGTCGGAACAGCAGTTGCCTCCTCTGCTGTTCTGATGGTCATAGTCGGACACGACTGACTATTACACACACACACACACACACACACACACACACACACACACACAGAGAGAGAGAGAGAGAGAGAGAGAGAGAGAGAGAGAGAGAGTCATGTCACTGTGAGTACAACAGATAAAAGTGAAGGAACTGGGTTACTGTGTTAGTGTTACGATCAAAGAGGTCTAACCTGAAAGCGTAATCCCCTGGTAAATCCAGTTAAATCCATTGATGGGAAATAATCCTCCTCTTCATCCCCAACACACAATCAGCATCCATGGACAGGGGACAGAAATGCTCAAGATTCAACGTACACCTCATCATTCAAGCCGTCATCAGTTTCGTCATCACTTGCACGTGCACTTTGTGTAAATCAGCTGACAGGCTTTTTCATGTTTTACGGAAGTCAACTCTGCACGCACGAGCACATGGCATGTCAGTACTTTGTGTAGCTGTGCCTCCTTGAAGTGCAGCAACTTCTCTTTGCAGTCACTCCATTCGTGATGTTTCAGGGCAGGAAGATGCAGGATAACGACTCCATGTGTTCTATAACAAAACTCTTCTCTCCTTGATCCACCAGAGTAGACACACTGATGATGCGAGGTGCTGTGATGATGGAGTCTCCCGTCGGACCGACGGATGAGTAGGCAGGCAGGCTTATCTGTCGGTGTGTGTCCTCATATGGGAGAAGAGGCCGATTCTGGATGCCAGTTTGCACACTGGCAGTAAATAACAAGATAGCCCCTGTTGTGAAGACGGTGCAGAGTTTTCGTCTGACGGTTCAGTCACAAACGTTATTACCGCCTGGCTTTTTTGACAACACATCCAGCCTTGTCCATACAGCCTGCAAACAGCTGTAAAAAGCATTTTGATCATCTCAACTCCTTTGCTGAAGGCTTCGCACTAAAGATGTTATGACCCCAGCTGTGTGTCTCCCTTCAATGGTTGGGATCTGGAAACGCATGGAATAATATGTACATGAACGCTAACAGCTAACAAGCACGTGACAAGAAGAACAGTAATAATAACGATCATGTAAGAAATAATGATGAGTTTTGTTCCGAGCGGCACTCTTCGAGTAAGCTTGATGCGCTTTCTCAATAAGACACAGAATAAAAGTTGCTGAGTTTTTTTTTAATGCACAATACAACACATAGAAACATACCCCACAAAAAATTTATGTTTGTACATTTTTAAAACGAAACCAAACAAAAAGAAACAACCCATCAGCACCACCTATGCCCCTTGAGTTATTGTTTGACTAAAAATCTTTGGTCAGGGAACTGGCCAGCTGACTTGTACAGAAGACGGGATATCAGACTGACACCAGTTTATAAATATCTTTCACTTAAAACACAACTATTCACCAATAAAAAGTTTTTTTTTAAATATGACTCACTCAACTCCACAGATTTCACACACACACACACACACACACACACACACACACACACACACACACACACACACACACACACACACACACACACAGAGTTGCATCGAAAACAAAACACGGCATATAAACTCTGTCTCTGTGTTTCTCTGAGGCATATGCACACACTTTCCCCCCATCCTCGTCCCGCTTTCACCACACACAGAGGGTTGAATTGCACACACACACACACACACACACACACACACACACACACACACAAATACACACACACAAATGCACACACAGACACGCACAAACATGTGCACACACACACACACACACACACTCTCTCTCTCTCTCTAACAAATGTGGATAGACGTTAAACAAAAGAACACACACACACACGTTAAACAAAAGAACACACACACACACACACACACACACACAAACACACACACACACACACACACACACACACACACACACACACACACACACACACACACACACACACACACACTGACAGATGACAGAAAGAGAAGAGGACTTCATTACTGGTTGAACGTTAGGAAACACCAATACACTGTTGCCCTCTCTGTCTTTGTCTGTCTGTCTGTCTCCCTCCTCCCCCCCCCCCCTCTATCTCTCTATCTCTCAGCAAAGCAACAGTCTTGAACAACAGTGGCTGCCATGTGCTAAGTAGGACACAGCGACACACTCACCTGTCGCTGGATCGTCACACACTGCAGCTATCATCATGCTGCACGTGCCGTACAGCTGACACAACTCGGTGGCGGTCTTGGCTGTGTAGGTAGGTAGGTAGGCTGGATGGCACAGAAACGGACGACATCAACATCTTCTTCTTCTTCTTCTTCTTCTGCGTTCACTCGTATGCACACGAGTGGGCTTTTACGTGTATGACCGTTTTTACCCCGCCATGTAGGCAGCCATACTCCGTTTTCGGGGGTGTGCATGCTGGGTATGTTCTTGTTTCCATAACCACCCGAACGCTGACATGGATTACAGGATCTTTAACGTGCGTATTTGATCTTCTGCTTGCATATACACACGAAGGGGGTTCAGGCACTAAGCAGGTCTGCACATATGTTGACCTGGGAGATCGTAAAAACCTCCATCCTTTACCCACCAGGCGCCGTCACCGTGATTCGAACCCGGGACCCTCAGATTGACAGTCCAACGCTTTAACCACTCGGCTATTGCGCCCGTCGACATCAACATCAACATCCACCACAGCAACACCCACACGACTCAACTGTAATGGAGGAACACAGTACTCTCCTGTCTGTTGGAGGAACGATTCCTTAAGAATCAACACACTCCGGTCGAGTGGAGTTTAACGAACTATCGGCTTTACGTTCGTAAGCTGTGGTCTTTGAACAACACACTCAAAATGGACACATATTTAAGTACACAGGGCCAAACGCGCACGACCCATTTCCCACATGAAATACATGCAGGGCTCTGGAATGCTCACCCTGTCATGCTTGCGTCCTCCAACTCTTCCTCCCCCTCCCCGGATCTTTTTTTTTTTTTTTTTTTTTTTTTTAGATCAAAATTGTGTGTCTGAAAAAGAAGCAATGTTTTCGAACCTGAACTTCTGTGTGTGTGTGTGTGTGTGTGTGTGTGTGTGTGTGTGTGTGTGTGTGTGTGTGTGTGTGTGTGTGTGTGTCGGGTGCGTCAGCGTGTGCGCACACATTTGTGTGTAAGTGTGTGTGTGTGAGGAACGCATACATTATGTGTGCATGTACACGCGCATGCTTGTCTGTTCCTCTTGATTATGTACAAAGTTTTACTGATGTCTCCATACTTTTACTTTCATCATAGGACCAGTCAACACGCATAAAAGTCGCACACACGTGCACACAGACGTCTCCCCTCAATGAGGATAGGTTATTCAATGAATAAAAAAAAAAAAAAAAAAAAGAAAAAAGAGAGAGAGATAGACAGAGACAGAGAAATTCGTAAGACGAACTCACCTTGTGCTTCTCGTGTGTGCCTGGGCCATTGCTTTGAGAGAGAGAGAGAGAGAGAGAGAGAGAGAGAGAGACAGACAGACAGACAGACAGACAGAGACAGAGAGACAGAGACAGAGACAGAGAGAGAGAGTGTGAGTCGTAAGATGAATTCAGCACGTGATTCTCCACCACTGACACCCACTGTCTAAATACAGTAGGTACATGTTGTCGGAGCTGGTGCGTGCGTGCATGTGTGTGTGTGTGTGTGTGTGTGTGTGTGTGTGGTGTGTGTGTGTGTGTGTGTGTGTGTGTCGCACTGGTAATTATTTCGAGGGTGGGTCAAAGGTGGAGATAAGCTCATTGAAATCAGGTCACTGGTATGAACATTAAATGGCTCGCTCACTTTATTCTTCTTTCTGTTGTTGGTTGTTTGTTTGTTTGTTTTTTTGTTGTTGTTTTTTTAATGAAGAATTCAAGCCATGGAAGTGAGGCGCTGTCGCAAGAAACTAAACGTCAGATGCACTGCTCAAATCCGCACCACTGAACAAGTGAGCTAAACCATCATTCAGCACAACTGATGGACCTTTCCAAGATCTGCCGACTTCAGTTAAAAAGAAAAAGAAAGCTACGTTGGTATGGCCAACTATCAAGATCCAATGGCCTCGCTGAAACAATCCTCTAAGGAACTGTTTGTTGAGGTTGGGAGACTGAGGGGAAGGCAGTATAAACGATGGAATAATAATAATAATAATAATAATAATGAACATTTATATAGCGCCCTTTCTCTCTAAGAGCTCAAGGCGCTTTACATGAAAGAAAAATATTACAAGTTACATAAAACATTCATGACCACTCTTTCTCAACCCCCCCCCCCTCCCCCATCACTCACACTCTCCCCTTCCCACTCTACATACATCCAAAGTGAGCTGACATGGGTCAGTGGTGTTGGAGAAAAAGGAAGTTGAGAGTGCTTATACACAGGCTTTAAAAAGATGAGTTTTTAGTGATGAGCGAAAAGCAGAAATAGAATCAGATGCACGGATATGATGAGGAAGGTTGTTCCAGATGTGAGGAGCAGCAAAGAAGAAAGAACGTCTACCATAGGTTCTTGTATTGACACGAGGAAGTTTCAAAAGGTAACAGTCAGAGGAAGAGCGGAGATTTCTTGCGGGAGTGTAAACACTGATAAGGTCAGACAATTATTTGAGAATAAGCCAGTAGAGACCCAGGCTTTGACACACAGCCAACAGACGTGGAGGAATCTGGTGGGAAGTACGTCTATGCGGAACCACAGTGACTCTTCATTGAGTTGAGAGAGAAAAAAGAGCGTTATTTTTCCGAGCCAAGGTTCTTCTCTGAGCCAACATCATTCAATCCCCCCCCCCCCCCCACTCCTCACACCCCTCTCACCCTCCACCCGCCCTTCATACACCTCCACCACCGCTCCACTCCTCTCTCTTCCCCTTTCACTGTCTGACACAGCAAAGTAACAAATCGACGTGTCATGTGCGTCTTTTTTCCCCATCCCATGAGTGGCCAATGGGACACAATCCATTACCATCCACATGGTAATGTGGATCGTCTCCCCTAGACCATTCAACACTTCCACTCGCGAATGCATCACTGAGCTTTGTGGTGTGCATCTGTTGAGAGAGACAGACAGACAGACAGACAGAGACAGACACAGACAGAGAGAGGAATAAATATATGAAACAGAGTAACGGTAAAACGATACATAAATCCAATTAAGTAAAAACCAAATGGTTAGTGTTTATTGAAGTTACGCGCAGCCACACACATGTGCACAGACACATGTGTGCGCGCGCGCGTACACACACACACACACACACACACACACACACACACACACACATCGCTCATTTACGGAAATATTATAAAATTTGAAGCTGCTCCATTTATATTTATTTATATTCTTTCTCTTTTTTTTTCTCTTTTTTTTTAAATAGAGAATTTTTCAACGATTTCAAGTCCTCTTAATTGTTTCCACACCGCCACTGAAGCCCCGCCTTCAGGCTGTAGCGGAGAGAGTGGAACTGTCAAGTTAATTCTCATTGTCGACGTAATCCTCAGTCATCTGTGCTTCTGGGTCCTGTTCCATGTATTTGAAAAGCTTTGGCGGGATACACCCCACTGTTCTAAAAATACATGGATAGCTCATCGGCCACGAAAGCTGAAGCCAACGTGGACGCCATATTGTTTCTCGTATCTGGCTGTCAGTCCGTAGACAAGTTGTCTGCTAACTGGTGGTAGTTTCTGAACTGTAACCGTGTATCTGCGACGAAATCGTGTTATGCTTGCCCCCACGACATGTCAAATGTTGTGTCTTGATTGAAATCTGCCAATGTTTTATCTACCAAAGTTATTACAGGAAAACAGTGCAGTGACACGTGGCGCAAACTTGCAGTGGAGAAACACACAGGAATGTCAGCTTAACGAACGCCGCGAGCAAGTGAAAATTTGCCGTGAAGCCAGCTGAGCGCTCGGCTACACATATGAAAGTCACCGCTTTGTGCTATACTGACACGAGTAGCAAAATGGCTGATTGAACACTTCCGCTGGCTTCAGTTAGCAAAGGGGATCAAAGAAGGCATGCGCTATCCATGTATTTTTAGAGCAGTGGGTTCTCCTGGACAGTGCACTTCAGCCTCTCTCCTCTTAAGCGTCTGTCGTCCGTTTTGAGCGCACGTTGTTGTTCAGATTCTTGACAGTGTGTGCAAGAGAGGGACATTTTTGGTCAATTTTGTAGCTGGGGTTTCGTTTTCTCCCCAACCGTGAGAAGTAACCATGAAAGGATTTTTGTCATTCACTTCCACGTGTACCCCTCTGATGGAAAACCTTGGAGTCAGTACTTTTTGGCTGGCTGCATGGGTGTAAGGATGGATACACTGTAGAGGCTTCTTTGTCCTTTGTTTTTGCCCAAGTTTGACAGCAGCATGATTTTCTACCCAGGCTGTCTCTGTCTCGGCATTCCATCACGGCGGCTGAATTTATTTGTTCATGGTTCAGTGCAGTTCTCTTATTTCTTCTACTTCTTAATTTAGATGACGTTTGTCTCTCTATTTTCATACTGAAAGGGATCATTGGGTTTGATACTGGGCTTTTTTTTCTTTACTTTCTTTTCTTTTTTTAAATTTTTTTTACAGCTTTCGTGGGCTGAAAATGAGCGGGAGGTGATCACTGCCATGATCTGGAAGCATCTCAGCACTCCTTCGTGCTCTGAATTTGACGATGTGAGAGTGATGTCGGTCACCCATTCGCTGTCTCCTGGTCTTGTCCCAACAAGGTGCGTTGGTGTTGTGGTTGCTGATGCACGAAGAGGAATTTCTCCCATCATTTCTTCTTCAAGGGCGTGCCCTTGTGGGTTCAGTGTTTTGTTGGTGGCATCTGGGTGTCCACGAATAATGATGGTTTTCTGATTCATTTCTGTTTCTTTCTGAAAGATCAGGGATTTTTTTTTTATCGTGCATAGTCATGGTTGTACAAAGGCATAAAGTACAGTGCTTTTGTGATTTCCGTCAGGTTTTCCAAGGCTTACAACTACTAGTTAACATGAGTTACTGCACCGTTTCTTTAAAACTATGTTGGAAACTTTTTTCAGATGATGTTTTTTTCCATTATGATCGCTAATCCTCATCTTAATGCATTTGAAAAACTATGAAGTCACGAAAATTGATTGGTCTATCTGCACTGATAGTAACTTCTTGAAGGCATAAAAGTATCATAGTAGTATGCTAATTTTTCAATTCTTCAGTTTCTCATTCTTGTACTGGCGCAGTTCCATGTACCGGTTCTGAAGAGTTTCTTTGACAGCCTCCCTGCTTTTGTCATTCTGACACTATTTTGTATTTGTATTTGTATTTCTTTTTATCACATCAGATTTCTCTGTGTGAAATTCGGGCTGCTCTCCCCACGGAGAGAGCGTCGCTACACTACAGCGCCACCCATTTTTTTTGGTATTTTTTCCTGCGTGTAGTTTTATTTGTTTTTCCTATCGAAGTGGATTTTTCTACAGAATTTTGCCAGGAACAACCCTTTTGTTGCCGTGGGTTCTTTTACGCGGCGCTAAGTGAATGCTGCACACGGGACCTCGGTTTATCGTCTCATCCGAATGACTAGTGTCCAGACCACCACTCAAGGTCTAGTGGAGGGGGAGAAAATATCGGCGGCTGAACCGTGATTCGAACCAGCGCGCTCAGATTCTCTCGCTTCCAAGGCGGACGCGTTACCTCTAGGCCATCACTCCACTATGCAGGACCTTTTCCCTCATCTTTTGCTGCGCTTGTTTTGGGGTGTGGGGAATCTGCAGAATGTCTCACACAATGCTCCGAACTCCCACGCTGCAACAGAGACACAGTTTTGCTTGAAACCAAAGAAGGTTGGTTGGGTTTTTTTCATGAGGCGAAGAAACATATAATAGAGGTCACCCTGACAGACCCTCTCATCAAGGAAGGGCAACGGATGTCCACCCGAGAAGACGGGCGCCTTAACCGATTGGTTAAAGCGTTGGACTATCGATCTGAGGGGCCCGGGTTCGAATCACGATGACGGCGCCTGGTGGGTAAAGGGGGGAGATTTTTATGATCTCCCAGGTCAACATATGTGCAGACCTGCCAGTGCCTGAACCCCCTTCGTGTGTATACGCAAGCAGAAGATCAAATACGCACGTTAAAGATCCTGTAATCCATGTCAGCGTTCGGTGGGTTATGGAAACAAGAACATACCCAGCATGCACACCCCCGAAAGCGGAGTATGGCTGCCTACATGGCGGGGTAAAAACGGTCATACACGTAAAAAGCCCACTCGTGTATATACGAGTGAACGTGGGAGTTGAAGCCCACGAACGCAGAAGAAGAAGAAGAAGAAGAAGAAAGTCCACCCGAGAAGAGTCCATCAGCCTGGTGTCACCTGAAGACCAGACAGCACACAGTTAGTGGCTGTTTTACCTAACAGCCATTCAGCTCCTTAGTACTGTATGAAAGCCTTGGAACCGGGGATTTTGGTGAGGCTGTCTCCTTGAAAAAACATTGCTCAGGACAATTATGTCACCTTCATCAATCATTTCTTCCTGGTATGGGTGTTCTGCTATCACTGGTCGCTCCAATCCCACAGATACGGAGAGAGAGAGAGAGAGAGAGAGAGAGAGAGAGAGAGAGAGAGAGAGAGAGATGACTCAGCAAGTGATTCTCGTTTACTTCATTGTGTGCCTGGACCATTGTTAACGGGAGAGAAAGAGAGAGAGAGAGAGAGAGAGAGAGAGAGCCCTCTGAAGAGGGACTTAGAGCACACACATACATGCACACACACAACTCACCTACCACACACACACACACACACACACACACACACACACACACATTCACACACACACGACACGTCTATCACTCAAAGTGAAAAGATGTTCAATCAAAGAAAAAAAAGCAAACAGACAAAAACAAAAACAAAGACACATTGACACATAAGATTAACTCAGCACGTAACTCAAGTGTATTTCAATGTGATCAGTGACCATTGCAGCTGGAGAGAGACAGAGACAGAGACAGAGACAGAGAGACAGAGAGAGAAGAGAAGATATAACTTTAAAAAATGAAAATACGAATTTATTGTTGGTGATTTAACAGAAATTTGTCTCGAGTACATATAAGAGTAAACATTAACAATCACACATTCACATACACGCGCTTGCGCGCTTGCGCGCGCGCGCGCACACACACACACACACACACACACACACACACACACACACATCATTGAGCTCAGTGTCGAGAGAGAGAGAGAGAGAGAGAGAGAGAGAGAGAGAGAGAGAGATCCATAAGATGAACTCAGCACGTGATTCTAATGTATTTCAATGTGAACAGTGACCATTGCAACGAAAGACAGAGAGAGAGATTCGTAAGACGAATTTAGCATGTGATTCTCGTATATTTCAAGGTGTGTTTGGACCATTGCCACTGGAGAGAGATATATTTACAGAGAGAGAGAGAGAGAGAAAGAAGAGTCAGTGGTTCACATCTCTACATCGCTCACTTCGTCAGAAGGCTAACTTCAGAAAAGTGAAACCACCTACGCAATCATCCACATGGGATGCAAGGTCTGGATGAATTCTTCTTGGATGATACTTCTGTATTTGCGAAGAAAATCCGCCATGACAGTTTTCAAAATGGCCACCAAAATAAATAATTTTGCTATAGCTCTGCAGGAGCCAGTTGCATTGCTCGGACGGAAGAGCCTAGTATGGTCGTAACCCGCTACTAACTGTGTGTAGTATGGAACTGACCAATGGCGTAGTTCGGTCAACGTAGGCATTTAGTCACGTGTAACTGTCAAAAAGTTAGAACCAAGCAATGCAACTGGCACCTGGTGTTATTGCAACAAAAGGGCAAAATCAATGGCTTTTTATAGTTTTTTGGCATTAAGAATTCAATTATAATAATATGATAAAATAAGTGATTGGTGAAACGCACTGCACCCTTTTCACTGAGCTTACTAAAAATAAAAATGTGCTGATATTCACAATGCAAAAAAAAAAAAAAAAAAAAAAAAAAATCCTTGTTAAATTGCAATGATATATAATAACAAACTGAATGCTTGTATATACACCTGTTTGCATAGACAATTCAAATAAGACAAGTAAAATAAACACCATTGAGGATACTTTGAGTAAAACAGATCTATACGTTTCATGGCGGGTAGTTCGTAGCTCTCAGTCGAGAAGCACACAATGAGTCGGCAACGGACAGGACTGCCAGTTCCAAAGTTGTTCATGCATCCCCTGAGATTACTGACAAGAGGTTTACACAAACAACTCTAGGCCAAAACCAGTCTTTGTGCAAGCAGTACAAAACAGCTGGTACTTGCCCAAATGAGAGGAAGATCAAGGAGGAATCCACGTTGGATTTGACATGATTTGGCCAAGCTACATGACCCAAAGAAACACTTGTTCCAAAGACTCCAATGACAAAAGTTGATCAAATACCAATCCTGATTGCCCCAACTCACACACTTCTCTGCCACATGGACAGTGATGCAAGAATGATTAAAAAAAAGAATTAAAAAAAAAGAAAGCAAGAAAAAAGGCAGTGATGAAGAAGCTACGTGATAAGTTCACTATACATTTGACCGGCAGCTTTAGTGAAAAGCAAAGATGTCGCAGTAGGACAAATTGATAGCTGCACGGATTTGGTCGTGTTCGGAGGATTCCACACACAGACGAACTTCTAAAGTGATAGGAGACGACATGGATTCATCAGGCCTTTAAAGCAACTGCTTGAAAGTGGCGTCCTTGGTAAGACAACAGCAGGGAATGCCATGAACAGGAAAGGAAGGAACCGTGTGATCCACACACAAACGCCCTGAAGCCTACTGGAAGACCTGTGATCAGTTCTGTTGACATGTTTCAAGCAACTGGCAAGGGAGAGTGGGATAGTAATCAATAGCAACCTCAAAGACGTAGCGAGAAATGTCGCAGAGGGTTTCTCAAACAAGTATGATCATCAGATCAAATCATCCCTTGAAGATCTGGTCACAAAGCTTGTGTCAGGGAATCACAGATCTTGCAAAAGTCAGGACCTCATCAGAGAAAGACGTCTTACAGCTGTCTCCAGTTGAAAATAAAGAGGGTGACATTAGAATGCTTCTACATGCAAGAGAAACATGTGAGCGAGGACACCCCCAGACTGTCGCCATCAACTTTGACACAGATGACCTTGTTTTTCTTACACACAGGAGCATCCCCCGAAAGCATTTTGTTCCTAAGTATCACTGATTCACAGAGAATGTCTCTTCTGGCATTTCATGTCCTCACGGGATCAGACAGCACAAGCCAGTTTGTTGGATCGGCAAGTGGCCTGTCCGAGGAATGTCTATCAACAATCCAAGCTCCTTCCAAAGTCTTGGCAGTGAAGACGTTCCTGATGATCACGTTTGTGAACCCTGTGACCCAAGCACACAACACCAGTCCATACAGCATTTGCGATCTGAGATATTTCACTGCCTGAAGCAAGTCATGGAGAATCTGCCTCCATGCATGGTGCACTGAAACTGCACTCATACGATCAGACAACCGAGCACTTGGAAAAGACAGAACCCTTGATGTTCTCTCATATCTGCCAGCAGCCGCGGACAGTGGCGGGAAACTTGGAGGGAAAGAGAACGGCCATGAAGTGCTTCAGCCCCAGCTGCTGGCAAAGGAACCACCAACCATGTTGTTTGTGGAGCTTACAACATGTAGGCATGTGCCTGTGCAAGATGATTGTGTCCACATGCCCACTTTGACCTTAGTTGGTGTGTAGCGTGCAAGTGTAAAATCAGCTGCAGGAATCCAAGGAATGAGAATGCGTCAGCCTCAGTGTGCCAAGCACATGAACAGGCAAGATACATTAAATACAACACGCATTTTCAGGGGCTTATGAGCCTTGATTTCTCGACGTGAAATGGCCATTGTTATCTAGAAAAGCAACTGTATTGTTAGAACGTGGAATTCTGCACAGAACTGGTTTTTATGCAGTTCGTTCGAACTAAGAAAAGGATTGACACTGCACTGATATGTGTACCACGGGTGCTTCAGCATGAACATTGCTGTGTTCCGTCGCAAATGCTTTAAATTTCTATCGTAAAGAGAGAATAACGTCGTTTCTATCATCACACGATGGTGTAAAATCAGACTTTATGTTAGCTTTGAGCGGTAAGAATCATGCACCACACATGTAATAAACATTGTCATTGTTGAAATACGTTGATAAGCAAATTAAGAACTAATTTTGCGTTCCAAATGCACGGATAATCGTAAATTTGGATTTGTTGCACTCGGAAATGGTACAACTGACAAAACAGCCACAAAATTACACAAATATTTCCCTGTAATATACCCAGATTTACCGGTTTCGTCGGCCATTTTGAAAAATGTCATGGTGGCCAAGGTATGGAAGGCCTGAACTATCATCCACCACAGTTACCTTTATACATGTGTAGACTATGCATTCAGAGTAGATGTTTGTTTCTAACACATAATCATAAGATCACAACATAATTTATTGTCCTTTAACTCTCTCCATACAAACGGCGAAAGAGACGACGTTAACAGCGTTTCACCCCAATTACCATCATCAAAATATTGCAAGCGGAAGGCTCTTATACTGAAGAGGTGAATGTTGACAAAGAATACCACAATTATGACGACGGAAGCTAAAGGTTGGGTCATTCAGACACCCACTGGACATCCGAGGTGTCTGTGTAGAGGAGAAGAGAGGACTGGCCGTACTGAGTGAGTTAAAGGAGATGCTTGGTGTGGTGGCACACAGTTAAATCCTGCATAGTACAAAAATAGACACAAATAAGCCATTCAGCTTAATGTTCAGCTGGGCCCTTTTTCTTTTTTGTTTTTTTTTTTTCAAGCTACAGATTTCAGCCTCCAGACTATCACTCTTTCGTCCCGGCCTATCTGGGCCCAGTGGCAAGACATAGTCGAGACGTCTAGAGACAGGTCAGGATGCAGTAGATGGCCAGCAGTGTTCTGCATGTGTCTCACTACACCCTTTTGGCGCTCCAAGGCGCATTGCTGAGGATCGCCTTTCTGACCGTTGAACCAGTAATGGTTTCTTCCGCGCAGTCCGCCGAACCTAGGCTTCACATTCTAGGTAAATGTCCAGTAACATAGAAGCAAACAGACGAATATTGTGAGTGAATATAAAAAGCAATTAAGTGAGGGAAAAATGAGAATGAAAGAATAGAAAATGGACCAGATACTTAAAAAAAGAGAGAAAAAAAAGGACATCATGTATAAATGTATAAACGTAGGAGACTGGAAGAGTAAAAAATAAATAAATAAAAAAAGAGAAAAAAAGGAAAGAGAGGGTGGGAAAGGGGGGAGGGGGATAGGAGGTTGGAGTCTACACATATACAGAGGGAAAAAATGGGGGGGGGGGGGGGGGAGTGGGGGGAGGCGAAAAGATATTGGAGGCCCAATAAAAACAGAAGAAAAAAAGAAAAGAAAAGTGGGGTACAAATAGCAGGTTGGAGGCCATGCGAAAAAAAAAGTCATATTTCTTTTACTATCTTAAAAAAAAAAATGTTCCTGCCCCACAGTAGCACACACGTTACCCTGCCGCAAACTAATACATATCAGGTCAAGCTGGGAAAGTCTGCCCCCAGGTCTTCTTGTCATCGGCATTTTTCAGTCAGTGGTTGAGGAGCGAGTAGCAGTAGCTGGGGTCAGTAATGCTGGATTAAAATTCATACTCAAGAGAGTGAGAACTTTAGCGGGTTTCCGACAAGCTAGCTAACTTTCAGTGACTTCTCAGGTGTATGGTCAACACCCAGCCTGGCGGACATAGGGCCGCAGTTTTGTGTGGTGTTGTGTGTTGTTGTGTTGTGTTGTGTGTTGTGTTGAGTTGCATAATATACATTCGTATCGTATCGTATCGTATCGTATCGCATTACACTGCATTGCACTGCATTGCATTGCTTCGCATTGCCGTTGCATTGCATCGCATTGCATTGTATTGTATTGCATTGTATTGTATTGCATTGTATTGTATTGCATTGTATTGTATTGCATCGCATTGTATTGTATTGTATCGTATTGTATTGTATTGCATCGTATTGTATGGTATTGTATTGTATCGTATTGCATCGCATCGTATTGTATTGTATTGCATCGTAGTGCATTGCATTGTATTGTATTGTATTGCATCGCATTGTATTGTATTGTATTGTATTGTATTGCATCGTATTGCATTGCATCGAATTGCATTGTATTGTATTGCATTGCATCGAATCGCATCGCTTTGTATTGTATTGTATTGCCTTACTTTCTGTGACAGCATAGTTCTCTGTATGAACTTCGGGCTGCACTCGCCGGGGAGAACACGTCGCCACAGTGCGGCGCCACACTTATTTTTTCCCCCCAGTCTGCAAGAGTATTTTTGATCTTGCTGTCAAAGCAGCCTTTCCCACAGAACCTCTCCAGAAGACAATGCTTTTGTTGCCACGAGGTTGTTTTTTGTTTGTTTGTTCGGGTTTTTTTTTTTTTGGTGTTTCTGGTGTGTGTGTGTGTGTGTGTGTGTGTGTGTGTGTGTGTGTGTGTGTGTGTGTGTGTTTACTTGCGCCAAATGCATGCTGTGCACAGAGCCTCGATTTATCTATCATCTGAAAGATCAGAATAATAATAATAATAGTAACAATAATAACAGTTGATAGTCCTATCTAATGACACAAAAAGCCCTGGGCGTTTGCAATGACAAAATACAACGACGTATGCATGCTAAAAACACAGGCAGTGCACCTGCACACACAGATAGCTCCTCCCGCTCCAGTTCCCAACACACAAACCCACACCCACTCCACGCACCTTGGCCGCTCAAGGTATATGTCACGTTTGAAAATAGTAACAATAATAGAAGTAAAAAAAAGCACAAAACAACAACAACAACAAAATTGAATAATTAGATAAAAATCAAAACATAAAAGTGAAAAATAAAAAAAGTTATTTGCTAACTAGAATGGCCGGAAATGAAATGAGTTTCCAAAGAGGTTTTCAAAGAAAGGCAAAGAAAACAGCATGACGGACAGGAAACGGAAGTGACTGAGTTCCATGATAGATAACTTTATTATCACGGTAGAGGAATTAAGATCAGCACCCAGACCAACACTGGACAGCTAGTAGAGAGGGTGGTGGGTGGTGGTGGGGGTAGGGGGGAGTGGGGAGTGGGGGGTTTTGGGGGGGGGGGCCGTTGGGGGGGCAAGAAGAAATTCCGGTCTGTGACTGTGGAGATGTATCTTTTACGTGTTAACTTTGCCCTGTATGGTACGATGATGATGATGTGATTTACGTCTCTTGGTTGGCTGGCTGGCTGGCTGGTTTGTTGGTTGATTGGTTGTTTGTTTGGTGGGTTGTTGCTTAACTGGTTGGTTTCATGTTGTTTTGGGCCCATCACACCACTGATCAGGATCAGCTGAGGGAGGTGTTGTTCGGACCTTCAACTGGAGACACAAGTAGCTGCACGTGCCGCAAGGGAGTGAGTTTAGAATAGAATAGAATAGAACAAAATAGAATATGTCTTTATTACCAAGTGTACCGGGGTCACAAGGAATATTGAGGGGGATAGTACATAACAAGGTACGAACATAAATCGGAAATCATACACAAACACAGATACAGTAGAAATTAGAGTTTGACGACCTGTCGACATTTCATCCTTTCGGCCGAGCTGTTGGTGGTGGCTGTGGTCTGTTCGTTGTGTGAAGGGTGGTATGGTCGAGGCGTTGGGTCCTGCACGTGCAACTGTCTCGCCCAGTCATTGTATACACTGTCAGGTAATGTTTTACAATGTTTTTTATGTGACGCACAATTTGTGTGACGTCTTCTGAAGGGTTTGACGCGTTTTTTGCGGTTGCTACGGAACGGCGGGCAACTGGGTTACGATCCTGTGTGAGGAGGAAAGGTGTGCGATCACCAGTTAACTGTGTCGGATTACGGTGTTTGGAGGAATGGTGTGTGATCACCAGTTAACTGTGTCGGATTACGGTGTTTGGTGGAAAGGTGTCCGATCACCAATTAACTGTGTCGGATTACGGTATTTGGAGGAAAGGTGTGTGATCACCATTAACTTTGTGAATTTCCATTGTTTTCCATGTGAAGAGGAAAGATGTGTGATCGCCGTTGACTTTGTGAATTTCTGTTATTTTCCATGTGAAGAGGAAAGGTGTGTGGTCACCATTAACTTTGTGAATTTCCATTGTTTTCCATGTGAGGAGGAAAAATGTGTGATCGCCGTTGACTTTGTGAATTTCCATTGTTTATAATTATGTGAGGTGAAAAAGTTGTAAATATTGTGTAAAATTTTATTAGTAAAAAAAAAGAAAAAAAAGAGGGAATTTCAACTTTTGTTAAGACCGAGGACTGAGATTGTGAACGTGTGTATGTTTGTTTGAACATAATTAGTGAATAATGGGAATTGAACACGTGAGCTTCTGACATTCACTGACTCCAGGCTGACCAGTCCAAGCACTTGTCCTGTAATGCCAGGCGCCAAGTCGTCCCAGAATCAGTGGCCTATTAATGTGCCAGTTTCAGTTTCTCTCAAAGAGGCGTCACTGAGTTCGGAAAAGTTCATATATACTCTACACCACATCTTCTAGGCAGACACCTGACAGCAGTATAACCCAACGCGCTTAGTCAGGCCTTGAGTGGGTGCTGATATTATTTGTATAGGTATACCGATCAGAGTGGACTTCTTCTACAGAGTTTTAATAGAGGACAATTGTTTTTTATTTTTTTATTTGTTTGTGTTTTTTTTATTTTACAGTGTACACAAGGGACCTCAATTTATAGTCAAATCCGAATGACCAGAAGCTCAGTTTGATTTTCCAGTCAAACTTGGGAGAGAGAGGATGAGAGCGGGAATCGAACCCAGACCCTCACGGACACTGTACTGACAGACAAGCGTCTTACCCATTTGGCCACCTTCCTCCTATCAGTGTTTGTTATGGCCATCCTTGAAAATTGGTGAAAGGTATATATGCATCCTGATTACAGTTTCCTGTAAAAGACTCCCATTGTGTGTGTGTGTGTGTGTGTGTGTGTGTGTGTGTGTGTGTGTGATACAGTTGTCCTCGGGCAAGTCGATACCACAATGAGGCCCCTGCCAGCAGCATTCTTTATCTCAGTACAGTTTAAAGTAGATACTAACGTGGCGATAGCCTTGAGATGCCCTTAGTGGTCGGTGAGACCCTAAGTACCATAATTTGAATTCGATCTCAATACGATTTCCTCACAAAACTCGACTATGTGCAAGCGGACGCCTCGCATACGTCGAGCCAATTTTTGTATCCCAGTAAAACGTACCCTTGTATAAAATCAACGCGAACATATACATCGTTCATTTTTAAGCTGTTCCTTCTGCCGGGCACAGAGGGGTATGATGAAACACCAAGGTGATGTTGGTCCACAGCACAGATGAGGATCACAGTCCTCGCTCTGTGTGTCGTGTGTCACGTTGGCCCGATGGACTGTGTCATGTCCCGGGCTGAAGCCGCGAAAAACTGCCGCCATCAAAAGTCCGGTGTAGGGGGAAAACAACGCACACACCCCTTGTCATTTTGAATCGGATGGAATGCGTGACAGTCCGACAATATTTCTGTCGCAAACACCAGTTCATTCCAACACTCTCTCTCTCTCTCTCTCTCTCTCTCTCTCTCTCTCTCTCTCTTCCGGGGGGTGGGAGACTTCTTCGCTAGGAAAGCAGTGTTTTCAGGCTTGGAAACTGACACTACCAGTTACTCTACCAAGTAGAACGAACACTTTGAGAATGCTTCTTTTTCTTCTTTTTTTTATTTTCGTTCTCACCTGTGTCACCAAAGCCAAGTTTCAGTCCTGGGAAAAGTAACTCAAATCGGTGCGGAAACCAAAGCTCAATGAGAGAAAGAAGGAGAAATGTGAATTCAGCATGCCAAAAGTTAAGGATTACTCAAAACTGAACACAAGTGCAAGCACTGAAAACGTGTTTGAAACAAAAACGTGAATCAGAGAAAATGGTCTGATGAACTGATGTGACAAAATGCAAGGGAGAGGGGGGGAAAAGAGATTTAAAAAACGAGAGAGAAAAAAAAGTAATCCCAAACTAATTTTTAATCATCATGACCTGCATGCAAAGGAGGTTGACAAAACAGATACACGTAAACCGATAGATACATCTGATAACCAAACAATATTTGTCATGCACCAATATAACACAGAGGCAGAAATAGTGAATGTTATCACATTTTCAAAGAAAAACAATCGGTTGTCATACTATTTAAGTGAAAATCAAACAAACTGACTTTCCATACCTTGGTTCAGTAGACTTTCAGCCCCCCAAAACGTTGACTGATCCAAACATCGGATAAATATACCTTATTTTCAGCAAAGGTCGACTTCTTCATCATACCTAGGATAAATTGAACTTGGGATAAATTGAACATGGGATAAATCGACCTGGGGATAAATCGACCTTCATGTTTGGTCTTTGGGGAAAGGGGTTGGGGGGGCGAGGGGGGGCGACTTATCTGGAGACAACTCTATCTTACAGCATCGTCAGAGGACTGTCTTGCTTTGAACAATCTTAGTTTGATTTTGATATCGCCACGCCGAAACGACTGAAGATGGAGAATCAGTGACTGAAAATTCTCCCATCCTTCAAGGGGACTGGGGTTCGGATCTCTGTCGAGCTAAAAACTTTGTTGGTCCGAATCTGCGGGTGAAAACTTGGTGGCTGTCTCGGTTTTGCTTCCTAGGTAAGTACAGGTTGATCACATTTGTTGCCAAACATTGCAACAACCCAATACACACACACACACACACACACACACACACACACACACACATATATATATATATATATATATTCGTACACCATTATAGTGAGGGAAAACAAATGAGGTAACAGCTCTTCCGTTATTTGAAAATGAATTTGCAAAGTTTAGAAAGGGGTCAAATGGAAACCCTTCATACTGCAATTTAGGGCCAATTGAATTCTCCTTGAGAGAGAGAGAGAGAGCAGACTGTATGTATACCTTATATGACTGCAGTTTCGTCCTCTCTGGACTCCTCGGATATCTCGACATTGGCAGTGACCTGTCATCCGCTAATGGCAAGTGACCCAGAGACACCAGTCATCGTATAGAGTGGAGTGATGGCCTAGAGGTAACGCGTCCGCCTAGGAAGCGAGAGAATCTGAGCGCGCTTGTTCGAATCACGGCTCAGCCGCCGATATTTTCTCCCCCTCCACTAGACCTTGAGTGGTGGTCTGGACGCTAGTCATTCGGATGAGACGATAAACCGAGTTCCCGTGTGCAGCATGCACTTAGCGCACGTAAAAGAACCCACGGCAACAAAAAGGTTGTTCCTGGCAAAATTTTGTAGAAAAATCCACTTCGATAGGAAAAACAAATAAAACTGCACGCAGGAAAAAATACAAAAAAATGGGTGGCGCTGTAGTGTAGCGACGCGCTCTCCCTGGGGATAGCAGCCCGAAATTTCACACTGAGAAATCTGTTGTGATAAAAAGAAATACAAATACAAAATACAAACAGTGGCGTTCCCAGTCCTAGTGGGGGAAAAGTCACAATCCAGTGAGTTCCCCAAAAAGCAGCATATGAAGGATAATGACAAGAATAAGGCCAAAAAGGAGACAATGAAAAATAATTATTGTAACAACAGACAATAATACTAGCTAATAGAATACTTTGTAAATAATCCATCTCTGCAGCTTATGCTTGAGGATTCAGACAAGGATGCAAGGGAGGTGATACATGTATGCCCAGCACGAGTGACCAGCTCCACTCAGCTTTTAGAAACCCAAACATTGTCAGGCGAGCAAGCAGTTGACACAGGGTAAGTATTGTGGTGTAGCCGCCCTAACTTGGATCTCCGAAGAGCAGAAGCTATCGGCCACTGGGTGACCAAATCAAGTTCGTGCAACAGAACTGTGCAGGAAAGCAAGTGCAAGCAACAACTAAACAATTCTTTCGTTACTGAAAAAAAAAAGACTTTGCAAAGATTAACAAGGAAATGTAAAATAGAAACCCTTTAAAGACCGCAGTTTGGCGACATTCGAATTCTATCTGTGTGGGAGAGAGCTAACTGTATACATCATAACTGCAGCTTCGCCCTCCCCCCCCCCCTCGGGCCCCCCTCCCTCCCAAACTTAGATATACCTACTATTATGTCCTGCGAAAAAGAAACAACTATCTATCTGAAATTGTATATTTATGGTGGGCTGGTGTGTGTGTGTGTGTGTGTGTGTGTGTGTGTACGCACTCGCGCACGTGTGTGCGTGCACGTATATCCATATGTGTGTGTGTGTGTGTATGTGTGTGTGTGTGTGTGTGTGTGTGAGAGTTGGCAGGCGTATTTGCAAATAATTTTTTTTATGTGTACCAAGGTGAATGTGTTAGCATGCAGCAGACGTGTATATCAGTACATGCGCTCGCATGTATGAACTCTGTGTCTGTGTGTGTGTGTGTGTGCGTGCGTCCGTGTGTGTGTGTGTGCGTGTGTACGCACTCGCGCACGTGTGTGTGCATGCGTGTGTGCATATCCGTGTGTCTGTGTGCGTCCGTGTGTGTGTGTGTGTGTGTGTGTGTGTGTGTGTGTGTTGTCATTTTGCTATCTGAAAAAAAAGAAGAAATAGTCATGACATGGGCAGATGTTGAATACGTTTAGAACGGCTATATATTCTGCACTTTATTTCCAAAGCATCGTGTTCAAGCGCACATCACAAATGCCCCAGCTCCTGACAAATTTAAATTGGAATGTTGCTTGAACAAGATTTTGTGAGGTTTTGAAACAGAAACCATGTCCCCGTCTCTGTTCAAACTGGTTTCTCTTGTGAATTTGGTCACGTGGGATCTGTTGGTCAGCGGCAATAGCACGACACAGATAAACGGCGTCCAGCAAGACACCACACATAGAACCGAGAAACCCCCACCAACCACTCCACCTGTTGTAGACGTCCAGCAAGACACCACATACAGAACCGAGACACCCCCACCAACCACTCCACCTGTTGTAGACGTCCAGCAAGACACCACATACAGAACCGAGACACCCCAACCAGTCAGTCCACCTGTTGTAGACGGCAAACGATGCACCACCACACCGTCCGATTTAGCAACTGACACGGACATCTCGATCAGCTTTAATAAGTTATTGTGGAACGACTGCCATCTCCACCTTCAAGCACCTGCTGGGAAGCTCGTCAAGATGCAGCTAACTCGTTGCAGTTCCGTCGACGTCCAGGTGTGGCAGTTCCAGGCAGGGGAGCGTTTCTATCCAGACATCCTGTCTAACTGGTGGTGCCCAGAGCTGTGCACGGACATCTACACTCAGACCAATAGCGTCGTGCTGAAGGTCAAAACGCGTTTCCTGTCTTTCTCCAGCTACTCACTCGGCTTGATCTACTCTGCGATAAACGTGTCGGATGCTTCTGGTTTGAAAGTCCTCTTTCTGACTCCGTCTCTTGGTGAGTGAAAGCAATGTTTTCAATTTGTTGAAGACTGTTCGCCGCCCCAGTTTCGCTCAGGGATGATGTTTCCAGTATCAGCCAGCAATTGCAGGACTCGTCGTGCATACGTTTATTTAAGATTTATTTATTTATTTATTCATTTATTTTCCTTTTATTTTTTTTTTCTTTAAAGACGTTACCCCTAAAGTCTGAACCCTTCTCCCCCCACCGCCCCTTACCCCTCCCCCTCCCCAACCACCCCCCACGCCCCCCAAGCCCCCTACTCACCCACCCTCCCCCAAGCCCCCTCCCCCCCCCTCCCCCCTGGCACTGTCACACCAGAGCTTGTTTGCCGCCTCAGTCAGTGGCCAGAAATCAGTGTTAGATCACCACCGATCGACGCCTCTTTCTAAAGGAAACTCTGCATTGATTACATGTCAGTGGTTGTTCGTGACTTCCTGACGTGTTCTAATTCAAAGCCCCGCAGCAGACATTAACCGTTATTAATTTTAGTCTTACCGTTTTATTTCATTTTTTTTAATGTTAATCCTTTACACAAACCTAGGATGGGCTGTAAAGGGCCTCTATCAGCGCGTTGGGTTTATGCGAAGGTCTGGCACCTTCAACCTTTAATTTTTTTTATTTTTTTTTTTTAGAATTCATTTTTCACTAACAGATGTGGCGTGGCGTTTAGGAATCTGTTCGCACGCCCTGACACCTCCTTGACACTGAAACTGACATTCCTGACCGACCAACAACACTGGCTCTGTCGCACACTCCGACTGAATAAGTACGCTCCTGGTGTGGAAGGCAGGGGGGAAAAAAACCCGCACGTACTGATGCAGTTCGAATACCCGAAGACATCGTCTATAAATCAAATCCTACGTCTTCTTTATCAAACCGACATATATTCCGCATTCGAAGCTTGCTTTGCCTTTCTCTTGTTCCCGATGATTTATGTGCGGCGGTAATGTCTCTGCTCTGTTGCGGTTGTTTATGAATCAATAATGTGTTTACGTACCTTGTCAGGAGAACTTGACGTTAACCAACTGTGTTACAAGTTGGTTGAAATAGCTCTCTCTCTCTCTCTCTCTCTCTCTCTCTCTCTCTCTCTCTCTCTCTCTCTCTCTCGGTGTGTGTGTGTGTGTGTGTGTGTGTGTGTGTGTGTGTGTGTGTAGGAAGGGGATAAGACGTATGAGCAGATATAAATTATCAAGTGACAGAAACAGTTGCAATGACAACTTGTACATACATACATACATACACACACACATCAAAAGCGGAAGATTCTACTCTCTTTTGGATTTTTCTAAAGCATACGATAGTGTTCAGAGATAACAGAAATCGTTCTATCTTCTGTTACACAGACAAATCAGTTGTGAAGTATTTGAAACACTGGAAAGTGTGTACAAACATGTGAAAACTGCAGTTTGTGTTGGTTAAGATTATTTCAAATCTATATCTGGAGTCTGACAAGGATGTGTTCTAAGCCCTTTTTGATTTTCTCTGTTTTTGTCGGAGCTCCAGGTAGGACATACATCACGTGGCTCACGTGAAATCGATATATATATATATATATATATATATATATATATATGTGTGTGTGTGTGTGTGTGTGTGTGTGTGTGTGTGTGTGTGTGTGTGTAAATCCGTTTGGTATTCTACTTCTCATGTATACAGATGATGTTGTTCTTTTTTTTTCAGAAGAAAGCCAGCTGCCTTTGGACAATATTGCAATAAAAGTCTTTCTCTGAATTTTGAAGAAAAAGAAATTTAGGCAGTAATTTTATCTAACGTCCTGAAAGTTGGTCAAGATGTGTTGAAAATCTGTCACGCAGAGCATTAAGAACTTAAGCAGGATTTAGACAGCTGTAATTGACTGAACGGTCTAAAAAAAAACAACAACAAAAAAACAAAAAACCAACAACAAAAAATAAAAAACAAACAAAAAAACTTTTTACGCAAAACAAAAAGCTTTGACATTTAAGGAATGAAGAAGCACAAGAATATACAAAAATGAAGGTTAGTAAATATTTTATCAAGTGCTGGAAGAGACGCTAAGAACAACATTGCACTTGAAGAATGTGGCAAGTTCACAATTTGCCTGCACGCTAATGTACGGGTTGTGAAATACTGGTGTTGATTACTATCAATACCGGATGGTCGTTACCTAAAACAATGCCACAAAATGTCATTTTCACAAGATGCAGCAGGGAAGTGTAACTGGATTAGTCATGTCGGAAAACTGCTTTGCTGTCATGGTTTAGGGTGCATGTGTGGGAACTACTGACATTCAGTGGGTAAATGAGTCAGATTTTTTCATAGCGTTCACTTGCAGATTGAACTATATGTTTTGTCAAGAATGGCGGGATTTATCATCATCTAATCTAGAATACCGCAGTTATCGCCCAGATATTTTGAGATGCATAATACTCAATTAATCACTGACCAGAAACACGGACGAGTGCTGTGTCTGCAGAGAAGCAACAGACTGCCCCTGAATTATGGTGAACGAATAGTAGACCCATATTGATTTAAAAAAAAAAAAAAAAAAAAAAAAGGTATTGAAGATCTGTGTTTTTTTGTTTTTTTGTTTTTTTTCATATTAATCCTTTGTTGCCAAAAATACATACATGCAACAAGCAAACACACACACACACACACACACACACACACACACACACACACACACACACACACACACACACACACATACATACACACGCCATAATGGTTGTCTTCGGGCGTTGTGCCACACATCAGTGGACATGCAGTAGCTCCGTTGCCCAAAGCCCGAAGCACACACGTGGTTACAGGAGGGGCAAGGAACACCAGCAGGCAGGGCAGGGCAGGGCAGGGGCAGGGGCAGACACAGGTCTGTGTTGCCGACCTCGAGCAGCTGCAAGAAGCTTGTGGTAGTCTCCCTTAAATGTCCTCATTGAAATGTTGTTTGTTGTTGTCGTTTTGTCACGCCAGTTACTTCTATCAGCAACACCAATCTCAAGCTGCCAAGGTTTGACGGATTTTAATGTGGAGTTCGGCTTTGCGATTGTCTTTGTACCTCTTCTTTGGGCGTCCCTGGCTGCGACTGCCACGTGCCAGCTACCCACAGAAGAGCTGTCGGGGAATTCTGGACCCTTCCATGTGGGTGACATGTCATGTCATGTGTCACGGCTTTCAGGCTTTAGCAGTTCTTTGCCTGGTCATTAGGAATTCTTTTTTTTTTCCCCAGGCCATAGAAGGTGGGCCTGGAGGATCTTGCCTTTCATGCTTGTAGGACTTCTTGGTCAGTCACACTGTCCTGCCAGCATGTCCGTATGACTGACCCCAGGGAACCTGTGTGGAGCACATACATACATGCATACATACATACATGCATAGTAGTCAGTCGTGTCCGACTCGGACCACCAGAACAGCAGAGAAGGCAACTGCTGTCCCGACTATCTGGGCTAGAATTTGATTATAGTGGAGAGTACCTTGCCCATGTTACATCCCCACTCTCTCGGCCAAGAGGGTTTTAGGACAGGTGGCGTTGGGATGGTCCCCAAAGGCCAATTTCACCCCCAAGGCTGCAGCACTAACAGCTAGTGCAATTTTGCCTCCAAGTTTGAGAGTCATGGTCCTTAACAAAAGACTAGGTTGTAAATGACGTCCCATTGCAATGAAGAAACCATTCATCATACAGCTCTCACTTTGCTGTTGGCCCAACTGTAAGCTTGTGTCAAGAGGTGATATTAGCTGAGCGGAATGATAACATAGATGTACGAGTCAATACAGAACTAGAGATCCAAGTATGTCTTGAAGGAAGGTTTGGAACGAAGTGATATGGATGCACACTACACTCTTTGATATATATGATAGTCGTGCCTGACTATGACCATCAGAACACTCAGAGGAGGCAACTGCTGTCCCAGCTAGATATCTGGACTAGAATTTGATTATAGTCGAGAGTGTTGATATATATGATATATATATATATATATATGTTTATGTTGCGTCAGCCAGACCCGAGGCATTCAAACACACGCGGTGTTGGTCAGGGAAATCGTTGCAACTCTCCCAAAGGCAGAATCTTAGAAGGGTTCATTCTCACCTCAGTGGTCCCAGTCAAGCCTGAGCAAGGGGACGAACACCCCCACCTGTGGTGTAGCTCCAACACGCGTCTTACAGGCAGGCGTTCAGGGAATACAGTGTCCCTGGCCCGTGTTGACCAGAACGAACCCAGAGGAACCTTTTTCCCAGACAGAAAGGTCTCCTGAGGTCAGTCTGGTGAATGTAAATGGTCGTCTTCACTCCTTCAGTGTCCCGTCAATGAAACCGTAACATGGATCATGAGACAAACATGATATATATATAAAAAACAACAACAACAAAAAACAAAACAGACAGACAGACAGACAGACAGACAGACTCAGAGAGAGAGAGAGAGAGTCAGAGAGAGAGAGAATGAATGAATGAATAGTGGTACCACTCATCTATTGTTATACTATTCCGTACTTGTCTACGTTTAGGAGATTTTTTTTTTTTTAAACATTATTCCAAAATTCCTGTTGGGTGTGAACTGATTAGAGAGAGAGAGAGAGGAGAGAGAGAGAAGAGAGAGAGAGAGAGAGAGAGAGAGAGAGAGAGAGGAGAGAAGAGAGAGAGGAGAGAGAGAGAGAGAGAAGAGAGAGAGAGAGGAGAGAGAGAGAGAGAGGGAGAGAGAGAGAGGAGAGAGAGAGAGAGAGAGAGAGTTCAGACAGAGGGAGAAGGCTGATAGGAAACTGGTGATCAATTATGTTCGATTGGGTCAGTATGCGCACTATTTGTAGGTAGGCAAGTAACAATGATAAAAATTACAAGCGTTAGACCGTTGGACTGATTAAACAAACAGACATACAGATAGTTAGATAGATAGATAGATAGATAGATAGATAGATAGATAGATAGATAGATAGATAAATAGATAGATAGATAATAGACATATATATATAGATAGATAGATAGATAGATAGACAAGAGAGCACTTCAAAGCATAGACCACACACACAGACACACAAACAGACACACACAGACACACACAGACACAGACACACACACACACACACACACACAATTATGTAACATTTTGGATACCAGGACTAGCTTCAAACATCAGGGCCCATCAGATCCTCGAGGTTGATCAGTGCTTCAGTCGGACGAAATAGGGTGAAACCAATCCTGACATTCCCAGCCACGCGGGCGTGGAGGAATTTTGTTTAATGTCCCGTCACACATATCGGTGATTGAAGACATTTTGTTAAAGTATTTATGAATACATTTGAGTATTATCGGCTAGAAGGGGTGGGAGATGTGAATGAATGGAGGGTTGGGGGGAAACTGGGCAAATGAGGGTGAAATGTGGGTGAAATTTGAAAAAAAAAAGAAAACAAAATTCTACATACAATTACAGGAAATTACTTAAAGGACTTCGTAAAAGAGAAGTCGTTAAACTGACAAGCGAAACAACTGATAATGAATGCCAAAAGTCAAAAACATCAACGGACGTATGTACACCCTTGTTCATACCGACCTTTATACTGAGACAGAGTTTGGGTCTGATTCTAAACTCTCCTCTCTATTTCCCCCCCCCCCCCCCTCCCCCCCAGGTTACATACAGCTGCCCGGATGCATCAACAAATATTTCAAATGGTGCGAAACCATCACTCTACCAGCAGGCCACGTGATCTTTCTGAGCCACAATGCTACTTCCTCTTCACAAATCAGGCCGGTCCTTTTTCGAGGTCCCTGCGGTCAGCCAAACTCGAAAAGTAAACGGCCAGGACGATTGCCCATCATCTTTCCAGACTCGCTGTGGTCTCCCAGACGTAGCTATGGCTGGTTCGGTTCCGACAGAGCCGGTGAGAAACTTTGGAATGGAACGCCGCCCATGTCCATATTGCACGATGAGACCTCCAGCTGCTCTGCCGCATGGAGTCTCGTGTTCTCCTTCCAGTGGAACAAACCTCAGGAGGTCCGTGGCGAGTGGAACTGCTCCAGGTCAGAATGGCCAGAGCTGTACCGACACTTCCCTTGTGACAGACGCTATCAGTGCCTGGACGGTGAGGATGAAACTCAGTGCTTTTACTATTCGGAAAACTGTGGGAAAGACAATGTAATTATATTCATGTCTATCTTTTTTTCTTTCTTTTTTGTTGTTGTTGTTGTTTGTTTGTTTGTCTGCCTGTATGCGTGTTTTTTTGTTACTGAGAACAGGTAAGTGTACATGGGGAAGTGTTGCTGCGTTCGTTTATGAGGTATTAGAATAACGTATTTTACAACATCAACAACAACAACAACAACAACAACACCACACACACACACACACACACTGACAGACAGAGAGAGACAGACAGACAGACAGAGAGAGAGAGAGAGAGGGAGGAGAGAGAGAGAGAGAGAGAGAGAGAGAGAGAGAGAGAGAGAGAGAGAGAGAGAATAGCTATAAAACTACAATAGCAGCAACTGGCTCGGAAAATGCCTACAACAAAGTCCAATAACAATTTGCGTTTTTGCTAAAGGATGCAGGAAGTTCGACACTGAAAATGGTTGAAACCATTTTTCGTTTTCCTCCCTCTCCCTCCCCCCCCCCCCTCCCTCTCTCTTTCAGGCACACCTCGCAGCCTTCACAAACATGCGCTTAAATATTGTACTAAACAAAACTTCATCCTTGACAAATCTGACACAGAAAACTTAACATCTACCGCTGCACCAAAGACTGACTTACAATATAAAGGAGTACTGATGCACAAAATAGTGACAGGTCGTGCTCCAGACTACCTATTGAATATATGTTCCATAAATGAGAACCGAAATCAAACAAAATGAAATGTCCCAGTACCCAGAATAGACCTATATAAATCCAGCCTTGCTGATTTTTGGTTCACGACTCTGGAATACACTCCCAGTATCCATCAAACAACACGAAATCATCACAACTTCCAAAAAGTATTATTTTCCCGCATCTTTTCCAGTAAATATAGAACAATTCCCACTGTTACAAAATCACACTCAAAATGTTTTCCTTCTTTTTTTTATTATTTCAATCTGCTGTACTTTGTTAGCGTTCAGTAGTAGTGACAAATGTATGAGCTTACTACAGCGTTTACATTCAACGCTGTACTTCGTTAGCGTTCAGTAGTAGTGACATAAATGGGTGAGCTTACTACAGCGTTTACATACAATGCTGTACTTTGTTAGCGTTCAGTAGTAGTGACATAAATGGGTGAGCTTACTACAGCGTTTACATACAATGCTGTACTTTGTTAGCGTTCAGTAGTAGTGACATAAATGGGTGAGCTTACTACAGCGTTTACATACAATGCTGTACTTTGTTAGCGTTCAGTAGTAGTGACAAATGTATGAGCTTACTACAGCGTTTACATTCAACGCTGTACTTTGTTAGCGTTCAGTAGCAGTGACATAAATGGGTGAGCTTACTACAGCGTTTACATACAATGCTGTACTTTGTTAGCGTTCAGTAGCAGTGACATAAATGGGTGAGCTTACTACAGCGTTTACATTCAACGCTGTACTTCGTTAGCGTTCAGTAGCAGTGACATAAATGGGTGAGCTTACTACAGCGTTTACATACAATGCTGTACTTTGTTAGCGTTCAGTAGCAGTGACATAAATGGGTGAGCTTACTACAGCGTTTACATTCAACGCTGTACTTCGTTAGCGTTCAGTAGTAGTGACATAAATGGGTGAGCTTACTACAGCGTTTACATACAATGCTGTACTTTGTTAGCGTTCAGTAGTAGTGACAAATGTATGAGCTTACTACAGCGTTTACATACAATGCTGTACTTTGTTAGCGTTCAGTAGTAGTGACATAAATGGGTGAGCTTACTACAGCGTTTACATACAATGCTGTACTTTGTTAGCGTTCAGTAGTAGTGACATAAATGGGTGAGCTTACTACAGCGTTTACATACAATGCTGTACTTTGTTAGCGTTCAGTAGTAGTGACATAAATGGGTGAGCTTACTACAGCGTTTACATACAATGTGACTCGAATTTGCTTCCACCCTCGCCCAGTTCTCTTTCTCTCATATTCTTTACTTGAATCCACAATTGTTTCCGTGACGTGACTTTTCTTTATATCTTCCGTAAATGGAAAAAAGAAGAGATGACTGTTGTTTTACATGTGAATATCTTTCACTTGAGTTTTCATTGCTCGATTATTATGTAGACATGGATTGATATCGTCCCTCTCTCTCCTTCTCACTTTGTCGTTCTATTTACCTGCATCCCCGCCCCCCCTCTCTCTTTCTCTCTCTTTGTCTTTCTCCCCCTCTCTCTCTTCACACACACACACACACACACACACACACACACACACACACACACACACACACACACACACACACACACACACACTTCTACTTAATGATAGTTACCTGGACGACTATCTGCGTCGTCTCGAGGGTCACTCTCGGGCCCTTAACCCTACTAACCGTTTCACTGCTGAATATTTCAAAAGTTGGGGCCTACAGTCTCTCACCCAGAGACTGCCGTAGAGTTCCAAGCCTGAGATGCTCATCACTACGTAGCCGTCATCACCACGGACCCGAACAAATGAAGGCAGCAATACCCTGGCAGTTCTGACTCTACAGACATGTATGATAGTCAGTCGTGTTCGACTATGACCATCAGAACAGCAGAGGAGGCAACTGCTGTCCCAACTATCTTGGCTAGAATTTGATTATAGTGGAGGGCGTCTTGC
Organism: Babylonia areolata; assembly: GCF_041734735.1. Taxonomy (NCBI): domain Eukaryota; kingdom Metazoa; phylum Mollusca; class Gastropoda; order Neogastropoda; family Buccinidae; genus Babylonia; species Babylonia areolata. The sequence continues at coordinate 15,412,891 of NC_134897.1, read as the reverse complement.
CCAAGTTACATCCCCGCTTTCTTGGCCAAGAGGGTTTAGGACAGTCAGGGCTGGAATGGTACCCAAAGGCCAACTAGCCCCCCAAGGCTGCAGCACTAAGAGCTGGTGCAGTTTTGCCTCCTAGTTTGAGAGTCACAGTCCTTCACAAAAGACTAAGCTGTAATTGATTTCCCACTGCAATGGAGAAAGCATTGATCACACAGCTATAACTTTGCTGTTGGCTCTACCGTTTATGTCAGTCTGTGACATAAACTGAGCGTAGGGCTTTGGCCACCGCGAACTTGGAAGACCCCGCAAGCGCTTCAAGGGCACCTTGAAGACAAGCCTCAAAGCCTGTGACATAGACATCGCTTCCTGGGAAACTGATGCCCTTGACCGCTCTCGCTGGAGGATGCCGTGCTCTAGTGGCATAAAGACGTTTCAAAACAAGAGAACGCTGGCCATTAAGGAGAAGCGTGAGCGAAGGAAGCAGGGCTCAGCTTCTGGAGACGTTTTCCCTTGCAACACCTCTTCTCCCATATGAGGATACACACCGACAGATAAGCCTGCCTGCCTACTCATCCGTCGGAACGACGGGAGACTCCATCAGGGCTTTGAAGACAAAACAAGTCCATAAAAGCCAAGGAGAATGCCGAACTGTTCACCACTGCTGCTCACTCGAAACTGCACAGAGTTCAAGTCTGTCAACAGCCAAAGTGTGCAAGCAGGTAGGGAACCAGTCAAACGCTTCGCGTGGAAATCGGTGCATTCTGCTTTGCGTCAAACTGAAAGAGTCCGAGGGTTAAAAAAAAACAACAACAAAACAACAACAAACAAAGAAAAAACAAACAAAGAAAAAACAAAAACAAAGAAACAAACAACAACAACAAAAAAACCGAAGAAGAAGAAATATGGAAAAATAAGAAGAATAAACGAAGAAAGAAAGAAAGAAAGAAAAATAAATAAGATAAGATAAAATAAAATAAAATAAAATATAGGAATGAAGATCGGTTACCAATCAATGAAAAAATCATAGAAAATGTATGTATGTATGTATTATTATTATTATTGTTGTTATTTGCAATCAATGTGACTATCAAGTTCTCTATCTATCTAAATATTTTAACTGTTTTTAATGTTTTGTGTCGTTTATTTTCTTTCATTTGTTTAGACATCTGATTACTTTTCTGCTCCAACACATGTGATGTACGCGATTGTTTGTCCGAGTCCATTTCATCCCTCTTGAAAAAAAAACACGTCAGGAATGTCGCATTTTTTTTCCCCCTGCTTGTTTTATGTTGGTTTCAGATTGCAGTTGACGGGAGTTGCTTCCTGTTGATCAAGGATATGCTTTGGAGCTCCGATGTCGGGCAGGCCAGAAAGGCGTGTGAGAAGCAAGGCGCTTTACTGGTCAGTTTCGATTCCGTCGTCCAGTGGAACAACACCATTTTTACACTTGCGAATCTTGGTAAAGGTGCATCTTCAATGTGGATTGACATGCACGCTATCAGGCATACTATGAAAACTTCAGAAAACATCTACATCAGGAACATGTGAGTTTGAATTATTATTATTATTATTATAATATATATATAAAGTGGAGTGATGGCCTTGAGGTAACGCGTCCGCCTAGGAAGCGAGAGAATTTGAGCGCGCTGGTTGGAATCACGGCTCAGCCGCCGATATTTTCTCCCCCCCCCCCCTCCACTAGACCTTGAGTGGTGGTCTGGACGCTAGTCAATCGGATGAGACGATAAACCGAGGTCGCGTGTGCAGCACGCACTTAGCGCACGTAAAAGAACCCACGGCAACAACAAAAGGGTTGTTCCTGGCAAAATTCTGTAGAAAAATCCACGTCAATAGGAAAAACAAATAAAACTGCACGCAGGGAAAAAAAAAAAAAAATGGGTGGCGCTGTAGTATAGCGACGCGCTCACCCTGGGGAGAGCAGCCCGAATTTCACACAGAGAAATCTGTTGTGATAAAAAGAAATACAAAATACAAAATATATATATATATGTAAGCACTCATTTCTGGCTGATGGAACGCTGATCCAAAGATACCTGGTGACGTGGTTGGCTTGCGCTGAGTGATGCATCACTAACAGACAATGTTTTAAGTGTGTACGAGTGAACGAGTAGTCTCGGTATCACTGTTTCTCAGTAACTGTCCGTGCTTATCACCAGAATCATCTTTTCCATTTAATACCGTAAAAAAAAAAACAAAAAAAAAAAAAAAAAAATCATTTCATTTTACGCAATATACACGTATACCTTAGACAGCAATAAAAATCATTTCATTTTGTGCAATATTCACGTATACCATAGACAGAAATAAAATCATTTCATTTTGTGCAACATTCAAGAATACCTTAGACAAAAATCATTTCATTTTGCGCAATATACACGTGTGTACCTTGGACAAAACTAAAATCAATTCATTTTGTGAAAATACACAATAAATTTTCAGCAAAACCCCGGAACGATAAATCATCAGAGCGGAATGAGTGTGTACAACTGTGCATTAGAATCATCATTGGCAGAAAGGAGTAGCCAGTCTGTTTTATGATTTTATATTTTAATTTTGAGATAAGCAAGACAATGAGAGACGCTCAAAGAAACTCTCTGATTCTCATACTTAAAACAATGCAGGCATAGATACATTTAGAAAATGCAAGGGGCAGAGAGAAATTTTCCAGAAATATAATCATCAAGTTTTTGGATCACATGTTTCGATCATATTATTCTTTCAGCACGGCACATCTTTGGCAATAATGTCGACCTTTTTGTTTTCCCACAGGTCTTCGAAATGCCTTCTCTTGTATATCACAAGTTGGACATTGCTAAAAAATAATATCTTCTTTTAAAAAAGAAGAAGAAGAAAAAACAGAAAAGAAAAAAACATTTTATAGATCTGCTTCCACATTTATAGGTAGCTTTGTGGTATATTTCCTGTTTGCGGCATTTTGTACAGTTTCTTTAAAAAAAGAAAAAGAAAAAGAAAAGATCTTATATGTGGTGTACAATGTGTGTGTGTGTGTGTGTGTGGTGTGCGTGCGTGCGTGTGTGTCTGTTTGTCCGTGTGTGTGCGGACTGCAGAAACAAACACTGTTCCATGTTTTTTTCTTCCCCCTTTTTTTCAGGTACAGCAACACCTGGCAATGGGCCCGTGGAGCGATAGTCTACAGCTTCCACCCCTCGTTCCGTCAGTCATGCAACGGCGCTTTCTTCTTCATCGAAAAAGACTTCCTCGGATATGACAGCACCAGCATTACCACGACAACGTGCACTCAGGTATATCGCTTAAATTGAAGCATTTAACAAGACCAAGAATAATGATAACAGTAGTAGTAGTAATAGTAGTAGTAGTAATAACAATGATACATTACCACGACAACGTGTACTGAGGTACATCACTTAAATCGAAGCATTTAACAAGACCAATAATAATGATAACAGTAGTAGTAGTAGTAGTAGTAGTAGTAGTAATAATAATAATAATAACAATGATACATTACCACGACAACGTGTTCTGAGGTACATCGCTTAAATTGAAGCATTTAACAAGACCAAGAATAATGATAATGCTAATAATAATGATAATATTAATAACAACAACAACAGCGATAATAACGATAATGATAATGATGTTAATAATGATAATAATAATAATAATAATAACGATAAGCAGCAGCATTATCTTCACCTTAATCGTCAATATAGAAGAAAAATCCGATGACGCACCCTTCACACACACACACATACACAGAGAGAGAGAGAGAGAGAGAGAGAGAGAGAGAGAGAGAGAGAGAGAGATGAAGTTCATTCTGCTTTGTAATGTCCTGCTTTGAGTGATTTGTGTGAAAAACAAAAATCTCCAAGAAATATCATACATTCATCTCGATTTATCTTGCTGATGGCATCCACAGATAATAAGAAAATATATATATTTTCAGCATTGTCCAACTGAGGTTGTTTTTTTTTCATTAGAAGCCTTTCTGTCAAAGAGAGGTATTATGCCATTATCAACTGTTGTTGTTCTGGTGACACTATTACATGTTGTCATTGTCACTTTTTATAGGGGATGTGACCTAAATAGATAACTCGAGTCTCTCTCTGTCTGTCTCTCTGTCTCTCTCTCTGTCTGTCTTTCTGTCTGTCTCTCTGTCTCTCTCAGATACACAGACACACACAAATACACACTCTCTTCCTCTCTTACGCACTCAATCACACACACATTGACACGCACACACGCGCGCGTGCACACACACACACACACACACACACACACAGAAATATGCACACACACACACACACACAGAGGCATGCACACACACACACACACACACACACACACACACACACACACACACACACACACACACACACACACACACACACACACACACACACACACACACACACACAATTATGCAGCACATCCACATAATAGATCTCAAAGGATATGGGAAAATAGATACATATATTGATGATAACATTAAAGAGGAAGATCATGTAGAGTAGGAAAGCCTACGCGCCTATCACACACTTCACAATCTAACGTCTGCTTCGACCTCGTTCTGTGGTTCGTCCGTCGGGATCGACGAGGACCATCTAGTCATCTTCCAAGATGACTGGTCAGGACAATCCGCGCCCGGAAGGTTCTGACGCAGTGTGGACAGGGGATGGTGGCGGCTGTCGGGGACTTGTTGGCACTGCTTTTCCTGGCCTGTCTGCGTTGCTCTGCTGCAGCGATTCTGTTGGCCTCACAGGATTTGGCGCCTTTGTGGACAGCTGAACGCCACTTTGGTCTGTCTGAAACCTCGTTCTAATACCTTAATGAATATCCATTTCCAAGAACCAGTCAAACATCAGCTATTTCTGGCTATTTTCCGCGCTCTTTCTTCTCTTCGCGCACCACCGCCGACCAAGTTCACAAACGTGCTCTCAAAATCCTAAAATCAAGGGAAGGAGGTTGTAGGACTTGAACTTTGACACAGTTTAGAATAGCTGATTTGACTGATTATGGAAGATTTTTAAGAAAGCATGTTGGTGACAGATCATAACGCCAGTTTTGACAGGAATCTCCAAAATAATGTCGTTTGCACTTAGACAATGGGATATTTTGACGTGAGTCTATTTGCGAACGATGCTGCACAGTTACTGAGCACTCTCAGAAGGGTGTATGTGTGTGTGTGTGTGTGTGTGTGTGTGTGTGTGTGTGTGTGTGTGTGTGTGTGTGTGTGTGTGTGTGTGTGTTGTGTGTGTGTGTGTAGATGTAAGTCGAAAAAATAGCTGTCATCTTAAAGAAAAAAATTCCCAGAAAGAAAATGGTAGCCTAATGACTTAGTTAAAGGTTAAAGGTCTCATATCGGAGAGAAGAAGAAGAAGAAGAAGAAGGGCGGAATCTAGATTAAAAGAAGACCCCACCCCCCTCTCTCTCTCTCTCCTTTTCTATGAAATGGTTAATGATTCATGCAAAGAAGAAGAAAAAAGCAATGCAAGAATCAACAATCGGTTTGCACTGTGAAAGGATACTGATCAGCAAAATACTGATGGATACTTCATCTTTCCTTTTTTTTCTTTTTTCTTTCTTTTTTCTTTTTTTTATCTCGCAGTCCAGTCCTCGGAAGCCGAAAAGTGGCGGCGTACTTTGCCGAGTGCCGGTACCGACCGACTACAAGCCCAACAACGAAATCCTCCTCCTCCTCCATGCCAAAGCGGACGTGACAGCCTCACCCTCACCCTCACCCACACCACTGGTGGTCTGCCCTTCACGGCACGTGACACACGCAGTGCTGGCTTGTGACCCTGACAGTCTGTGCACAGAGAAACTGGAGCACACAGACACGTCACGGCAGACTGCCACGTGCGCAGCTGCCGGCGCCGAGACATACGCCTCTCCTTACTTCCGCTGTCAGAAGACCGGTGACCACGTGCCGTACAGTGTGGTGTGTGACTGGCGGCGGGACTGCGCTGATGACTCCGATGAGACGTTTTGTCGCTTCCCGCCTTGTGCCAATAACACTTTTGATTGTGGTCAGGGCCAGGTCTGTGTGTGTGTGTGTGTGTGTGTGTGTGTGTGTGTGTGTGTGTGTGTGTTATTTTTACCATGCTTATGCCTTTATGTAGTATAGTATTCGCATTCCATGACTTTAAGTAGCATTGTGTAGTGCATGCAATGACATATATAATGTGGTCTTGTGTAGTGTAGATTCTGTATCAGGGCGGGGACTGGAAAAAAAAAAAAGCGCGTCAGTGTTTATCTATTATCCTCGATAATAAAGAATTTGTCCTCTCTCTCTCTCTCTCTCTCTCTCTCTCTCTCTCTCTCTCATTCTCTCTCACATTCTCTCTCTCTCGCCCTTCCATGATATGAAATGGTAAATTATTCACAGAAAGGATGATAGCAAGACAGACAAAAAATGAAGAATTACAAAAGCACTATCACAATTCTATGGCACATGTTTGGAAGTAAACAGATGGATAATTATTCTGCATACTTTTAGAAGTACGTATTATGATTGAAAAAAAAAGAAGAAGAAAAAGACATCTGCATTGAGCCATTGCCTTCAGAACATACGCATTGCAAGAAATAAAGGTAGAATAAGAGACACAGAGGCGGACCCACACACACCCACACCCACACCCATACACCCCCCACATCCACACCCACACCCACACCCACCCACCCATGCACCCCCCTCCCCCAGATATATATATATACATATATATATATATATATATATATACAGATAAACAGACATACATATTGAGAACTGTGTACAAGAGAGTGAGATTTTAAATGGAGAAATTGTCAACATTTTGTTTTTGTCTTTCTGAATCCACTGCAGCCATTTATATCTGTGTCTGCACACTGCTTTCAGTGCATAAGCCTCAAACAAGTGTGTGATCACGTGATCAGCTGTGAAAATGAACGTGATGAAAGGTACTGTGGTTCAAAAGGCAACAAAGTGATCTCCACAGTGTTCAACCTGACAAACCCACCGGCGCTCATCAACTTTGACAGACCTGGCAGTTTCTCTTCCGTTCCCCTTCCTGCAAATGCAACCCAGTGTCCAGACACACACTTCCAGTGCCATGGAAACGGTCATTGTCTGCCAGTCTACACCCGGTGTAATGGCATGAGCGACTGTCCGGGACATGAGGACGAAGCTGAGTGTGACAAATTCACGTGTGAAGGGCTGTACCGATGTCGTGGAAAGGACCGACAGATATGTCTTCACGTGGGCCACCTCTGTGACGGCTGGCCTCAGTGTCCACAGCAGGACGATGAACTGATGTGCCAGATGAGTGTCTCTTGTCCTGACCAGTGTGTCTGCTACGGACCGTCGTTTACTGACCGTCTCGTCTTTCAGCCTGACACTTTCCCCAAGATACGTTATCTGGAAGGCAGGGGGAGTGGACTCAGCTTGGATGTCATCACAAATCAGACCATGCTGATCTATCTTGGTGCTGGAGCATGTGGCTGGAGAAATGTGAGTGACATAAATCTGCCCAATCTTCATGTGCTGGATATCAGTGATAACATGATACACAGTATCAGTTTCAATCACTTTTCGCAATTACGCAACCTGAAAGAACTGCATCTCTCTGGTAACCCAATGTCCTCTGGAATTTTTGGTTACGGCGAACGTCACAGATTGAAATCCCTGCTGTTCCTGAATATCTCCAGAGTTTCATATGACTTTTCTCACTTAAATGCTCTTTCAGATGTAATGCCACAAATTAGATCAATAGATTTTTCCCAGAGCAGACTGAGCTCTCTTCAAGGTAAAGGACTATTTAGGAACCTGAGGAGTTTGTATTTGCAGGGCTGCCCTGTATTTGATATCAGCCCTGATTTCTTTAAAGCAATGGATAAGCTACAACAGCTGTTTGCTGACAACTTCAAGCTTTGCTGTCCAGCTGTGTTGCCAGACAATTTTGTGGGAATATGCAGTGTGCCAGAAGACGAAATCTCGTCTTGTGATAATTTGCTGAAATCTGGCTCTTACCGAGCTGCTATTGCAGTATATATCTTGAGTGCATTGCTAGGGAACTTGTACAGTATAGTATACCGCACACGGTCAAAAAGTAAAGTTGGTTATGCAGTGTTTGTCATCCATCTCTCTGTGTCCGACTTTTTCATGGGAGTTTACTTGTTGATAATTGGGCTGGCCGACCGTGTATACGCTGGTACTTACGTGTGGAACGAATCTTATTGGAAAAGGAGCACAGCGTGCAGAATTTCAGGGTTCATTTCTCTGATGTCTTGTGAAGTATCATCAGTCATTATCGGCCTCATCACCCTAGATCGCTTTCTGGTCATGCGCTTTCCTTTCAGTCGTCTTCGTTTTGGAACCACGTCAGCTCACGTGACCTGCGCTGTCATCTGGGGACTGGTGGTGATCCTGGCTTCAGTTCCTTTACTCCCTCTGACGTCACATTGGAAATTCTACAGCCAGACAGGTATCTGCATTCCTCTGCCCGTAACTAGAACTTACTTTCCTGGTCGCCATTATTCTTTTAGCATTATGATTGTGTTTAACATGGTCATATTTCTGAGCATTGCCGCAGGCCAGGCCCTTATCTACTGGTCAGTCAGAGCCAACACCATGTCAGATCGTGGCTCCAAGAGCAAAGAAAACGCCGTTATCGGTGACAGATCCAGAACAAAAGAAGCCACCATTGCTCGACGCCTGCTGGTCATTGCCATGTCAGACTTTCTGTGCTGGTTCCCCATCGGTGTCTGTGGACTCCTAGCAAAGCTGAACGTTCCTGTTCCGGGAGAGATGAACACAGCAATGGCTGTCTTTGTGCTGCCCTTCAACTCCGCTCTCAACCCTTTCCTGTACACATACACTATTATCCAAGAAAAGCGCAGAAAGGAGAAAGAAGCCAAACTGCAAAACCTTATCACGAGACAAGTCAAAACATGAATGTGTGTTGTTAATCGCTGATCTCGTTGTGCGACATACGAGCTGTTGGGCAACGTCTGCGTGTATCATTGGTCATCACCATCACCATCACCAAGTGGAGCGGTGGCCTCGTGGCAGAGAGCCCAACTAGGATGCAAGGTGGCCATGGGTTCGAGTTCTGCGTGGACCAGGATTTTTACCCACCCCCCTCCTCCACACACACACACTGCACTAATCTGGGTGCTTACCTTCCGGATGAGACGCTAAACTGAGGTTCCCTGCACAGCACGCAGTAACCCATGACAATACAAAGGACGCTCCTTGCAAAATCATTTGGACCAGGATATTTTTAACCCCCCCCCCCCCTCCCTCTCCCTCAACTGTACTAATCTGGGTGCTTGCCTTCTGGATGAGACGCTAAAGGTTCCCCCCTCCCCCTCCCCCTCCCTCAACTGTACTAATCTGGGTGTTTGCCTTCTGGATGAGACGCTAAAGGTTCCCCCCCCCTCCCTCTACTGTACTAATCTGGGTGTTTGCCTTCTGGATGAGACGCTAAAGGTTCCCCCCCCCCCTGCCCCTCCCTCAACTGTACTAATCTGGGTGTTTGCCTTCTGGATGAGACGCTAAAGGTTCCCCTCCCCCTCCCCCTCCCTCAACTGTACTATTCTGGGTGTTTGCCTTCTGGATGAGACGCTAAAGGTCCCCCCTCCCCCTCCCTCTCCCTCAACTGTACTAATCTGGGTGTTTGCCTTCTGGATGAGACGCTAAAGGTTCCCCCCCCCCCCCCCCCCCCGCCCTCCCTCTCCCTCAACTGTACTAATCTGGGTGTTTGCCTTCTGGATGAAACGCTAAAGGTTCCCCCCTCCCCCTCCCTCAACTGTACTAATCTGGGTGTTTGCCTTCTGGATGAGACGCTAAAGGTTCCCCCCCCCCTCCCTCTCCCTCAACTGTACTAATCTGGGTGCTTGCCTTCTGGATGAGACGCTAAAGGGTCCCCCCCTCCCCCTCCCTCAACTGTACTAATCTGGGTGCTTGCCTTCTGGATGAGACGCTAAAGGTTCCCCCCTCCCCCTCCCTCTCCCTCAACTGTACTAATCTGGGTGCTTGCCTTCTGGATGAGACGCTAAAGGTTCCCCCCCCCCCCTCCCTCAACTGTACTAATCTGGGTGCTTGCCTTCTGGATGAGACGCTGAACTGAGGTTCCCTGTGCAGCATGCAGTCACCCACGACAATACAAAAGACGCCCCTTGCAAATTATTTGGAGAAAAAAAAATCCATTTTGACAGTAAGATAAAACAACCCTCCACGCACTCGCCTGCGGTGGTCATCATCGTCAGCTATAATCAACAATGTAAGTAAGTATCATTGTTTCAACCCCAAACCCATGTATCTTGGGTCACATATCCCAAGTAATACTAAAGCAATTTTGCGATCTCTGTGTGTTGAACATTTTACCAACGACACGAAATGTTCCGCCTTGTGGTACGCGGTGTCGCTGATGTCACGAGGCTTGTCCATTATCATGCGAGGAAAGCTGGGTGTCACAGGCTTGACTCGTCACGTGTAATGACTGAAGCCATGTACTGAAGCTTGAAGCAGGTATCACGAAACATTCTGAGCGTCATGGTTTTGACGTTCATCTGAATAAAGAAGGAACAATGTCGGAGAGCAAAGTACACAGCGTGATGAGATGCTGAGGATTACCCAGCTTTGGCAATACCAAGATAAAAAAAAGAAAGAAAACAAGAGAGGCAAGGCCTTCAAGACTCACTTGTGATACACTTTTAAAAAAATCCAAGCTTTTTATGTATTGAGTATAATTTCAAAATGTAATGTTTAAGATGAGAAAGATCAGTTTAAAACAAATTAAGTCCCCTAGAATTAATTACAGAGTCATTTCCCTTTTTTACTATCTGCACCAAAACGTTTGCAAAATAAATAAAACTTCCATGCTTAGCAAAGGAAGTTCCTGTTTGAACAAAAAATGATAACAATGACTGCTCTTGTTGTTGGGTCAGAATATCAGATCAAAGTGCCAAGTTTAGAGAATACAAAAAATATAAATATAACAGTAAATGCAGTTTGCATATAATTAGGCTTGATTTTTTTATTTTTTTGTGCCCATCCCAGAGGTGCAATATTGTTTTAAACAAGATGACTGGAAAGAACTGAATTTTTCCTATTTTTATGCCTAATTTGGTGTCAACTTACAAAGTATTTGCAGAGAAAATGTCAATGTTAAAGTTTACCATGGACACACGGACACACAGACACAGACACACACACACACACACACAGACAACCGAACACCGGGTTAAAACATAAACTCACTTCGTTTACACAAGTGAGTCAAAAATCATACATAAACACAGATACAGTAGAAATTAGGATAGGGGTGAGTCAAAAAGGGTGGGGGCGGGGTGGTGTCAACAGTATAACAACGTACTCCCCGAGGAAATCAACTCCACAAAGAAAAGGAAGACAGACTTCACGAATGGTGGTGCACCGACATACACCCCCCCTGAGCCCAAACTCTGACAAACAAAACACTATCACTACAAACAATACACCCCCCCACTTGTCAGTGGAAGTGCAGAACACAGAACACAGACCAACCCCCATTCCACCCCTCCCTACCACCCGCCCCCTGCCCCCCCCCCCTCCCCTCCATAAAAGAAAGGAAACAAGAAGAGAACAAAATTCAAAATAAAACAAATCAATGAAACAACAACAAAACAACAATAATAATCATAATAACAATAACAATCACCATGATCATAATGATAATGATAAATATATACCTACATATACCTACATACATCACGGAAGTTCATCGTGAACGATGAAGACCAGTGACTTCAGAGATGAGGACGAAGTCTAATATAAAGGCATACACACAACTGCAGCCGCACTGTCAGCGGACAATAGCAGATAACGGCTCTCGTCTCCTCTCTTTGCGGAATTGACGCTTCTGGTCGAGACCCTCAAGACTGATGCCTCTCCTCAAACGCCACAACTTCCCTGTAGACAGCCAGTCATCAGGCACTGTAGTCAGTGGCAAGGGTTTCACACCACAGGATCGGAGTGTCACCCCGAGGGAAGCTTTCAGGCAGTCCCTGAAGCAAGGCAAGGCAAGACGTTTATTTCATGTACCCCACTGAGGGCATAGAAACGTTTCAGTGATTTTCCCATGTTCCTTGCGCCAGCAGCCAGCTCCGAAAAGACTATCTTTGAGACCCGTGTCCACAGCCTGTCGATGGAGACACCTGGCTCTGCTTGTCTGTTTGAGACCTGTTTGTCGATGGAGACCCCTGGCTCTGCTTGTCTGTTTGAGACCTGTTTGTCGATGGAGACACCTGGCTTTACTTGTCTGTTTGAGACCTGTTTGTCGATGGAGACACCTGGCTCTGCTTGTCTGTTTGAGACCCGTTTGTCCATGGAGACACCTGGCTCTGCTTGTCTGTTTGAGACCTGTTTGTCGATGGAGACACCTGGCTCTGCTTGTCTGTTTGAGACCTGTTTGTCCATGCTCGAAAGGCAGTTTCCCTGGTACGTTCCGAGTTGTTTCTTCTTCCTTCGTGGGCTGCAAGTCCCACGGTCACCCGTTTGTACACGAGTGGGCTTTTACCCCCCGCCATGCAGGCAGCCATACTCCTTTTTTCGGGGGTGTGCATGCCGGGTATACTCTTGTTTCCATTACCCACCGAACGCTGACATGGATTACAGGAGCTTTAACGTGCGTACTTGACCTTCTGCTTGCGTATACACAGAAAGGGGGTTCAGGAACAAGCAGGTCTGCACGTCCGAGTTGTTTGGATGTGAGGACCTGGAAGGGCAAGGCCTGGTGTAGGCTGGAGCATTACTTGTTTTCTGCAGGCTGGTGGTCAGCATAGACGCCTTTGATGCTGCTGAGAGGTAGCTGGTAAGTTCTTGTCGGTCCGGTTCGTTCAGTGCTGTAAATTTTAACTCTCTCCATACGAACGGCGAAAGAGACGACGTTAACAGCGTTTCACCCCAATTACCATCATCAAAATATTGCAAGCGGAAGGCTCTTATACTGAATAGGTGAATGTTGACAAAGAATACCACAATTCTGACGACGGAAGCTAAAAGTTGGGTCATTCAGACAACCACTGGACATCCGAGGGGTCTGTGTAGAGGAGAAGAGAGGACTGGCCGTACTGAGTGAGTTAAAGCAGTCACCTGTGAACATGAGGTCCCTCACTAGAGGCCTCCAGGAATTTGATTTTTGCCCGCATACATCACAGGTCAAAGAAACGGCCATCACATCTGTAGTGGACAGTGCAGTGACCTCAGCATCGGTCTGGGATGGAGTGCTGAAAAACATTGTAGCAAAACTGAGGCTGAAGAGGGCGGGGGCCAGCGCACGACCCTGTTTGACGCCTTTGGAAACTGGGAATGGACCCGACGCATCCCCGTTTTCCACCAAGCGAGCCATCATGGGATGATCACATGCCCTTGTTAAGTCAACGAAGAGGGTGAAGAGGTTATGAATCTGCTCACCACACTTCCAGTTTTATAGTTTCGGGACAGCTAAAATCACGTTAATCGGCCCATGTTGTTTCTAGAAACACACTGTTCAGTTCAGTTCAGTTCAGTCACTCAAGGAGGCGCCACAGCGTTCGGACAAATCCATATACGCTACACCACATCTGCTTAGCAGATGCCTGAGCAGCAGCGTAACCAAACACGCTTAGTCAGGCCTTGAGGGGGAAAACCATATACAAATAAATGGGTAAGTCATCAAATTAATGAAAAAAAAGAACAAAAAAAAGTAGAAATAAAACCTTTTTTTTTTAAGTCAGCAATTAGATAAAGAAGTAAAATCAAATGTAGGGGAAAAAATGGATAATACTGACAATGACAATAAATGAATAAACAAATTAACAAATAAATGTAAATAAACGAAAGACACGCACGCACACACACACACACACACACAGGTAATGGTATGCAACAAATTGCAGTCTCACAGATGTGAAAGCACAAATTGTACACAGGCCGAACACTACACATAAAAACACACGAGCCCCAACACTTAAATACACACCCATTCACGTACACAAACACACACATTCCCCATCTCGCACATTACCACGGCCACCCCATCTCCAAGTGTGTGTTCGCTGACAATGCGATTGTCCCTGCTCATATGGTAATAAACGAAACTGAACCGTGTGCGGAGTTCAGCTTCTGAATCTCTGTGTGTGTGTGTGTGTGTGTGTGTGTGTGAACAATTCAATGGTCCCGGCTCATATCAATCAACAATTATCACGTGCCGAGTTCAGCTTCTGACTCTCCCTCCCTCTGTGTGTTCGCGCGTGTGTGTGTGTGTGTGTACTGACAACAATGTAAGTTCCCTGCTCACATCAAAATAAACAAGGATCACGCGCGGACTGAATCTGTGTGCGCGCGCGTGTGTGTAAAGAGAGAGAGAGAGTGTGTGTATATTGACAATACAATATTCCCAGCCTATATTGAAGTAAAAGTTATCACACAGCCTATATTGAAATAAACGACAATCACGTAATGAGTAAATATGAAGCGTTGTTGTTGTTGTTGTGTGTGTGAGCGAGTGTACTGACAGCAATGCAAGTTCCCCGCTCGGTGTGTGTGTGTGTGTGTACCAACTAAAAAGCATTATAATAAATGTGAATCATACGGAGTTCTACTCCTGAATCTGCCTTTCTCTTTGCGTCTGCGTGTGTGTGTATGGAGGTGTGACGGGTGAGATTGACACACAGGGGAAGGTGTATTCCAGCCACAAGGTATCCCACAATGGCATGAATACTCACAGCCTTTGCAGCGACCAGAGACCCCGACTCTTTTTTTTTTTTTTTTTTTTTGAACTTTCAGCGTTCACATACTTCCAGGTGAAATTCTTCATTGTGCTTGGCTGTGTCCAGAGTGACTGCACAAGGGTTAATTTCACCTGCAACAATTGTGCATGTAAATTGTAATGGTGCAATTTGTGGCTCAGTCACCATTTGGTACACTTCATTACTATCAACTTCACAAAAAAAAACAACATTTTTTCTTTTTCCTTTTTATTATAAATGTCACACACAACACACCGCAACCACCCCAAACATTCGCAGCCAAGCAATGAAAACAAGACAGCGGTGACCCCCATTTCGAAGTCGTTTACTTCAGTATGGCAAATAGTCGCAGGAGAAATTATGTAACCCCAAAGACGCTGCACGACGACCCCACAACACGCGGACACACTGACAAACACACCAAGGTCACAGATTCAGAGACACAGAGATAGGCAGACAGACAGGCAGAGAGAAAGAGAGAGAGAGAGAAAGATTCCACCAATGCTGAGTGATACATCACCAAATACAGGAGAGAAATCCAGTTACAGACACAGATCCATCAACAGGAGATAAATCCACAGACCATGGAGATAAATCCATCAATACTTTGTCCAGACACAATGTGAATTGAGAAAAAAAGAAAAAAAAAGGTCCTTACTTTTTTTCAAGCAGAGTAGTGAGAAAAAACACTGAACTTTGCACAAAGTCAAAAGTGCTCATCAAGCTGTTTGAAAAATAGAAAAAAACAAACAAAACAAAACAAACTAAAAAAAACATCAACAAGAAAACTGACATATTTTATTTCAGAAAAAAGAGCGAAATGGTAGAAAAAAAAAGAAGAGGTAAACCACAGCTAAGTCATCCACGTGAAATTTAAAGATTTACACACACAAAATATCTGTACGAAGTGTGTGTGCGTCTTTGTCGAGATAGTGTTTGGGGATGTGTGTATAAAACATGCAGTGGACTGAAGACAATCAGTTATCTTTAATGTAGCAAATGCATCACAAATATCAAAATAGCTCTCATGCACAATGCCTCACCCCTCCCTACCCCACCCCCTTCCAGTCCATCAAATACTGCATTCCACCCACCCCAAACATCCCTCCTTCCACTTGGCCAAACTGTAAAACAGAAAGCAGCCACCAACAAAGAGTTTAAATAGTATGTGTACAATGTACAAAGAATATATATATATATATTTTTTTACAAAGCAGTATTGCATCGAGCAGAGGACAAAGAAAAGGTGTTGAGATAATGAAGAAAATCTAAAGCGAGACAGACACAGAGAGAGCGAAGGGGAAAAAAAAGTGATATTCAAAAATGGTGACAAGGGGTAAGAAAGACAGAAAGATTGGGGGAGGGGGGAAGGATTGTGAAGTAAAACCCTGCAGACAGGAAGAGGGAAGGGAAACAAACACACACACACACACAAACCTTTAAGAGGAAACACATGCATGTTGAAGTTCAAAATCATTAACCACAGCCACAGACAGACCAAAGGACAATTCAACATGGGTGAAAAGGTCAATTTAACAGCTGACTAGAATCAGGTGAGAAAGCACACGTTCACACAAGTAACAAGGATGGGGGGTGACGGGGGGGTGAAGGGATGGACAAAATAGAAGTGTGACAGTATGTTGAAGCAAAATGGGTGTACACTCTACAGATATTTCATATAAATTACTTCTTTAAATGTCTGTAACAACTACAATTACTTTAAAATTTTGAACTTGCCATGAGTAAAGCTTTGACGTGTCTTTCATTTTGCTGGGTCTTTTTTTTTTTTTTTTTTCTTCTATGTATTCACTTACTTGTTTATATTGACTGCTTTTCTCTTTTCATTCTATGTTGATGTTTACCACAAACCTGGGGTAGACTTTCAAGGCCTTATGAGCACGCTTGGATTACGAGAAGGTTAAACATCTACTTTTATGCGGGTTTTTTTTTTGTTTGTTTGTTTTCGGTTACAACAGAAGACATGGTGAAGTGTATGTGGATCGGTCTGCACACTTTTTTGACACCTCTTTGAAACTGAAATTTTAGCAGATATGCACAGGCATACATTTGTTTTTCATCACTGGAGTAAAGTATATCTGTCTCAAGACCACAGACATAGTATTTTAAAACAATCTTAATCTTAAAAAGCAATCCCTCTCTCTCTATATATATATCTATATATTTGCACCATGCATTTACAACAACAAAAAAACAAAAAATTTAAATCCTGTACCACAGACATGGGAATTCAGGAGCTTGTCTCCCTACTTTTATCTCTCAGAACCTAAAAAAATGTGAGTTTACCATGTTTCCAATTTTTAACTTGGTTTCAATTTTACATGGTTAACTACCATAAACTGGTCCAACATTGTTTCAGTCGACCTTTTATCATTTTTTTGTGTTCACTTGATCTGAATGTTTTTCATAAATGAGCATGCTCATCCAAAATACTGAACGTTTAAATACCAACTGGACTGCTGGAGTCTACAGTTGATAAGATACACTGTAACAGCCTTGCAGTCTAAGGAACTGTAAACACTAACTAAAAAACATTTCTTTCTTTGCATGAATCTGTATGTGTGCACGTGAGTGTGTGCGTGTGTGTGTGTGTGTGTGTGTGTGTGTGTAGTACAAAAGCATGCACCAGTTGAATGTAAGTAAATTAACATACTTTTTACCTGCTTATGTTAAGTATATGAATATATACTTTTTGCCTGTCATCTGTCCTAAAAATGTTCTTGATGTGTCGCTGCTTGGCCACAATCTCTGGCAGGCATGAAGGTACTGACCTCTTTGTAGACAGACTGAATACTTGTCAAACAAAGCAAAAAGAAGTCATCCATTTGCACAGAACACACTCACACATCTGTTTGATATCACACTTCTGAAAAGACATTTAAAAAACTAAAGTCCAACCACTGCTATTATCACTACAGCTGCTATATCATCACTATGCACACACACACACACACACACACACACACACACAGATCCCCAAAGGCATTAACATCAGCTGGCTCTCGGTATCAAAATAACAACATCACATATCATTCAGCTGTGGAAACAATCCAACATCACAAATCTTTTAAAGGCCACAAAAAAAGACAAAAATACATTTGACACCTTTCTCCATAAATCTGACATATATTGTACCCCCTCCATATATTGTATGACAGTCACATCATCTCTACCCAATCTTAAGTTCAATAAGCTCTGAAACAAGTTCACACAATTTGGAACTGTCGATTCTGTGTGTAGTGCAGAAACCAACTTATCACAGTCATAACAGTCTAATACTTAGACATTTTTTCCCCCCCACAGGCAACATTTAAGTGGTGGATGTAGGACTGATACAAAGTAATCACCAAATAGTGGGAAATGTTAAAACACCAACAATCCTTACAATGTGAAAGATTTTTTTTTTTTTTTTAACACAAAATAACAACAACAACAAACAGTGCAGCCGTCATGTTTCTTGTTACTCTGCACAATATGTAGATGTATCAATAATGGAAAAAAACAAAAAAAAAAAAAAACAAATATATATATATATATATTGGAAAAAACCAGTGCAGCTGTCAGTTTCTTTTTTTTCTGCACAATCTAGAGATTTTTTTTTTTCAATTTTTCAAGGGACCCCCCCCCCCTCCCCAACCGTTACCCCCACACTGATTTGTGCTTCAAGGGAGAAAAGTCCATAACACAGGTGCTGTCTGTATTATACATGTTTAGAAAAGGCAAAACACTTAATTCATCTCTACCATGTTACAAGTAGAGGGGGTAAAAACAGAAAAAGAAAAGAAAAGGAAAAAAACACAACAAAAAACAATCTAAGTAACAGTGACATAAAATGCACCCATCAAGAATGGTGCTGATGAACCAGTCAACAGGTTGTCCTTACTCCACTCAACACTACATGCTAAACACATCAATAACCAATCAACTTTACGAATGTCTTTACTCCACCTAACACTACATAAAACACAGAGAGATCTACAACCAATCCACTTTCCTATCTGTTACACAGGAGGTGTTCACAAGAGTGGTAAAAAGGATATAATTCATTTAAAGTTTTATGTGCTACATACAAATTACTGATTCAGTGATTGCCTCGTCAACGCCCACTTAAAGAGAACATGACATTGTGTGTGTGTGTATTACGGGGTAGCAGGGAGATGAGAAACTGACCTATGAAGACAAGGGAGATAATGGACAGGGTTAGAGATAAATGCACCACCCAGGACAACGGAGGAGAAAGGGGTTGGGAGGTGGGAGAGAAGACAGAACTACTCCACAGAATAAGCACAGATCTGAAGGGAGAGGTCTTCAAAGAACCAGCGTGCACAGGATCTCTCCTTTATACAACTGCCAGAAAAACAAAAAAACAAAAACAAAAAAAACCCCAAGTGATGGAAGTGAAATCTTGCTGTTGAAGACCGTCCCACATACACACACAAACTTGACAAAGGATAAAATCTCAGGAGTTGTAGACACTGCAACATACATAACATAATAACAATGAATATTAAGGTAACTGTGGCATGGACATGAGAGTAAGAAGGTGCTAAAATCTTACAGAGGCAAAGATCTAAAAATTGAAATCTTTAGCTCGAAGAGAGAAGTCCCAGTGCCATTTGTATCAGCGAGGCAGAAATGCAAATTCCATCTGATCATTCAACCATCATGTTAACACTGACAGAATATATATAAAAAGAATCTTAAAAAAAAATTAAAAAAAAAAAAAAGGCAGGCAAAAAACCCTCTTTAAAAAAGCATAAAACCATTCAGTATTCATATAAAAAGATTTTAGTTTTATGAAAGGAAGAAAGCAAATGTCAGAATTTGATCAGTAACTTACTAACTAGAACAGCAACAGGCAGAACCAGACCCCCACAAAGAAAGAAAACCAAAACTTCATGATAGGTAATTACCGATTAAATGAAACCAAACAATGAAATAAAAAGTAAAACAATAAACTGAATAAAAAGAAGGCATTTACAAAAAGGACTGAGTGGAGGTAAAAGACAACATACAAAAATACATATCAGCCAAAACCAAATGCAGTATCATCGTTTCAACAAACATCTGAATTATGATCTAAAGTGTCTGAAAGTTAGATGAAAGTCACATGATTTGCACATAATCAATCAATCAGGGCCGGCCAGCACTTAGCAAAGATGAAGCACAAAGGTCTCCACATAACCAGTTCTCAAAACAGTAAGCAATAAAGCAGGCACGGTATCAAAGTAATTGTCAGGTGCAGTTTCCCCCCCCCCCCTCCCAACCCCTCCAGAATAAATGATAATATAAATCCTCTGTTGTTGCCCTATCCTTTTCAAGATCAGTTTCATTACACACAAAATGCATGTACACACTATCACAAACTAATACTTCAAGCACCCTCATTCTTTCTCTGTCTTACCTAACAACAGAAACATCCTCTTTATCTTACAAACAGGAACATTCTCTCTCTCACCTAACACCATGTCTTTTCGTTCGTTCAGGTATTTAACCTGAAGACTGCCATATACACACTCCCAACCAACCAAAACATTAACAAAGATAACACAGATAAAACAACAAAAAACATACCAAAGGTAATGTGATACTGTGTCAAACACATTTCATACTAACCAAACAACACCAACAAGAAAGATAACAAACAGCAATAACAGAGAGAAAAACACCTGCACCTTTCAGCGTGACTATCAGATGTGTATACTTCATAAACATGTATCCTGCTAAGCTTCCATTGTTTCTGACCATTTCAGTTGTGCGTACAAATACGTGATCAACTGGTGGGAATGCTAACGGTTACAGAGCATGATCACCACAACTGCTAGCATGCCAATATTCCATGTCTGCACCCTCATGAAACTTTGACAGAACAAGACAGCCCATGCATTACCCTCCTGTTACACATTAAAACTTCGAATACGTATGACTTTTGGTATTGTTAGCAATAAAGGTATTACACTTATCATCTTCAGTTAGCCAGTTTGAGCGCTGCTAAGCAGAAAGTAGAGGAGCAGAAGGCAGAGGGTGGAGGGCCTATACATTCATTTGTCACATGACTTACCTTTGTGAAGTAGTTTCAACTTCTCCCTATGACAATAAGAGGTGTTGTCCCATGTACCAACTAACAAATACATATCACATCATATCCAATGCTGTGATCCTGAATATGGTAGACAGAAGCGAAAGGGGGGCAAGAAAGGAGAGAGAGAAAAAGATCAAGACCTTACTACTCCCACATACTTTTTCAAGCTACATGTTACTGCTTCTGCGACCTATCTCTCACTGAAAATTGAATCCCCCTGGCTGAAATTACGAGTTCTGGCTTGAGAATTTCACCCCTTGTTTTAAGCCAACCTCTTTGCAACTGACAGTCATAAAAAACAAAACAAAAAAACTTTCTCTTGTTTATGAATCTCAAGAATAAACTTGACCTTGACAGGTTTAAGAAACTGGTTTGACTCACAAATGGTCAGCAGTCTCAGTCAACATACAAGACACTTGTCACAGCTTATCAATAATTTCCAATTTCTTACTTTCTTTCTTTAAATTGATTTTTTAAAATTTTCATTACAGCTTGAAAATATTGTGACAACTGAGAGTCAACAAATAAAACTGATGCAGACTGATCAACAGCTTTCATATCCCATGTACAATCATGTGAGCAGTGTATGTTAGGGTGGTGGATTACTGGTCTTTATCTTAGTGCGTATGTGTGTTGTTTTTGTGTGTGTTTTTTTCCTCTCCTTTTTTTCTTCTTTCTTTAAAGGCTGCAGGGATTGGGAAGGGAAGATTTTCACACAGACTTAATATATTCTCACTTCTTGGGCTGACCTAAACACCTGTCTAGGTAAATCAGACAGATGAGGGAGGACCTAGCCACAGGATAAGGACAGCAGGAATGTTAGGGTCTTTTACCAGACAAAAAGATTCATCAAAGCCAACATCTAAACTGACATGTCAGCGTTGGACAAAGGTCAACAATGGTACACTGAACAATGGTCAATTGAACATATCTGGAATGGCTGAAACCATGTTAGTAGTAATCTAGTACATGTTACCTCTTATAAATTATATGTTTTGTCATGTGTTTTTGCAACAAGTCATTGTGAAAAAAAACACCAAAACTTTTCCTACGAGCTACAAGTGATACCGAAGAACCTAATCAGTCGCAACAATTAAATCAATATCGATGTGGGCTTGAATTGAGTGGCTACTTAAATATTTTGCAACTTTGTGCATTTGGATTTGCGCATGTGAGGGTGTGGGTATGCATGCATATGCAGGAGACAGATGGATCTGACAAAGAAGATTTACTGTCAATCTTGACTCTACCTGCCTTTCACCAAACTGGCTCGTAAATTTTCCTTGTTGTTGATTTTCCAACAGTGTGACCTACATTCAAAACAACAACTCCAAATCCCACTACTTTATACTGAGCATTTTGGGTCTTCTTTTCCCTGCTTCAGCCATCCCATTGCCTGTGCCTGACATCAACACAACGGTCGTTTATCACCAGATCATCTGACAACAAAAACAACTGAACAAGCTCTTGATGACGCCCAAGTTTTGGCATAAATTTTTATCTTTTCATCTGGAAGCGCTATCAATGCAAGGGATGCGTGCAAAAGGAATGGAAACATTCCTTCTTCACATACAATACAGATATTTCCGATATTAGATCAGGCCTTCTGGGTTTAAATGATTTTGGGTTTAAAAACAAGATTGTCAAGTTAGGGAAAAAACAAACAGGTTTAATCCCCTCAAACACAAGAATACAAGTTATTCAACACCAGACAGCAAGGATAAAAAAAAATTTAAAAAAAGGATCCTCACACACGCAAATCATTTCAATGCAAAAACTTTTGAGCAGAACTTTGTGACAAAGGATCAAGAATAAATACCACACGGTTTATTACCACAAGTCCACTCATCCAAACACAGTGATGTTGACATGAAAAACCCCTGTAAAAAAAAAAAAAACAAATACAGAAAAAAAAACAACCACTGATCACTGTTTCTGTGAAGCGCACACCGGAACCTGAAGTCTGAACACAGAATATTTCAAACACTCAGAGAAGAAGGGAATATCTTGTCCATTTGTCCAGTTCCTCTTCCTGACCTGTATTTTATTCCTTTCTCAAAGAACACACGTTTCTTTTCTTCTCTTTAATGCTGGCACAGTCAGTAGATGCTTAAGAGGCCAAGAAGTTCAACTGTTCAACTCTGACCTGGTTGTTAACTCCTCTCGAGTTGTTGTCAATAATGTTAAGAAGTCTGTTGATTACTTTTTTTGACACACATCACACAACTTAAACCTTACGCCTGTTCTTCGACCAGCCAACTAAAGATGATGCAGTGTTGCTGATCAAATGGGAAAAAAACCCACGGAACAAAACGTTCAGATAAAAATCGTGATTGGCAGACATGGAGAACGAAAGTGAGGTGTGGGGAATGGGGGGGAGGGGCGGGGGGTGGGGTGGGGGTGATGGATATTTGATTGACAAGTCAGGATGTCATCACAAGCTGTTCACTTGTGGATACTAGCGGTATTCAGCAGGGGGCAAGTCCTTTCAGTTTCACATCAATCATTCAAGTTCTTGTTCAAACTCTCCCCACACTCACCATCATCATCACCTACTACACCTCTCTAGCTAAATTGTGTAAAGCTGCCTGAATAGCATGTCCCTTGAACACACGTGCTGTATTTCTACCAACTTCTTCCTTCTCAACAATGAGTCCATGTTCAAAATAAACAAACAAAAACAATAAGGCATTATTTAAAAACAAAAACACAAAAAAAACTCACATCTTATTTATGGTATGGCCCAGATAATCTTCGACATCTGGAATGGGAATATCAAACTGCAGACTGGTTGTAGTAACCACGATCACCAGCTAACCACCACGAAAACCTGCACACCCTTTTTGTTCACAATGATCACACCATCAATATGATTTCTAGCAATCCATTCACTTTTTCCTAATAAAGTCACTGTATTAAAATAACTAAAAAACAACAACAACAAAATCTGCAACGTTTATATCTAAACAAGCCTCATCAGAAAACAAAAACATAAAATATGTTGTTTAAAAACAGTACCAGCTATAATTTCAGTTTTCAAAAAGATACCATGTCGCAATAAGAACATTACTTTCGCTTAATCAGTCACCCCTCCCCCAACCAGTAAAATATATGGTGCACTTCTGCTACTTTACCACTGCGGCAAACAATAAAATGTGAACATGTTATTGTTCACATTACCACATTTCTGAAATTCATTTCGACTACACTGACAAATGTCCAGAATAAACTATCAAATTGTGGAATGATGTGACAATCCAAGGTTCACTGTTTAAGAGCTGCTTCTTTTTTTTTTTTCTTTTTTACCACATGGATTACTGAAGTTTGTCATGCATGTTTATTATTACCCAGCTGGTCTGACAACCATAATTCATGTTCAGAGTACTGTTAACTCACTCCGGACGAACAGTTTTCTCTCTTGTTTTCCCCTGCAATTTTTAAGCTACCCGATGAGGAAAACATGGAAAAAAATTTAATTGTTGAAACCGCAAAAGCATTCTGTCATCCCGAATGCTACCTTACGTCAGGAACACTGTAGTGTTCTATTATCCGGAGTGAGTTAACCAAAGCACCAACACAGCATGACACACAGGGTGTGGGGGAAATCCAACCTCCTCCTCCACACAAACACAATAATAATTCCTCTCACATACACACACACACACACACAAACAGAATATCCCTCAATAATTTTTTTTTTTTTTTAAATCTCCAAAGTGTCCCATATGTAAGTCTAGTCTCCATTCTATTTCCTCATCCGTTTGCAAAAGCTGTTTCATGGTAGCTTCAAATGTCATCCTACAATAAAATGCACCTGACAAGGTGACACAAAAACACGGTCATATTGCTGGTCCTGCTGATTCTTATTCTGAAGCTGAAAGTCTTATTCAAAAGTCTTTTATCCCTTTGTTTCAGGGTCATGCATGCATGTCAAAATTGGGTGTGAAATCCCTTTTTAGTTTATCTGTCAGCGCTAAATACATTTATCATCATCATTATTTATCATCATTATTATTATGACTTCTGCTTGCCTCCCAATCAATAACCAAACAAACAAACAAAAAAAACTGAGATGAGAACAGGGACAATGTTGCATCTTTGCTTGCTATTGTTTCAATTTCCTCCAGAAAAAAACATCGCAACTGCACAAGCACAAACCAATACACGCTATGCTGACAGTTTACCATACCTGCTAAGGTAAGGTACTGCACACAAAAGGAATTTTTCTTCCTCACATTAACAAACTGTGGCCCACTGGTGCACACCGGGTCTGATTCCTGACCTGTACTAACTCCTCCTCCTCTAAGGCACACAAACCAGAAGTTGCTGTAGCTAATGACCTCCCTTAGAACACTAACTCCATTCTGTATGTCAATACACTGTTGAAAATACCCTTACTGCTTTACATCACTGCATGAATTACAGCCTGGGGAAAGGGGTATAGATGACATGGTTTTCACCCTATGCATTAAGTTCAGAAACTTTATCTGATCACACTGGTCAAAGATCATATACTGTCAGACTCAAAATGCACAATTATGTGTTTAAAAACTGGGGTAAAAGGAGGGTATCTTTTAGAATGTAAGAAACTGTGTGATATATAGATAGCCTCCTGTATATCGTAATTAAATATTTATACAAATACCTTTTTTTTTTCACCCTCTGGTAAGTATTTACATGAACTTTCCCTCAGACACCGAGTCTTGAAAACGCATCTGAAAAGGCTGATATACAAATCACTCTCTCCTTTTCCTTCATGACATAGTCACCAATCCAGTATAGTCTGTTTTAAAGACTGGGGGGTTCTTCAACACATATCACTTTACTCAGATCACAGCCAATGTTAACACAAAGCCTGAAAAAACTCTTAACACTTGACATGAGATGTGACAGGCATCTTACCCCATGCCACCTTCAAACTTTCAGAACAAAAATACTCAACACATGAACTTTCCATAAAAAGATTCCCCCTAACTACACCCAATTTGGTAAGAACAGTTTTACATGACACTAAACACTAAATTTTAAACCTGAACAGTTTTTGTACTCTTTTGCACAGCTCACACTGGTTGCAATCTGTCTTTGTGTTCATCTGACCAGCTGTGTCTGCTTTGATTGTGTCCCATACATGTCAATGTAAGCACAGATGATATTCCTTTCTTCAAGATTATACTTCTAATTCATGGTATTTTCAACTCATAATCAAACCCTTTTCTTCAACAAAAAAAAAAGTTCTGAATCTATGACAATCACCAGGCAATGAAATCAACAAAACCAAACTTAGGTTGAGTACATCAAAAGGGAAAAGCTCTTTAAAAACAACATTCAACAAAAACATCTTCACTAACATGTCACAAGACATTTACTTAAAAATCTATGCACAAAGTTGTCAATAGATTATTTGTTCCTTGTTCAAAACAGAGAAGGACGATAAGAAAACCAGAGTCAAAGTGGAACTACTATGCCTTGTTTGTTAGTGAAAAAAAAAAAGGAAAAAGAAAAAAGGTCAGATCTATTCTTTTATGGACCATGCCTATTGACAAAAACGCAGTCCAGGCTCCCATCAAGGTCAGTGTGGTCTCACACCTGACCGGTTCAGGTCCCCAAGATGCTCACTGAACCGCAAGGCCTGACTTCAAAACTGCAAGAAGTCAGACTGACTCCAGTCATTCAGCAGAAAGACGTTGAACAGGCAGATGTGCAAAGGTGATCAAAAGGTGGATAAAAACTGTCTTCTCATCCAGTCTGGCAACAAGCTTGATGCTTTCGTGCAACGAACAGACACCTCTGCATGTTCCCCCATCAACACGATGACCCCAGGACCATGTTGTCCAGAGACTGCGACCGACCCTCAGAGCTGGAAGTGTGTTTTCTTTCGTAGGGGGCCGACACATGTAACAAGCAACGTGTTTTCCAGCAAGTGCAGCACTGACCCGCACAAGCGGCATGTGTTGCTGGCCACACATCACCCTCTCAGAGCAGGCACAGAAGCATCCTGACAGGTGCTCCTCACCAATAGTGCCCTCCTTGTGCATGCTGCTGCTGCTCTCCTCCTAAACCAATACATACCCATTTTCCCTCTCTCACAGAAGCTTCCTTCCTTGCCATGAACCCTGGCAGCTAAGTCTTGTTCCACAAGCTGTGCAGATCAAAGCTCCACAAAGTACAAGTTTCCCAACAACAAAGCTGTCCGTGCCAATTTACAAGCGGTCCAGTTTGAAGGTGTCTTCTGTGGCGGGGTCTGTCACCATGTTGGGGTCTGTCAACATCTGGAAACCGTCAAAGTCCAACTGGCCCAAGTCGGCCTTGAAGGCTTCGTCGTTGGACAGAAAGTCTGTGTCAAAACCATCGGCCATGCCCGTGATGGCATTGCCCAGCTCCTTGGCAAAGTCCAGGGGGGTGCGGCCAAACGGGTCGTCTGCACCTGGTCACAGAAATCCAATCTGCTATTGCTGGCTTCATAACAAAACAACTTGTAACAACTGTCTTCTGCATTCATGAACAAACTGAACATACACAAACATGCAACAACAGAGGCAGAGACCAAAGAGGAGAGAGAAAAGAGAGAGATGGCGACAAGCAATAAGGGGTGAACTACAAACACACCTGTCAACACGATGTCTGGAATCTTGCTGGTGGTGGACGTGGGGATCATTTGTGGGGCCAGCTGCCCAGGGTTCAACCCGTACCCTCCCAGCTGGGACGACCCCAACAGCTGCATCTCCCCAGAGTGGAAAAAGTTAGGTGGAGGTGGCTGCTGCTGATGCTGCTGCTGTGGTGGTTGTTGTTGCTGCTGCTGCTGTTGCTGAAGCTGTTGCTGTTGTTGCTGCTGCTGCTGTTGCTGTTGTTGTTGTTGTTGAGGTGAGGGCTGGGTGGGGGGCTGGGGCTGGAAGTCCATGCTGCTGCCCAGGCCTTGCATGACCACCTGGGAGAAGGGGAGTGGGGGGTTCTGGCCCATCAGCTGTGTGGGACTCATCACCTCTTTGGTCTGCACCATCTGGGACTCCATGGTGGAGCTGGGAGGGTTCTCCTGTACCCACCACACGCACGCTTTCTCTTTCAGTCTGCTGCATCACCTCCACCATCCCCCCTGCACCCCCCACATGCACCCTTTCTCTTTCAGTCTGACAATGCTGCATCACCTCCACCATCCCCCCTGAACCCCCCACACGCACCCTTTCTCTTTCAGTCTGACAATGCTGCATCACCTCCACCATCCCCCCTGAACCCCCCACACGCACCCTTTCTCTTTCAGTCTGACAACGCTGCACCACCTCCCCCTGCACCCACCACACGCACACTTTCTCTTTCAGTCTGACACTGCTGCATCACCTCCACCATCATATATCAAACTTTAATAATGCTTTACAGACACAGGTGTGCACAGGTTCATGTTTCTATGTCTTGGGTCTGTAGTTTGTCCTATACTTATCTTTCACTTGACTATACTTTATTGCAATTACTTTTTCCCTACAATTCAATGTTAATATTTTACATAAAAACAGAGTAGGCTTTCAAGGCCTGATCAGTGTGCTTGGTTCATTTGAAGCTCAGGTGCTTTTTCTTTTCTTTTTTTTTTTTAAACAGCGTACGTATTGTGTATCTTTATCAGTCTGCACGCCTTCGTACCTTGAAACTGAAACTGCACTGCACTTCAGGGGAACAAAAGCAACAGGATGTACGGCACCACCAAAAAAAACCCCATCATGGTGGACATTTCAGACTTATTTTCAAGCCAGGAAAGTTATTCACTGCTTAAATCACGCACAACCCTGCAGATGAGATTGACGACATGTGCACTGCAGATGCAGGGTACAAAGGCAGCAAAATGTGCAGCCATCTTCTTTTTCTTTCAAACAACCAGGTGGATATTTCATACTTCTTTTCCAGCCCCGCCCAAAACAGATTCAATGTAGTGCAGAAAAGATTGATGACAATCTACTTCTTTGTACTGGTAAAGCCATTAGAATCTCACCAGAGCGAGATTCCGCTGTCTGGCTGCTTGGCTTGCTAACTTTCAACGTGCACCTTCTCCAAATGGATCCGGTGATTTTGCACTTCTAGTTGGTCTCTTAAGATTTATTTATCCCCCACTCTTTTTTCCCCTCTAACTTGTAGGCTGACCAGTCAGTCTACTAGTTACTGGTTGCCACTTGTAAATTTCCAAATATTTCACACATGCCTACACAGGCCTGTATCTCCTACAGCTGCACACAGTGACTGTCTAACCCACAGCGCTGTTCCCCAGCATCCTATGTACTGCACTCACCATGTTGAACTGTTCAAACTGATGCTGCAGGGCACTTGTCTGCTGCTGCTGCTGTTGCTGCTGCTGCTGCATGTAGTAAACCTCTGCAAAGGGTGAGTTCTTCAGGCTGGCAACAGGGGGCAGCACTGGAGACTGGGCGGGGGAGAAGGAGGGGGCGGAATGGGGTGAGGTTGGGGACTGGCAGCCTGCCTCCGTTACGCTGTTGCGATACTGCGTCATGGATGGCTGACACAGAGGAAAAGATACTTCATCCTTTTTATATGTCTGAGAGGGCAAATTTGTAAGGAGGACAGGGGAAGTTCATGCCCTGGATAACTGCAATTTCAACATGCACATTAAAGGTCCAACAGCCTTTTAACACCATTCATATCCACTGTGACAAGATTAACTTGTCTGATCACTATTCGCAGGTGTTTTCAAGGGGAATGGGTGTGTTTTTGATGATGTGCCTTTTGTGTTTTCAAGGGAATGGGTGTGTTTTTGATGATGTGCCTTTTGTGTTTTCAAGGGAATGGGTGTGTTTTTGATGATGATGTGCCTTTTATGTTTTCAAGGGAATGGGTATTTCTAGTGATGTGTGCCTTTTGTGTGTAAAGCATAAAGTATGGCTTCAACAGTTCACTCAGGTGTTGTGGGGCTGGTCCACAGAAACTGCAGAGCAGCTGCACTAATGGGCTACAAAGTATTGATCAACATGCAATCATTTCCTTGAGGATGCCAACAGGGCCTGTCAGTGTGTCAAGCACTGCACTTTCATGCTCTAGTTTTTGTAATCGCTCTGCTTGTCAAGTGTTATATATATAATGCGCATATTTCAAAATAAAACTGACTGTGCAGAACATTACAGGAATGCACACAACTCAGTCCAGACAGGTGGCTCAGAAAATAAGGTTCAAGCTCTTTCAGACATAGATCGATTTTCACACACATACATTCCACACACAAAACTAGTGACAGACAAAATAACAGCAGAAGACCACTAGCTTGAGCATCTAACTAAACTAAAGCATGCCAGCCTAGAACAGCTCAAAAATGATTTCAAGTAATTCTACACCATCACAAGCAAATGGGAACACAATAACGAGATTAGCTGAGCTAAAAATGAATTAAAATAAAACACAAAAAGACAATTTAAAAGCACTCTGCCACTCGGGACAATATTAAAACACCAAAGCCATGCATTAAGCTATCTCTGTCTTCATTTTCCCCCCTGCTCTCTGGAAAAGAACAGTTTCACAAAACAAGACTTCCAAACCTGCTCTTCATTTAATTCAGCTGCAACAAGTGGCTCAGGATTTAGTTGATGTTGCCATTATCATAAAACATCCGAATTGGGAATCAAACTTCAAAACAGGGTGCTTCCAAGCAGAGGGAACGTAAGAAAGACTTGAACGGGAAACTTCACCAACAGGAAATAACATGGTTTAACACGGTGACAGAAGAAACAGACGGAGAAGGAAGGGATACGGGGGCAGGGGGAGGGAGACAAAACCCACCTGATCCGAGGCGTGGCAGGCTGTTATGTGCACCTGCGGCACCTGCGCCTGAGGGGGGGAGAGGGCGGCGGTGGGGTGGGGAGGAGACCCCACCAGCTGCCCCCCCTGACCCATGGCCCCCTCCCCCACCCCAAGACCCACCCCCACCCCAGCACCACCCACCACCGAGGGCCCCAGTGCCGCTGCGCCGTTCTTGCTGACCACGCCTTTAGACGCCGACGCCACTGCTGTTGCAGGGAAGTGGTGCTGCTTAGGGGTCTGTTGGTGGTGGTGGTGGGGGTGGTGGTGGTGGGAGGGGTGGTGGTGGTGGTGGATGGGGGAGCGCTGGCGCTTCTGGTGCATGTGTAACATATACTGCTGAGCGATGCGGGGGTCCACAGGCAACCTACTGGGGTCCACCTACAGAGCAAAAGGGCAAGCCACTCACAACACTCAAAACAGAACAATAATAAATTCCACCAGCACAACAACAACAAAACAAAATAAACCAAACCAACACACCAGCACCACAAAACGAAAACAAGAAACAATCAACCTCAAACTTTAAACAACATATTCACACCACGCTTGTTGGGGTATGCAACTGATCAGTGTGTCAATCATGCCTTGTTTCAACAACACCACAGCCACATACATTAGCAAGTTAATACAAACACTGGACCAAAAAAACAAAAACAAAAAACAAACAAAAAACTACTTTTCTCCACCATCTTTAGACATGTATCATGTTAAACTTTGGGGAAAAAAAAATGGAATACAACTTAAAAATACAAAACTGTATGGGCTATAAGGCAATATCCATCCAAGGATGCAACACCTGACTAAAAAAATTAACAGCATTTTTATTCCTTTTTTTTTTTTTTTTTTTTAAATAAAAAAGAGGAGAAAGATTATCTACAAATCATGTTTTGATTCCACAGTGGACTTAACTCTCTCCATACGAACGGCGAAAGAGACGACGTTAACAGCGTTTCACCCCAATTACCATCATCAAAATATTGCAAGCGAAAGGCTCTTATACTGAAGAGGTGAATGTTGACAAAGATACCACAATTCTGACAACGGAAGCTAAAGGTTGGGTCATTCAGACACCCACTGGACATCCGAGGGGTCTGTATAGAGGAGAAGAGAGGACTGGCCGTACTGAGTGAGTTAATTCCCAACAGAGTTATACCTATTACACCTATACACGTACTCAAAGCGGAAGTGGGTTTCATACACTTTGGCAAAAAAAAACAACAAACAAACAAAACAAAAAACAAAAAAACCAAAAAAAACCCACACACACCTTATCCATAAATCATTTTTGATTTACAGTGCACTTAATTCCATACAAGCTGTATTGTATAGCATTGTACCATTGTACTACTCTTCTGTCGAAATAGATTTCTCTGTGTGAAATTCAGGCTGCTCTTCCCAATGACAGCCCATTGTTACAGTGACAGTGCCATCCATTTTGGGTTGGTTTTTTTTCTGCTTGTACATGTGTTTATTTTCCATCAAATTGGGTTTTTCTAGAATATCTTACCAGGACATTACCCATTTTTGCTGTCATGGGTTCTTTTACATGCGCAAGTGCATGCTGTGCACGGGACCTCTGTTTCTTGTCTCATCTGAATGATTAGCATCCAGACCACCACTCAAGGTCTAGTGGAGTGAAGAAATATTTACAAGTGTAGGATTCAAATCAAGCTAAAATTTTCTCATTTCCTAGGTGGATTCGTTACCCCTAGGCCAACACTCCACTGCTCAGAGCCAAAGTAGACTTAACAAAGAATACAGTGACAAAAAGGTGAATTAAAACACACTGGAAAAGAATGCCTTTAATCTTCAGCCTTCTTCAACCTGCCAAATCCCTTATATAAAAACAACAACATTGTTCCCATGCCGACCGTCCAGATAATATATCATTCTTAGTCTAATGCTGAATCCCAGAGATATGTTCATGGCATCAAGTTCTGGTGGTGGTGTGGCTACATACTGAATCTCACCATCGCCTCAGTAATGGTCAAGTTTTGCCTGCTGTAGGGAATGACAAGAACCACTCAGTCTTTTCTCTTTCACTTTCCTAACCAACAATTCATTCATTTATTCCCAGCTTTAAAACAAATTTCTAATGGAATTTCTGATGGTTTTATCTTGTTGGCTTATGCAATCACCGCTTTGTTTTACGTCAATAAAGACACGGTTTTGCTAAAAGACCTCCTAACACGAACAGTAAATGAAGATGGGGAAAGAAAATGTATTGCCAGTATCTTAGCATTGTGAGCACTAAGCAAGCAAGCAAATTCATATTAAAAAAAAAAAAAAAAAAAAAAAAAAAGAAGAAGAAGAAAAAAAAAAAACCCATCTCAACTCCCCTTCCTGGCCCATTCACTTCACACACTATGACCGGGGGGGGGGGGGGAGAGATTCATTTAGTTACCTTACACACACATGATTTACAACCTTCATCAATGCCGTCTACATTATACAATGTCCACGAGATGAACATTAAACTCCAGACGATATTTTTGCAACCTTCCAATCGCCCCTCACCCCCACCCCATCCTCCTCCTCCTGTACGTCTCCCAGGAGACTCATCATCAGTGTCATGAATCATCCTCAAGATCAGTCAGTGTCCTAAACTGTCTCCCAATGGTAAAAAAGTTACATGAAATGTACGCTGGGGGTCCTATGGAAGTGGGGGAATGATATGGGATGTTACAGTTTCAATCCAAGTGACCAACTGCAGCTTCGTCATCACAACTGTCAATATGCTGACCATTTTCAATGTCACTGCATTTCTTCTAATATCAGCATCATAACCTTCACGTATTCGCCCAGATACATAACACAATCCTGACAACACACAAAAAAGCTAACAAAACAACCACAACAACACCATCTGATTATTCAAAAAGTAAATGTCAACAAACAAGGACATACAAATTTAATCTACAAATACTACCCTCTCTTACTACTCAGCAACAAGCAAAGTGCTTAAAGAAGACCCACAAAAAGGACGCTTACAACACTAACCGCAAAACAACACCAACACACCAAAGCTTATTGCCACTCAGTCTGGAAGACAGGCATCAAAACAGCAGAAGCAGTGTCCAAACTCTAATGAAGCCACACACAGTGAAACAGTGCAAAATTACAAACTTTCAGTGAAACAGAATCCTTCCTTCTTTTCCTTCTAATTTGTTGTTGTTTTTTGGTTTGTTTTGTTTTTGCAAAAAATGGTGACTTCGTCAGTGAAATACTATGAGCACTTTGCTTTCCAAATGACTTTTTTCCCCTTTTCTTTTCTGCACATGAGAGGAAGGCAAAGAGACAGAACAAATAGTCTGATGACATTTTCAGTTACAGACCAGAGAAAGAGGGGATGGGAAGACATCTGTGCATCTGTCGGGAGTCTTTTAGTATTATCACCATTACTGCATCCAACAAGCACTCACGTTCACTCGATGGAACGAACCAAGAGACATTCACAAGCAGGGTGTGTGACAAACTTTCTGATGAAAATAAAATTTGTGATAAGCAAAAGTAAGTGAGGTAAAGCAATGATGTATGCAAAGTCAAAACAGAGACAAAATAAGCTTCTATTTAAAAAAAATCTGATTCTGAATCACAACAGAAGGTAATCAACATAAACTTATTACGATATAGACAAACACTCTCACAGTCCTCCCCCTCAACCCCTAGCCCAAAACTTCTTGTCCCTCAAAACTGTGTAGCCATTGGGGCTTTGTACAGAAGAATTGTTCAACAGATTCCTCCAGGTCCATCGGTTGTGTATCAAAATCTGGGTCTCTGCAGAGACTCAAGCAGTGTTCCCCGAAAAACAAAACTCGACAAAATAAAACAAACCCCCTTCTCCTAAAAAATAAAAAAGCCAAAAAAAAACACACAAAAAAATCATGCACGCACACATACACACACCAGCACTACAGCACACTCACCGGTGGAGACAGGGGGGCGTGCATCTGGGTGCCATTGTTGAGCACCAGTGGGGACGGGACGGGCTGCACGTGCCGCCGCCTCTGTGCAGGGGACTGCGAGCTCTGGGGTGGGGGCATGGTCATGTGGTGCGGGGAGGTGGGCGACAGGCTGGAAGGGGAGCTGCCTCCCCCATAGCCCCCGCTCCCACCCCCACCGCTGTTGTCCTCAGCGTCCAGTGGGGTG
This sequence comes from Babylonia areolata, assembly GCF_041734735.1. NCBI lineage: Eukaryota > Metazoa > Mollusca > Gastropoda > Neogastropoda > Buccinidae > Babylonia > Babylonia areolata. The sequence continues at coordinate 15,378,117 of NC_134897.1, read as the reverse complement.
GTGAGGGGGGAGGGGAAGTGCAGCACTGTCAGGTCGGGGAGGGAGCCTGTGTTGTTGGAGACAGGAATGTGCTGGCCGCCCCCCACCGGGTCCTGCTCCTGGGAGGGGTAGATGCTGCAACAACAACCCCAGGAACCAGTCACCATCATTGTCATCACACAGAAACCAGTCATCAACACTGTCATCACCAAGAAACCTGTCACCACCACTGTCATCACCTAGAAACCAGTCCCCTCCTTTATCGTCACCCAGAAACCAGTCCCCACCATTATCATCACCCAGAAACCAGTCCCCTCCTTTATCATCACCCAGAAACCAGTCACCACCATTATCATCACCCAGAAACCAGTCCCCTCCTTTATCATCACCCAGAAACCAGTCACCACCATTATCATCACCCAGAAACCAGTCCCCTCCTTTATCATCACCTAGAAACCAGTCACCACCATTATCATCACCCAGAAACCAGTCACCACCATTATCATCACCTAGAAACCAGTCACCACCATTATCATCACCCAGAAACCAGTCACCACCATTATCATCACACAGAAACCAGTCACCAACATCATCATCACCTAGAAACCAGTCACCAACATTATCATCACCCAGAAACCAGTCACCACCATTATCATCACCCAGAAACCAGTCCCCTCCTTTATCATCACCTAGAAACCAGTCACCACCATTATCATCACCCAGAAACCAGTCCCCTCCTTTATCGTCACCCAGAAACCAGTCACCACCATTATCATCACCCAGAAACCAGTCCCCTCCTTTATCATCACCTAGAAACCAGTCACCACCATTATCATCACCCAGAAACCAGTCACCACCATTATCATCACACAGAAACCAGTCACCAACATCATCATCACCTAGAAACCAGTCACCACCATTATCATCACCCAGAAACCAGTCACCACCATTATCATCACACAGAAACCAGTCCTTTATCGTCACCCAGAAACCAGTCCCCTCCTTTATCATCACCCAGAAACCAGTCACCACCACTGTCATCACCCAGAAACCAGTCCTTTATTGTCACCCAGAAACCAGTCCCCTCCTTTATCATCACCTAGAAACCAGTCCCCTCCTTTATCGTCACCCAGAAACCAGTCCCCTCCTTTATCATCACCTAGAAACCAGTCACCACCATTATCATCACCCAGAAACAAGTCCCCTCCTTTATCGTCACCTAGAAACCAGTCACCACCATTATCATCACCCAGAAACCAGTCCCCTCCTTTATCGTCACCTAGAAACCAGTCACCACCATTATCATCACCCAGAAACCAGTCACCAACATCATCACCCAGAAACCAGTCACCAACATCATCACCCAGAAACCAGTCCCCACCATTATCATCACCCAGAAACCAGCACCCACCATTATCATCACCCAGAAACCAGTCACCAACATCATCACCCAGAAACCAGTCCCCACCATTATCATCACCCAGAAACCAGTCCCCACCATTATCATCACCCAGAAACCAGCACCCACCATTATCATCACCCAGAAACCAGTCACCAACATCATCATCACCCAGAAACCAGTCACCACATTATCATTACCCAGAAACCAGCACCCACCATTATCATCACCCAGAAACCAGTCCCCACCATTATCATCACCCAGAAACCAGTCACCAACATCATCATCACCCAGAAACCAGTCACCACATTATCATCACCCAGAAACCAGCACCCACCATTATCATCACCCAGAAACCAGCACCCACCATTATCATCACACAGTAACCAACATTATTATCAACTATCAACCAGTTGCCAACACTGTCATCACCCAGAAACCATTGCTACACACATACAGGCAGGCTAAAAGTCTGATACACTAATTTAATTTTTTTTTTTATTAATGTTTCTCCTAGAGATTTTTATCATGCTTCACTGATCCACCCAATGGACATGCAGTGCGTCCTTTCCACTTTTCAAAATGTTATGCATTGATTTATCAGATGCCCTATTTGTAATTCGGTACTCTTTTCATCTTCTTTTTTTTTAAAATCATATCCATTCCCTGTTGCAACAGTAAGCTTTGGAGCAACTGATGTTTTGACACCAAAGAATGCTGTATTGATTTACATCATTTATGAGACTTTCATGTCTTGACAAATTCACTGCATGTGTATTGTGACATTCATATAAAATACTGTTTAAACCAGTCTGCATCATCTGTCATTAAAAATAATTTTGAAATCAGCTGTCAAACGCACCTTGCTGAAATCGGACAACCAAAATGGTGGACTGCATAATATTACTATGTGCTGATTTTAATATATATATAAAACAACAAGTATCCATGATGTAAATAATTAAATACTGTCATTACACTCACAATGCTTCTCAACTGTAATACACGCTACATCCTGAATGTCCATGGAATAGCTTTGGGGACTGATTTTGACTATATATATATATATATAAAGAAGAAAAGATTACCTAGTTGTACCAATGGTATTCAATTCCATCACAAGAATTCAAGGGGTTTTGCTCTTGCTGAGAGGCTGGAGTGAAGCACTGAAAGGTCATTACAAATAAGATGCAGGGCAATACAAAGAATTCAGGGTGAATAAAAAAAACCCCCGAAATCCAGAGTGATGATTTAGGCACTGCTCGTTACATGTGCTTTTAACTGCTTACTTGATGTTGGGAACTTCACAGGACTTAGGTCTGGAGCCGGCTCCCATTTTCTTGGGGTCCCAGTAACCTTTGACCTGTAACGACTCCGGTGAGTCCTCCCCCACCATCTCCATGACTGCAACACACACACACACACACACACATCATCATCATCAAGCTGGCAACTTTTTTTTTTTTTTTTTTTTTAATAATAAATTCTACTGTCACTTAAAAACAAATAAACTTATAATAACAGTTAACACATTTATAGAAGTAGCTGCTCCCAAGCAGATGTTACACTTCTCCTCTTCTTCTTCTGCGTTCGTGGGCTGCAACTCTCATGTTCACTCGCATGTACACGAGTGGGCTTTTATGTGTATGACCGTTTTTACCCCGCCATGGTTAGGCAGTCATACTCCGCTTTCGGGGGGGTGCATGCTGGGCGCCGTCACCGTGATTCGAACCTGGGACCCTCAGATTGAAAGTCCAACGCTTTAACCACACGGCTATTGCGCCCGTCTAGATGTTACACAATCATAATCGGTTTATCATTTGCATGTTACACAATCATGATCAGTTTACCATTTGCAGTCATTTTAATACACAATACTAATACTGACAATACTAGCACTTAAATGCAGTCATATTATTGCTCACCATCGCAAACAGGTGGTTGTACAACCAAAAAGTAGTGCTCTGGAAAGGGAACAATTCCACCTAAAACAGCACACATTGATCTGCATTTCACTGTTCAATCACAATATAGGTTTACACAAGTTTTAAAATTTCCCTGTCTTTATCATGTCTTTCCAGCTTGGACAAACCATAACAAAAACTATAACAACTTGTGTGACACTTCACACAAAAGCACACATTATAAAACAACAGCTGAATTCCTGCAATTAGACGTGTGTAAACTTCATGAGACACAAACACTCATAAAGAACCCAAACAGGATTACTGTATCAACTCATAAAGGTGTCATCTTGACATCATTAGCTCCACCAGTTTTCATACTCGATAGGATATAGCTGTGACATTTTTGTATTTGTATTTCTTTTTATCACAACAGATTTCCCTGTGTGAAATTCGGGCTGCTCTCCCCAGGGAGAGTGCGTTGCTACACTACTGCGCCACCCAGTTTTGGGGGTATTTTTTCCTGCATGCAGTTATATTTGTTTTTCCTATCAAAGTGGATTTTTCTACAGAATTGTGCCAGGAACAACCCTTTTGGGCTCTTTAACGTGCCCTAAGTGCATGCTGCACATGGGACCTCGATTTATCATCTCATCCAAATGACTAGCATCCAGACCACCACTCAAGGTCTAGTGGAGGGGGAGAAAATATCCGCAGCTGAGCTGCAATTTGAACCAGTGCGCTCAGATTCTCTCACTTCCTAGGCGGACGCATTACCTCTAGGCCATCACTCTTGGTTGGCGACTGCATTTTTGTTTGATCATGAATACATGCATCAGTAAAATCAGCATAAGTACACATTCCATATCTGGAGCGATGGCCAAGAGGTAATGCCTCCAACTAGGATGTGAGTGTCCAAAGGTTCGAGTCCCCATTGGTTACGTCCCCCTCCCATGGACCTTCAGTGGTGATCTGGATGCTAGTCATTCGGTAGAAAAGATAAACCCAAGTCCAGTGTGCAGCATGCACTTTACCTATATAAAGAACAAACGGCAATATCTTGATTTAATTTCATGGGTGGCGCTGCCCTGCGCTGCAGCTCTGTCCCCAGGGAGAACAGCCTGAATTACACAGAGAAATCTGTCGTTACAAAAATACAGTATTTCTCCTTCTCTCTGTCTGTCTCTGAGCACAGTGAAAGGCACTACCAGTACACAGCACAAAGGCACGATCAGCACACGGCAGCTTACTGCGTTTGTGTGTGGGAGGGGTGTTGGGGGGGTGGCTGTACTGCTCATTGGTGCCATTGCCAGGTGAGGTGCCCATGGCGCTGGTGTGAAGGGCCGAGTCTGAGTGGGTCCTGAAAACAGCGCCAATACAAACATAAACACTACTGACATCTGTAACACACACATATGCTTTGTATAAATGTAAATTCTGCCACAGCCCAGCTTTCATCTCTTTATCATCAGCAAGAAAGGATACAAGCTTGAAAGTGAATGTGGTGAATAGTATCATTTAATCAGATGACTGCAAATTAAAAACTGAATTAGATTATATCTAAAAAATCAAAAGCTAGCACATGTAACATCGAACAGCAGCAGATAACTGATATGTGATTCCTCAGTGTCAACTATTAAGTCAAAAACAACTCCAAAGATTCTGAAAATAGCACACATACACACACGCACACACACAGACATGCATGCGCACATGCATAGATATATCATTATATCAATATATGTACATACATATCTCTACACACACACGCGCGCACAATTCTTCTTTCTGCTAATGATCAATGATAGGATATATGCTTCATAACTAAATGTAGTGACAGAACTGAAGGCTAGCAAAAACTATTTATCTATTTGACACTTTTGATTAAATTTAATTTCCCCAGTGTTTGTTGAACTCAGATGTACTTGTGAGTGCGCAACTGAAAGATCTTCCTAGCACATTATAGATTCACTGATACACTGATATACACAAACTGGAAGAGAAAAGAGACAGAGAGAGAGAGAGAGAGAGCAAGGGGGGAAGAAAGGAAACATCCTGACAGAGAGGGGAGACAAGACAGAGTAAGAAAGACTGCAAGAGAGGGGGAGAGACAGAGAAAAGAAAGATGGCGGCAGAGAGAGAGAGGGGTGTGTGTGTGTGTGTGTGGGGGGGGGGCGGGGGGGGGGGGGAGGGGCGTGGGTAGAGATAAGTGCAGACACACAGACAAGACAGACATACCGAGCTGCAATACAGAGACAGTGAGACAGAGAGAGACACAGAAACAGAGGGTGGTAGAACCCAAGAGAAAAAGATTAATCAAATGGGAGGGGGGGAGGCTTACTTTTCAAAGTAAAGAAAGGCACCCGTCACAGAGTTAGGAAAAGAAAAAACAAGGCGAGACAGGTAGAAGATGGAGGTAGTCAAATCCACCACAATTTCAATTAACAAAGGTCAACCTCACACAAAACTCTGTGTGTGTGTGTGTGTGTGTGTGTGTGTGTGTGTGTAAGAGAGAGAGAGAGAGGGAGAGAGAGAGAAAGAAAGTGTGTGCGCGAGAGAGAGGGAGAGACAGAGAGAATGTGTGTGCGTGAGAGTGAGAGAGAGAGAGAGAGAGGGGGGGGGGGATGTGTGTGCGCGTGTTCAAGTATGTGCGTGCATGTGTGTATGTGCTGCAAGACATCTGCTAAAAAACAACAACCAACAACAAAAACCCACAAAAAAACCTACAACAGGACAGTTTCAACAATCCAGACATTTGATCTCCTCCACAATATTACTGTGAATTTATGTGACAGTGGTTTCAGAGCAAACTTCATATAGGAAAACATAATAATTCTGGTTCAAAGAAGAAAACCCAAATTTTTTTATGTTCCTTCTATTATAGCATAAAACATTTTCATAAAACATATTTTTATAAAAACTATCCAAGAATCAAGAAATGGAAAAGGAGGCAGAAACACCACGCCAACAAAAACTCACTTTAATCAATCCAGTTTTTATTTTCAGTTTCAAAGCTGACACAAACAATTTTTAAATTCAAATAATAAGAAAAATAATAATGATATTAATTTATTATCCACATAACTTTCTCCCCTGTTCACTTATTGAACCACAGGAATCAGTTTAAACAACCAACAAATTATTCTTTTCCTTTTTTTTGGTGGGTGTGGGAGTGGATGGGAAGTAAATTCTACTTCTTCACATTAACGAAAGCAAAACAAAGAATGAAAAATGTTGAACATGAACATCTTCTCTATCTAAAGTGTTATCATTTTATATTCTTTCATTCATTCACATACAGCCATGCAACCCCCAAATCAGAGATCTATGCATACCTGAGCACTAAACAACCCTAGGTTAATGGAGTTAACAAGCCTAGGTTAACTGGTTATCAGGCCATGGGCATGATCACCACAATATATAAATAAACCATTTCTTCCTAATTAAAATAATTGTAGTTACTTTTAAAATTTTCCCAATAATTCCCAGTAGAAAAATGCAAAGGAGAGTTAAACACTGAGACACACACACACACACACACACATACACAAATATGCGCACACATACACACACACACATATATATATATATATGTACACACAGACAAGCAAGTCAGACTAGACAGACCAACGTAGCAACCAAATAATACAACTGGAGTGAAGAAGTTTATATCAGAGATGGTGGGAAAATAAGAAAGTGAGAAGTAAAATCAAGAAGCTCAAACCAATATCTGTTCAGTTCAGATCAAGATTAATTCATTCATGCCACCATTAATTTGTTTCTTCTTCTATTAATTTCCTTTTCAGACGGCGATGTAAGTGAACTTGGTCATACCACTGGTAATATATGTTATCATAAAATTTACACTACCCATTTGAGGGAGGAGAGGGAGAGAACAGAAGGCAAAAGAAAACGGGGGTGGGGGTGGGGGGTGGGTAGTAGTACAATACAGACACACAGACACAAAAGTGACTGATCACCACCAGGTATATAGCCAGCCACTGGGAAATGGATAAGGATGATAGTATATCTTCCCTTTGCAGGAAAAAAAAAAAAAAAAAAAAAAAAAGTCCTCCACCTGACTCTCGCACACATACTCATATTCACACACTGAACTGTGCATAAGCTGGGAAGAGATTAGCCAGATGACTTATTAAGGATCCCCGCCCCCCAACTCCCAAAATCATGTTTATCAATCAATCACTTGCTGGTGCAACCTTAGCATGTCTCATTCCTACCCTATACAAATTACTAATCCACTCCGGCAGAGAAAATGGAGGTTACTGCAGACAGTGACTCCCCTTCGTCCACTACCTCCCTTGTGTGTGTCACTGAAGTGCCCTCTTTGGTGTTTGAGGAACAACAAGAAAGGTGCAAAGCTGCACCACTCCACCCTCCAGTCACAGTCTCTAAAGCCCATCATGAGAACAAAGAAATAAAGCAGGTGAAGTATCTGAAGCCTTTCATCTTTTACATCATTCCACATGACCTTGCCAGTAACCAAATGAAGCCAAATATCTTTTGTGAGATCAAGTTTTTTGTTGTTGTTGTTGTTGTTGTTTTTATAATAAATTTAATGAGCTGTCTGTAACAATTGATGTTATTCATTACTGTCAATATTCTTATTATTACTATCATCATTATCATCATTCTTATCGTGATCATAGTTCTGGCTCAGTGTCTGTCATTATGTCATTACTTTTTTTTCTTTAAAAAAAAAAATTTTAATTAGAGGAAGGGGAAAAAATTAATATACAGTCTGTATCTTTTTTCATTAACTTGATTAAGTTACCAGCAAGCATCAAGCATCACTGACTTGAAGGTCTACTCTTTTTTTGTTTAGAACTAAGGAGTGAAACTGGCAGTTTTCTTCTTTTTTTTTTTTTTTGCTGCCACATCATCTGCACCATTTCAGCGGCATTACTCCCACGCTGCTCATTAAGATTCCCTCAAACCCAGGTTTGTCCGTCACAGTACCAGCGTCGGCAATCCGCAGGGAGCCATTGATTCTAGGTCGCCAGGAGGCCACACACCAGAGGAGACCCTGCACAGCTGCTGAGTCACTTCGGTGTTGTTCAGTGGTGCCTGTTCTGATTTAACATACTTAAGACACCACCTATGAAGCCCCCTACTAATGACAATAATGGCTTAGTCACGGAGCCAGACTGAGTGAGCGTCCCTCCCAGAGTGGAGACTGCCACCAAATCCCTCAAACAACAGCCCCCTCATGAATCTGCCGACACTGGAGACATTGACAGGACTCGCCCCAAGCACGGAAGTGGACGGGCATCGAACTGAGTTCACCATGAGAGCAGGGCATGAAAGGCCACAGACTTTGAGACTGTTTTGTTTATACTGATGACGATGGAGGAGGAGGATGACGACGATGGCGAAGTTGCTATGGAGGTCCATTTTGGTTTGGGACTGCGTGACAAGGCTGTACTCTATGCTTCCTGTCATAATAATATACCGGCGTTAACCAGGCCCAAGAGATACAGACACTTGCCATGTTGGTCAGGTAATTAGAGCAACACACCCAAAGACGCATCCTTGAAGTGGATGACACTTGACTGTGTGGTCCCAGTCTCCCCATTTCAGCCCACAGCACACTTAACTCTGGGTAGGAGCCGGCCACATGCTGAAAAACCCACCTCCACTAGGATTCGAACCCGCGTCCTCCCAGCCAACAGTCTGTGATGCTAACCATTTTGCCATGGTGGCTGGTTCCAGTTTTCTTCTTTACTATTTAACTAATTTTCAGTTTTGTTATATATTATATGTGATGAAATGTTATGTAAAAAATAAAGGAATAAATAAATAAAATAAAAAGGCAACAAGACTTCTATTTTTTAAATACAAACTCTGTTGTCCTTCGAAACAACTGAAAGAGGATTTTCTAAAAAGAAAATAACAGTAGTTGAATTTGTAGTTGTACAACTGAGCAGTATCACCAGCAGTGATAAAAATAGTAACAGTAATAATAATAGCAATTATTATAATTGATGTGTTGGACTGAAGGTTCCAGGTTCAAATACGTCATGGCACGTGGTGGGTATAGGTCAACAGATGTGCAGACCTGCTAGTGCCTGTGCCCCCTTCATGTGTATATGCATGCAGAAGATAAAATACACATGTTAATAATCCCGTAATCCATGTCAGTGTTCAGTGGCCCCGCACCCCCATCCCACCCCCTGAAAATGGGAGTAGGACTGCCTACACCAGTACATGGCTGGGATAAATAAAAAGGGAAAAAAAAACAAAAAAAAAAAAACACACACACACAAAAAAAAAAAAAAGAAAAGAAAAAAAAACGTCCATACCCATAAAAGCCCACTATGTATATCGAATGAACGTGGGAGTCGCAGCCAATGAATGAAGAAAAAGAAAATTTACTGAGAAGTGTTTTATTCAAAAATATATATTATCTAAGCCTATCAAACTATTATAATAGTTCTAATTACACACCAATTGTGTACTGGATAGCTCTGTATTTGTTGCAACAGCAGAATATGAAGAGACAGGGTAACCACCAGTATAACCAAAAGAAGAAAACTGACAGACAGATCATAGCAATATGAAGAAGTGAAGCTGCTGATGTTATCGTTTACAGCTGCACAGCTTGACTGAAAACCACTGAGCATTCAATACACTTTGTTGAAATTCATGCAAAAGGAGGGCATCACATCTGTGTCGGCAGTGCTTTATCCATATTATATGTTTATCCATGACAAAAGCTTACTGATGAACATGCGCATCTCCACAAGAGAAATACTTAGCTATAAATAATCTGAATGCAGTGAAACACTTGAGATGTTATGTCAATACGACAAGCAAATGGTCTTCAGTTAATCATACATTGATACAATCAGTGGCGGTTTGTTCCATGTCATTCTCCCCATACCCATATACCCAGCTTATTTTGTCAACCCCGCCCTCAACCCCCAAAACTGCTTTAACTTTCTAAAAATTACCAATCACATGTCATGATACGTGTCAGTGATGTATACTGAGGAAATATTAATACAATGGCGAATGCTGTTATTCTATCCTTTCAACAAATGTGTAAATACACAATATACAATGCAACTGCAAGATTTAATGAACATATGAAGCTCCTCATGCACAGGCTTGCCAGCTGAAAATGGGTTTTGTCAGTGTCATGGAACATTCACAATCCAATGACGAGTTTTATGCAACCAGAAAGAATGAAGTCACAGAATTAGAGAGAGAGAGAGAGAGAGAGAGAGAGAGAGAGAGAGAGAGGAAGAAGAAAATGGGTCACTGGTCAACAGGTGTACCACAGGTAAATTTCAGAAAAAAAAAAAAAAAGTCAGAAATTTACATCAGCCCAGAATTATCTTGGAATGTAAGGGGTGAGGGAGTGGAAAAGGCAGTTTGGGGAAGAAAACTGGACCCTTCACATTACAGGCCATAACTTTGAACACAATGTACAGTTTTTCAGTCACACAATACACTGGATAGAGGAGGTGTGGATGGGGGGTAGTGCTTTGAACAAAGGCCAGAGGGAAAGTTCCAGAGGACCTTGAAAGTTCCAGAGAATCTTTTATCAGGGTTGCACATCCATAATTATTATTTAAACCTTTTTTTTCTCTTTTTTTTTTTAAACCACTGTTCACTTGCTCTTGGGAGAAGAGCGTAGGGCACCTTGCTTTGATCTGAAAAGAATTTGAAGCTTTTGTGAAATGTAACCAAATTAAACTGTGAGTTTTGCATAGAATTTTTGGTGTCCAGAACAGGACTTTTAAAAAACTGACACCTGTTCTTAACAGTTCACTTCCTGTATGTAATGTGCAACCCTGCTTCAGAGGACACCAACAGGATGTACTGTACGGCTGTAAACAGCGTCGGCTTACCTATAAAGGCGGGATCTATGGCGGCAACACACTGGGTGACCCAACATCTGTCTGAAGTCACAACACTTCCAACAAGACTTTTACACACAATGTGGACATCAGGACGCCAATCTAACCCAGCCCATTAACAACTTTTAAATGTCATCATATGGATGTTCCTTAATTTACTGGGGACAACAGTAACTAATAAGTCTGCAGTAAACTTCATCTTTCAGTTTCAATAAACTTGAGGCGCGTTTCTTATTCTCTGCAGTAACCTTTATCTTTCAGTTTCAATAAACTTGAGGCGCATTTCTTATCCTCTAAATAATGTTTAAACGTTATCATATCAACGTTCATTAAATTACTGGAGTAATCTCCATCCTTCAGTATATAAATCTGAGACACATTTCTTATTCATGACCACGCTCGCCATGCTAGTGATGAGACAGCGAGTGCTGAGGGCAAGAAATACATCTGCAAAGAAACAGGCTCAAGAGGGGAAGTAGATTTTATCTTCACCTCACCGAAAAATGTTCTTAAGAGTCTGAATAGTACTACACCTTGACCTGTGAGAACCTCACCACTCATGCCGCTTGGAAAAAAGAAACACACCTTCCTAGCATATCTTGCGAGAACCTCACCTAACTAACATGAAAGAAACACACCACTGTTAACACTAAAAAAAATTATATGAAGACAATTCGGGTAGGAGTAGAGGGTATGGGAGAAGGAGATCGTGGATCAAGAAAGACAAGAGGTGTGAAGAAAGGAAGTACAGGCTAGACAGACAGGATAACAGAGGTCAGAATTCCCTTCAATTTTCATTAATTTACTACTACTGCACAAGAGATACAATTCTGTGTCATTTAAAAATTTTTTTTAACATGTCTACATAGTACATTATTAGTATTTTCCATTCTCCACATTTACAAAATGTATGTTACAAATGTACCATAACAACAAATGCAAGGCATGCAAATTATATTGCATTCACTGATGGTGGTGATGAAACAATGAGCCCAACAACCGCAGCATACATGAGAATGATCCTTCTCTTATCACAATCTAGGCCTTCAGACAGCAGCAAATGGCAAATCTCTATTTCAGTCAAGAATTCTCAGTCAATGACGTACTGAAAGACACAAACCCAGCAAATCCTGGATCATGTAAATGTCGGTTTGATTCTATGTGCCTAAGCCTCTAAACTAACAATGTTAATTTAAAAAAAAAAATTATTACAGCAGACAATTTTACAAACTTGTCCATGGACAAGACTAGTCACACAGACTTTTTTTTGGACAAAATGCAGAGGAAGGTGGGGGTGAGGGGGGAGGGGGTGGACAAAAATATAATCAATAACAACATAAACAAAGGTGAACATTTCTTTGTTTCATCTCTTCTAGAGCTCAAAATGGTACTTTGTCCTGTTTCTGTAAACAAGTATCCTTTCTCCATTTTATACCCTTGTAAGTTAAAATTACTAAACTAAAATGTTTTAGATGAGCAAGAGGAGTAGTGGACATCATTCTGATCCAAATAAAAAGCATTCATCAGTTTTATGTGTTTTAATCACATTAAGACCCCTCCTACCCTTTATCAGTTTTCAGAAATTTCACTATTTTATCACTCACACACATTCACATACCATTATTTCCAGCCTATAAGTATAAGGCACAACTTAACTCTACCCCTGCATCTTATCAACTGCACACACCCAATCTGTGTCTGAAATGTTAATTCTCCCCATCACTTGATACCAACTTGCACAACGAAATCATACAATCATACTGAATAGCAACAATTACATGCTGAAGTCTTTGTGCCATTCAGTTCAACATTGCTGATGTTCACCACCTAACTGAAACAAATCCCATATGACGTCAAATTTAAAAATATGAACAGGATTGCATTCACCTTGATGGCATGAAAAATAGCAGCATCTGAGTTGGTGCTTTCAAAAAGGAGAAACCAGAAAAGTGAACTGACAGCCTTCAGATCTTTTCAAACATACAAAGCATGGACTGGAAGCAGGACTAGCACATCGGGTTCTGTTTTAACAAGTTAATGCACTGGGGCTTGATGGTGCAAGTTTGACTGAAGGCTTCAGAATGGTAACAACTGTACAAATTGTACCAGCTGATGAAAAAGAAGATAACAGAGCAGACAAAGACAATAAAGGAGCCTAGTCAACAAACAGACGAAAACAACTCTAATTCTGATCCAGTTCACGAAGATGACATCACTAGTCAAAAAAGGACGTCAAAAGAGCCATTTAGCAATCAATCTGGAAAACTTTCACTTCTTGTGATTTTGGTAGATGCATGTCCAAAATAACTTTTCCCTATAAATTCAAGGGGTGCACCTTATGTGCTGCATTGCCTCATGGGCCAGAAATTACAGTACTCAGGACTGATAAATGTTCATGATGATGTGATGACTGTAAGTTGAACATAAGTCTACACACAGGTTAAGAATAGCTCAACATCCACTCCCTTTTCTTCCTTCTATTTTTTTTTTTCTTTCCTTATTCTGTTTTAGATGTCAATGATACCGACAATGCATACAATTTACATTTACACTCAAGATGACCCGGCCTTGACAGCTACGTTTGACAAGAGCGGTTCATGCCCATACCCCATGATCATGCAGTCCCTTCACCGTGTCTACGATGAAGCAAAACTCACCGCGATAGGGATACTCCATTAAGATACTGATACCTCCTGTACAGGGCAAAATACCACACCAAATCACACACCTCAACAAAAAATAAACTGAAAAATGAATAAAATGAACAAATGGAGAGCAGGACAGCTGCAGGCAATGTGCATGCACCCCAATATGAAGAATTCAGATTTCAGTTACAAAGGTTTGACAGTAAAGTGCAGTAAAAAAAACAAAAAAAAAAACAACAACAAAAAACCAAACAAACAAAAAAAAAAGAAGAAGAAAAACCAAGAGTAAATAAACAAATAAAACCCAAAGCAAAAGTCAACCAGAATACATTAACAATGCAACTGCACATTCATATCTGTTCAAACACCCTTCTTTAAGGTAAAAAAGTATTATTCACGATGCAACCAATATTCGAACTGGAGCAAAAGCCGCAAGGGTAAAATCTCTCATCACACGATTATTTATATAACTAAAATGAATACGGATCATTTCAAAACTTTAAGGGTTCTTGGAATACTTCATTCCAGCCCACAGCAATCAATGGTAAATTTAATCATTGCCTTATGTTACAGATGAACACCAGGTACAGTTTCAAGCCTTGCTTGTCAATATCTTTTCAATCACACTTATTTCTGACAGTTCAGACTATGCAGTAGCCCTTAATGAAAACATTTCCATGAACCAAAAATCCACTATCACATCAAATCAATTCAAACCTGGAAAAAAATAGATGAAACCAATGCCGAGTCGTTCTTAATCAAACATCTGAACCCAGGGTATGCCTCTGGCGCCACCTGTGTGTGTGCGTGTGTGTGCGCGCGCGCACATGCACGCACTTTCATGTGTATACATGTGCATTATGATACTTATTTCAAAGGCTACTTTGTCAGTTCACTGCATTCACACTTTTATCAGCCACTAATCTCTCATATATTTTCTTCAGTTTCTCTCGTTCCCCATCACCCACCATTTCAATATCCCCCAGTAGCTGCCCCCCTTAGCTCCCAGCCCCCACCAACCCTTCCTTTTCCCCTCCTTTTCCTGGGGCCCTACTGCTTCCTTATCCGCACTATGTAATGTAAAGCACTTTACACATGTGCATGGCACTGACAATTTCTGGAATTGGAAAGCAACAAAAGCAAATGCCAGCCGTGGCAGAATGGCACTGAGCATGAGAAACCACATGCCCATAAATCAAATTACTGGGTAATTGGAGTGGACTCCAGGCATGAATAATACTTGGATCTGTATTATTAATGTGTTCTTTCTTAGCCATCTTAACAATTAGTGCATTATTGCTTCTAAAGAGCTGTACATAAAGCTGTAGAGTGTACTGGAGACTACATGTTCAGACTTAGGACCATTGTGGGTGGCGTGTCCAGTGATTACAGGATAGAAATGCATAATATGAAGTGGTTTTTTTTGTTGTTGTTTTTTTAAATTGGCAGACATAAAGTGATGTAATACACAATAACCTATTGACAACAGCAATTTTCAAGCACCATGCCAAGAAATTCTGTGGCTTCGGAACCCTGTCAAACCCACTCACACCAACATGCATGCATATAATAAAATGATATATATTATACATGTTCCCCTTTCAGTTTCATGTAAACTTGTCTACACGCCGCTCACTCATACACGTGAGCTCATACTGACACATGCGCAAAGGATGCAATCATGGAGAGAAAAAATACATAGGGAAATCAGTGAAAGGATAAGGGCTGAGGGGCATAGGAGATGAAGAGTATTGTCTGTGGAGATCTTCCTCCACCACAGTGTTGGGTCCTTCACTTTTTTTCTGGAAAAGTTATCACTGGAATTTCAGCTCCTGGCCAAAATGTTTTCAGCATTCCATGCATTACTTCATACACATGGACAATGAAAACACAGGGTATATTACACAGACTCACTTTGTTTACATATGAGAGCCAAAAACTTATATAAATAATAAAAACAAACTTGTGGGACAAAAACTATCTTGATCATATTTCAGCACAAATGATTATCACACAAACAGTATACTATAACCTATGATGAGAGAATGAGGGGGTAAAAACAAACAAAAAACCCCCCTTGTTTCATTCTTATAACCTTTTTCTTATAAATTTTCATTTCCATCTCACATCTACATACTCCATTCTTCTCCATCCATGCACACAAAATCCATCAAAATGAACCAGTGACTCAAGGCATGAAATCCATGCTCATCTGGTGATCAAGATAATACTTAGTGTGAACTGTGAAGTGGGATTTTTCTTTTATCATGCAGATTAACTGGAGCAAACGCCAACTCGCCCAATCTCCCTGGACAGGATTTATGATCTAATCAGAAACTGAGAATGTATTTTCTAAACCTTTCTTTTTCTTTTCTTTTTTTTTGCAAGCAGCAGCAATATCATATATGCTAATATCAACCAGTATTCACCAGGCTGGGGAACTGTCCAGAAGAGTTTCCTCTGAAAATCGGCCTTAGGCCCCTGTGTGGGTGCAGGGGCAATGCCCTGTTGGAGGGTCCAGGGGGACAATGAAATTGAAATTAGTGGATTTTAAGAGGTTTGTGGGGCCTCTCCCAAAAGCTAAAACAATAATTCACAGAAATGGACTTGAAACGGACAGGACAAAAATAAAACGTACTTGTCAATTTTTTTTTCCACTCAAATTTTTTCTCTGCCTCGGAAATCAACTGCTCTTCCACTGAAAATAGCGGATCCACTGAGCGTTCCCCAGCCTGTTTCACTGTTCATATGAACAATAGCTCTAGTCTATCACAATCAGACGTTGTCAATCTCTGTAATTTTCAGCTCGAGAGAATCTTAAAAATTGACCCTGGTCAATTTGGTCTTGAGGGAAGCGGATGTCAAATCTGATAAATCATTTTATATATCCTATTCCAGTCAGTCTACTTGAAAATATTACTCACTGCACCTGTGGCAGCAGAGTGTCTAGTATATATCTCCCTTTTTTCTTTCTTTTTTTGAAAGCATGTGTGTGTGTGCTCTGTGTGTGTGTGTGTGTGTGTGTGTGTGTGTGTGAGAGAGAGAGACTGACATAGCTTTAACTGAGGCCACCAGCCCATCACAAAAGGGAAGGGGTAGAGAGGGGGTGCAGGAGGGTAGGGGGCGCGGGATACAATGGGGAAAATCAACATGCAGAAACAATACATATTTCACTCATCCAAAATAGCCTATACTGTACATGTGTAATCAAAAAATGAATGAAAAGGAAGGGTCAGTAAATACATAGCATGTTCGTGCTCAACATATTGACAATTATACCAAGTGATTCACTATATAAATTCTCTGTGTATGTGTGTGTGTGACTGTGTGTGTGTGTGTGTGTGTGTGTGTGTGTGTGTGTGAGAGAGAGAGAGAGAGAGAGAGAGAGAGAGAGAGTGTGTTGCACATGCTTTTGTCACATTTTTGTGGAACAGACTGTTCAACAAAAATCCATGCCGACATTTGTGAAGTTGTGTTTCAAGACATGCAATTTCGGTAGAAAAATACCAACAATCTAAAACAAGAGCCACTAAAACTACTTGTGTACCAGTAAAAAAAATGAAGATCAACTTTCAACTTTAACACACAGCTTATTATAGTTATATGCAACAAAAAAACAAGAGACAAAAGCCAAAACTTGTACAGAGACAAGCAAAATAAAAGTAAACAGACTGTCACATGCAATATTCAAGAGGTTCTTCACTGATTCATGACTTGAGCAACAGAAGTTTGAGGTGTCCTGCTGAATATTATCGCTATCACTGTGAGCAACAGTGTTATCACTTAAAATAAAACATTAAAGGCCTAAATCAAAGTAAAAAGAAACTTGAAAAAGTGAATTCTGGAAAGATTAGCAGGAGTTATCTAAGAAGGATTGTGGGGAGGAGGTGAGGTGGGACGATGGGAGGAGGTGAGGGTTGAAGTGGGGAGGAAGGGAGAAGGAGAGAGAGAGACCTCAGGATCAAGCAATGAGACTCTGAAAGAAACAGCAGAATTTCATGATATGGGCATGCTTTCCTGGTTGTTTGA
Source organism: Babylonia areolata (assembly GCF_041734735.1). Lineage (NCBI taxonomy): Eukaryota > Metazoa > Mollusca > Gastropoda > Neogastropoda > Buccinidae > Babylonia > Babylonia areolata. The sequence goes on along the minus strand of NC_134897.1, from coordinate 15,360,278 downwards.
TGCTAGGTTTTCACTGGGTTTTTGTTTGTTTTTTCCATTGGTTTTTAACATTGTCCAATTCCTTCTCAGCCGACAAAAAACAAAACCAACCCCCCCCCCCAAAAAAACACAAAACAAACAAAAACAAAACAAAAACAAGCAGGACATGTTCTGTACCAACATCTGGCCAGAATCTAAAACATGATTCTTGTGTTTTGGAACCCGATATTTATGACATTGAAAATCAAAATAAGATTTTCAACAATGTTTTATTTTATGCCTTAAAAAACAAAAAGTAAAAAAGTATAGCAACAAATTCACTCTTAGTCATTATGTTCACTCTCCCCTCTTACCCCATACTGACATTAAGTTACTGAAACTGAAAGCAACAAACATTTTGTTCAATTATTTTTTTTCAAGAAATATATACGGCTTCATACATGCATTACAGTGTGTCATCAACAGATGAACAATCAAATACACGCTTAGCTCTGATGCTCACTTATTCAGATTATTGTAGACACTGAAAGATACATGTACATAATATGAATATACTGGACAAATGACACACATGACACACTGATTAAGGAGGGATACAGTAAAAACAAAACACAACCACCACCAACTTACAAAAAAAAGAAATAAAAAATAAATCAAAATGTACCTGCGCCAGCTGGTGTCTGGTGGAGGGGACAAGTAGGTAGCTGATCCATATGGAGAGCAGTCCACCTGTGATCTTAGTTAAGGCTCGAACTCCAGACAGCAACTTTCTGGTTTCTCTCTGTCATATAGTCACACTTGTCACCTTTTACTAAGATGACTAATCATGACAAAAAAACAAATTTCTGATGTAATTATGTTTAATATGATGACCCAACAGTGCAGACTACTGCTGGGGTCTGATTCATGTACTGTGCAAATAGTGAAATAGAACATTTCATTTCTTGAAAAGTTGAATCAGTGAATACCTGCATTTTTATAATATTTAAAGTGAATGGCCAGAACAAATGAGAACAAAGGGAAAAATTATCTATGGATCAAAAAATAAAATAAAATAAAATAAAATAAATAAAAAAATAAAAATAAAGGAAATGCATCTGATACGTTATTGTAATTATTCTCACCCACAGGTTTTAGCACAAAGGGCTATCTGACCTATAAAGGGCCATTTGACCTATTTATGGAAAAAAAAAGAAAAAAAAAGGTTACTATGAACATTCATGGGAGAGAGGAAATTTATACCAATCTATCTTGCTCTACCACACTGGCAACTTACCAGAGTCCCAGGATATTTGTGAGCTCATTTCCACTTGATCCATCTCTCCCTCTCATATCATGATTTCATGTCCTGTTGTCTAACAGTTTTCATACATCTCTCCTACTCTCCCCTACTCTTTTAACAGTGTGTGCATGCGTGTGTGGGTATCATAACTCATGTACATGAGGTGTATGTATACACACGCACACACACACACACATATATATATATATATATATTGTGTGTGTGTGTGCATCTGTATGTGTGTGCACGTGTGAGCATGCACAAGTGTGTATATGAGCATATATTATGAGAGAGAGAGAGAGAGAGAAGGGTACAAGACACAACAATAATATTCATGAACGAGGGTTGAATATAAGCTGCTTTTTAACATGATGTACAAATTAAATATAAAAACCCCAGAAAATTTAGGGGAATGCGAAACTATGAAAGAGAGAGACTCAGATTGAGGAAGTGAGAGAAAGGGAGTAACTGTATCTGTAATTGTGTTCCAACTGTTCAAGACAGTGGATAGTACAGGTTTTTCGGTACAGTTTCATATAATTGTATCAAAACAAAAAAGAAAAAAGTGACAACTAAATTAAGGCTGTACTGCTGAAAGATGTTACCTACAGTGGTCAGCATCAGTATGATGCATAACACTGTTTTGGGTAAGCACTGAAGCAACTTCCTTGTTTTGGTTTTATCTTTCTGACCCAATTTCTGCATATTACAGCAATATCATCAAAACAACCCTCAGTATTTGATCTTATCTACATCTTTCCCAAATGGATAGTTAATTCTCTTCATCAGAATATTTGTGTCTGTTGAGAAATGCCATAAAAAAAGAATATCATATTTCGTATTCACCTTTGCTATGGCATTTTATCTTCTTTTATACTGCTTTATGTTTACACTGCTTTACTAGCATTGTGGCTTTACCCCTCACTTTGCCCATCAAAACATCCAATACACAGCAACATCTGTTGCAGTCGAAACACACAATGTTTGCTGGGAGCTACTGACAATATGCTGCCATGTGGCCACACATCACAGAAGACCTTGCACTATTGCTGGTGTAAAGACCAAGTGGGGTATCCGCACTGCGAAAAACTAAAGCACTGTTGCATTCCATTCCCGATATGTTCTAAAAGAAAATCCTACTTTGGACTAAAGACATGCTTCAAAAAGGATACACGTTTGTCTGAAGGAAAAGGCCTCTGTCTGTGTGCTCCCCCTCCAATCTGCCGCTGTCTGTCCGCACGAGAATGAATGCGCTCGGCGATGTTTGGTCTCCCTTGTTTAATATCCTCTAAATGCTGTAAGGCAGTCTGCACAAAAACAACAACACACCCTAATTTGCATGGTACTGTATCATGTCGAGTGGGTCAAGGGACGTTTTAATGAAATGTCGACTCGAGATGGTTAGATTATGACAGTGCCAAAGGGGTTTGACACGACGCCATGTTTTGATTGTGTGCGAGACGATCGCGAGAATTGGGGCAAAGCCACGCGCGGCCTCCTCACCTGTAAATCGATGCCCTGGCTCGTACCAATCTGGTTGACGTTCGGTAATGATCCTCCTCTGTAGGCACCAAGGGTGGGAGAGATCGGCAGGTGTTGTTTGGCATACACGGCCTGGAATGCAGAGAAATAAAACCCAGCGACAATACAAGAGTTGCCTACCCTGTGAGATGAGAGACCCGATGCGGATGCATCTGCGATGCTAATGGAAAGAACATTTTCTGAAAAATAGCTCTTACCGTTCGAGTCGCATTGTTCACTTCTTTCATAATAGCCTCAAAGGCTGCCGTTTCTTCCGCCTGCTTTTGATTGTGCAGTGCTATTTTTTCGCTGAACTTCCGAGGGTTCGCCATGATGGCTGAAAACGACAAGCTTGTTATGATTTTGGCCATGCAGGGGTCGCAAAAGCTACTGGCCCAATCAGAATGCACAAGTGTGTCATGTGATAGTGGTAGATGGCAGCACTGCACTCGCGAGCAGACATGTGCCGCAACACATCAAAGAAAAATTGTGCGAAGGATTGGACACGGTCCCTTGGATTTTACTCATTTTTAAAGGCAGAATAGTGTGCTTTCAGTGTTATCTGATTAAAAGCTGATGTTTTAATGTCGAATTTATTCTTTGAGACAAAGTGCCGTGTCGAGCGGCGTAAGTAGTTCACACCTGTTGCCGTCTGCTTAGTGGTCGAGGCCAGGTCATGGTCAGCTGTTCCTGGTTGATGATGCTATTATCGGCGTGGCACATGCAAACAAAAAGTGAATTTACGAAAAAGTTGCATCTTTCGATTTGACGAATCCTCCCCACCCCCTCTTCTTCTCCTTCTCTCTCTCTCTCAGGATCACGCATCCTCCAAGTTGTTTGCTTCGGTGATCTGTGTGTGCGTAGCAGTGCGTGTGCCGGCGCAGGCGCGCGCGCACGCGTGTGTGTATGTGTGTGTGTGTGTGTGTGTGTATGTATGCAACGTTGATTGATAGTGTCACGGTACGTGTGCGCGCCGGCGCGCGCGCGCGTGTGTGTTTGTGCCAGTGTGTGTGCGTTTGTGTCAGGTGTGTGTGTGTGTGTAGTGATTGGACGTGCATGTTAGCGGCCACGGTGGGTCAGTGTGTGCGTCAGTGTACGGCGAGTGTGTGTGTGTGTGTGTGAGAGAGAGAGAGAGAGAGAGAGTGTCGTGAGAGAGACAGCCGGACAGACAGACAGACAGACGGCCCGCCGCGGCGTGTGTGTGTATGTCTGTCAGCCCGTGGTATGTGTCCTACTGAGCGCGCGCGGCGCGTGTGTCAGTGTGTGTCAAAGTCATTTATTATTATTATTATTTCAAGACGGTAATTGAATAAGCAACGACTGCTTTAAAAAAATATATTATTTTATTTTTTACACCAAGCCATCTGGAAAAAAAAAGAAAAAGGAAAAGTGGGGAGATAATCGAGTTGAAAAACAACAACAAACGAACACGACCCCCCTTTCCCCCCCCCCCCCTCCCCTCACACACACAAAAGTACTGGAAATACACTGAGTTACATGCATACTAGTACAAGAATCGTGCGAAAATGAAATACACACTAGCATTACTATTTCGCACTCATACACAAAAACACGTAGACATACTACAACACCAATTTACAACACATCCCGTTTCGCGGCATACACTGACATCAGTACACCCTCATACAACACTGAGGCAAACCTCCACCAAAGGCATTTACAGATCATTTCACAAATCATGAATTAAGTGGTGACTAACAGATATACATTTGTATCATTGTTCATCTTTTGGACAGTTATTACTAAGATATTCATTCGATGTATCTTTTAATATGAGTGGAAGGTTATTCCATAAATTTCCACCAGAGTATAGGAAGCTGGATTTATAAAGGTTGTTTCTAGGTCTAGGTTTTCATAACATATGGTTGTGTCTGTGGTCATTAGTTTTAAAAGTTTCTGTAATCTTTTTGGGAGCATTTCCATATATCACATTATGCATGCAAACAGCCTTGTTGAAGAACAGCCTGTTGTGGGAAGATGATGCATCGAGTAGTTTATAATCAATATGGGTCAAGGAGCTTGACTTCAACAATACTACTTTTAATGCTCTTTTATACATACGATGAATAAATTTTATGTTTGTATTGCTGCAGTTGTCCCATAAAGTTGATGCATAATCAATGATTGGCAGAACATGAGCACACACACACACACACACACACACACACACACACACACACACACACACACACACACACACACACACACACACACACACACACACACTTAATATCAGTGCATGTAAGCTTCCCAAACTTCCAAATTATTATTTTCCACCAGTATATGAAACTGGGAACGAGGGCAAGAAGATAAGTACTGCTATTTATATACTTAGGGAATTACAGTATAATCTATGTGAGTCTCCTGTTTTAAAATCTATTGCAAGCTTTGACATACACTCTTGTGCAGCTACAGTAAAATTTAGCAACAAGCTAATTCTTAACGTACTTTCCGTTTATCTTCCGAAAGGTCCAAACGATCGAAATACTGAGTGGCTTAGAACATTACAAGAACAACAGCCTGGTAAATGGGTAATAGCTGGTGATTTCAATGCTCACGCTCCATTCTGGGAAAAGGACTGTAAAACTGTAACAAGCAATCGGTTAATAGAAAACATCACAGACAGCCCCTTTTATCTTCTGAATGATGGTAGTGTTACTAGAATTCCTGACGTCTCAAAACACAGACCAACAGCAATTGACCTGACACTAATATCCCCGGAGCTAGTCCCATCATGTACCTGGGAAACACATAAAGACACATTGGGAAGTGACCATGTGCCTATCATCATTACAATCGCTGATGATGATAATCAGCCTGATAATAACGTCGACATAATTCCAAAATATAAATATAAAAATGCAAATTGGGATTTATTTCAAAACATTCTTACCTCTCACGATTTTGAAAAACTTGAGAATGAGAGTGTAGATGTAATGTATTCAAATTTTACAGAAGCTGTGTTATCAGCAGCTGATATGTCGATACCAAAAGTAAAGGCTGTGAAGTCAGGTGACCGTTCAGGCAATGTCTGGTGGAATGATGCATGTGAAAAGGCAGTTAGTTACAAGAAAGAAACATTTAAGAACTACCTCGCGGACAGTAAGCCCCCAAACCACAAAGAAATGAAGAAAGCAAACACTCAGAGTAATATGACTGTAGCCCAAGCTAAAAAAGATCATTGGTCATCATTTTGTTCACAAGAAATTTCAGATCATAAAGACTTTAATAAAGTTTGGACAAAAATGAAAGAAATGAAAAATGGAATAAAGTTACCAAGTTGCCCAATATCAAATGACTCACAAAACAAGTTTCTATCAGATCAGGAAAAAGGCAGAAATCTTTGTTGAAATGTTTGCGAAAAATAGCAAATACGAAGGCCTTAAGGCTTATCACCTGAGTGTAAAACACACAGAGCCAGGGAAGAAAATAGTGCTTTATACAGTGATCCCATTCCGCAAAATGACTTGTGGTTTAATTCTCCTATTACATATGAGGAGTTACAAACCGCTATAGCTTCCCTTGGCAATAAAAAAAGTTCAGTTGGAATCGATGCACTATCGAATGTGATGCTAAAACACATCCCAAAAAATTGTATCGTTTTCCTACACAAAATATATCAGAAATGTTGGACATCTGGAACTGTACCACAGATATGGAAAACATCAATAGTTGTACCGGTTTTAAAAGCAGGAAAACCTAAACGTAATAAAAATAGTTACAGGCCTATTGCTTTGACCTCGCATGTCTGTAAATTGATGGAAAAAATAGTCCTGTTTAGAATTATGACTTACTGCGAAAAATACAATATCATTCCAGTGAACCAGGCTGGATTTAGAAAAGGAAGATCAACGGTCGAACACCTAGTAAAGATTACAACTCAAATAAAACATCAGTTTGCCCGCAGAAAAAGTGTCCTCGCAACGTTTTTTGACGTAAAAAAAGCCTACGATCAGGTTTGGCACAAACGTCTTTTATTCAAACTGAAATCAGTTGGAATATCTGGTAATCTCTATGAGTATATTAAAAGTTTTTTATCTAATAGAATTATTCAAGCAAGGGTGGGAACACATTATTCTTTGCCACATAAACTTGACATGGGAATTCCACAGGGCTCAGTTATAGCCCCTATTCTCTTTAATATTCTTATTCAGGATCTACCAAAGGCATTGTCAAATCGTGTAGTTTTAGTACAGTATGCTGATGATATATGTATGTGGATGGGTGTCAATCTAAAAAAGTCAACCCCACAAAGAGCACAGAATTATATACGTCGTTTGTATCAGTCTGATCTCGATAACATTGGTAACTATATGTTTGACAATGGTCTAGCTTTGTCGACTGAAAAAACATGTATGATGTTGTTTAATTCAGGTGGTAACCCATCTAGCACACCCATTTTTAAATTACTTGGTGACGTCATTGATTATAAACAGGTAGTGAAGTTTTTAGGCGTTTATCTTACTTCAAAGCTGACATGGAACATTCACTTTGATTACATCTTAACAAAGGCAAGGAAATGTATCAATTTTCTGAAAATTATAAGCCGCTTACCCTGGGGAATGGATACAAAAACATTGATTCATCTTGCCATGGCCCTTGTAAGATCTAAGATAACCTATGCACAAGAAATATTTTTCAGTGCACCTAAATATCTATTACAAAAGATTCAAAGTGTAGACTGTAAGGCTATCAAAATTGCCCTCGGAGTGCCCTCTCATGCATCCAATCAGGAAACATACAAAACAGCCGGAATTCTTCCCTTAAATGAACATCGTGAGTTAGCAACAGCAAAATTCGCTGTGAGGTACACTTCAATGACAAAAAATTTCATTGCTGATGAACTGACAGTAAGATCAGACATTGATTTTCCTAAAAGAGCTAAAGCCATCTCTTCACAAGAAACAGTTGCAACTTACATTTCAAATCTGTTAAAAGAATCTGAAGTTAACATGAAAGAGTTAGCTGCAAAACCACATCATTCTCCTGTTCCTTTTTGGGAAATGTTGAAAGCGGATTTTGATATCACTTATTCTGAAACAAAAAAGGAAGAAAACATCAATATCACGACAAGTACTGCCAGAATTCATATAACAGAAAAATATCAGAATCATCTCCATGTATTTACAGATGGATCTGTTCTTGATGACAAAAACGCTGGTGCGGCTTTCTATATTCCTGCCTTTAAAGTTGAAAAATCTTACTTTATTGGAAAACACCTTTCCATATTCACAGCTGAGCTAATTGCTATTATACAAGCTCTGAACTACTTAGTGAGCCATCAAATAGTTTTCTCGAAAATAGCATTCTTTGTTGATTCCAAATCAGTACTTTATGCTCTAGAACTATTCAGCCTTGAAACAAGACCTGACTTAGTTATTGAGGCAAATCATTTGGTACATTGTTTAAGGATTAAAGGGACTGAGGTAAGTTTTTGTTGGGT
>NC_134897.1:15332032-15347032 GCF_041734735.1 Babylonia areolata | reverse complement strand
TTCACACAGAGAAATGTCTTGCGACAAAAAAAAAAAAAGAAAAAAAAAAGAAGAAGTAAAAAGTGACACAAAACAAAACGTCAGCCCCAGTGGACAGCATGCAACTCACCTTTTCCCCCATGTATGTCACCGCCTCTTCCAACGTGAACGCTGCATACAGGATACCCAGGACATCCACCAGGCAATGGTTCAAACACACTGTGCCTGCAGGTTTCATTGCTTCCACTGTCCAGGGGCCGTATTCAAGACAAAATTCATTTTGCCTTCAGGCAAGTTTTTTTGTTTTTTTGTTTTTGCTGCCCCATCATCTGCACCTTTTCAGTGGCATTACTCCCGCGCCGCTCATTTAGATTCCCCCTTGCCTTTGACATGGTTGGGACCAGCTGGTACAGTTTACCTGGAAGGATAAGTTATCTTCGTATTCCAGACACGCTAGTTCGCTCAGACAGCAAACCCCATCATCTTAAAAAAAAAAAAAAAAAAAAAAAAAAATCCCGTCTGTGCATGCTCTCAGTTTCACTTTTCATTGCACCACAGCTCGGAACATTGTCGAGAGAGTTTGCACAACACGTGCTATCCGTAAAGCACGCCTGTTTTCCGTTTAAAAAAAACAAAGAAAGAAAAATGCTGCAACAGGATCCGCCATATTTACTTCTGCTTCGTGGGCAGTCACCCTTGGCAGATAGTAAGGGTAAATTGCCTTCGGGTTTGTAGACATGTGGGTAGACCCTTGTGTTCATGAATACTGGATATTGCTTACTCTCGGGCAGTTTGCCTTGCCTCAGGCAGATTACAAGCAGGTACACATTTACCTTCAGGCACGATGTTCTCTTGAATATGGCCCCAGATGTATATCCATGCTTCTTCAAGTTCGTCAGTTGAACGGCTGCAGAAATACATTCTCCACGCACAACACTTTGTTTCAGAACACTTTGTTTCCCGCACTTTCGGCGCACACTAGTTTGTTTCAGAACACTTATTCCCTAACTTTTGGCACACCCTAGTTTGTTTAAGAACACTAATTCCCGAACTTTCGGTACACACTGGTTTGTTTCAGAACACAAATTCCCGAACTTTCGGCACACACTGGTTTGTTTCAGAACACTAATTCCCGAACTTTCGGTACACACTGGTTTGTTTCAGAACACTAATTCCCGAGCTTTCGGCACACACTGGTTTGTTTCAGAACACTAATTCCCGAACTTTCGGCACACCCTAGTTTGTTTAAGAACACTAATTCCCGAACTTTCGGCACACACTGGTTTGTTTCAGAACACTAATTCCCGGACTTTCAGAACACACTAATTTGTTTCAGAACACTAATTCCCGAACTTTCGGCACAGACTAGTTTGTTTCAGAACACTAATTCCCGAACTTTCGGCACACACTGGTTTGTTTCAGAACACTAATTCCCGAACTTTCGGAACACACTAATTTTTTTCAGAACACTAATTCCCGAACTTTCGGCACACACTAGTTTGTTTCAGAACACTTATTCCCGAACTTCCGGCACAGACTGAAATACAGGTTTAGCCCAAGTCAGACAGGCGCTGCTATGTGCAACTTTCGGGAAGGCTGGTGTTTTTTTTTTCCTCGTTTAACCAACGTGTCTTGGCGAGTCGACCACACATGGACACACACCACATGAAACACACACACACACACACACACACACACACACACACACACACACACACACACACACACACACACACACACTATCTAGGCGAGAATGCCACACGCAAATATCAGTTGAATACATCCATATGGATTTCACATCTGGAAAAGTTCATTGGCAAAGAGGTGAATATAGAAGAAAAACAAAGGCAAAAAATCAGAAACGAACTTAAAAAGAGTCAAACAGATGAGAGTCTGCTTTCAAATATCAACTTAACAATATCAAACAAAGAAATCCAGTAGGCGTGCAAGCATAAAAAAAAAGTAATAAATCACCAGGATTGGACGGCATTACAAACGAAATGGTCAAAACAAGTCTTCCAATAACTATCCATATCATTAAAAAAATGTTTAACATCATTTTCGCGCAAGGTATATATCCAGAATGTTGGAAAAATGGTTCAAACATTCGATTGTATAAAAATGGGAACCCGGGAGATCCAAATAATCATAGGGGAATAACCTTAACCATTACCTTGGAAAAAGTATTCTGCACAATATTAAACAATCGAATAACTGAGTACCTAGAACAAGGTGAACGCCTAACAAGGGAACAAATCGGACTTCGGAAACACTACAGAACAACTGATCAAATCTTCATTCTAAAAAAGATCATTAATGAAGTAATAAAAGTAAAAAATGATAGATCATACGGTTGTTTTGTCGATTTTGAAAAAGCCTTTGATAATGTTTGGCACGATGCCTTGTTCATAAAGTTGAAAAGAATGGGCATAACTGAAAATGCTTTGATATGATTAAAGACATGTATGATAATTCCAGAATTCAAATAAATTCATACGAAGGTCTCAACACAGAAATAACTGTACAGAAGGGTGTACAACAGGGCAACACACTAAGCCCAATTTTATTTGATATTTTTATAAATGATATTGTAAAATATATGGAAAGTAACGATTCTCCAAAATTCAATGCTGTTTCACCCAGCAATGTACCATGTTTACTTTATGCTGATGATCCTGTTATTCTGTCTTTAAGCAGAAAAGGATTGCAACAAAAATTACATAATTTGAACACATACTGCCTTAGTTGGGGATTAAAAATTAATAGAGAAAAAACGAAAGTGGTAATCTTTTCAAGATCTGACCCCAAAATACCAATACATTTTTATTGTAGGGAAGATATAATACAAACAGCAGAAGAATATAAATATTTAGGAGTTATATTCCACAAAAGTTGAAGTCTGATAAGAGCACAGGAACGCCGAACTAAACAAGCAAACAAAGCATTGCACACTTCACGAAGAACATTCGAAAATATCAGCATCAATCCAGGTACCATATCTAAGCTGTATGATACTTTGATAACGCCAATATCGATTTATGGGGCGGAGGTATGGTTACCTTACCAAGTCAAACCGGATGATTCTTTCGATTTAGCACATCTTTTTGACAACTACTTATCGAATAAGTTTCCACATGAAAAATTACACATTAAATTCTGTAAGCAAATACTTCGAGTACACAAAAAAGCTATGATGCTTCCTGTGTTAGGTGAATTTTGCAGATTCCCAATAAGTTTAAAGATAATATGCCAAATTATTACATATTGGATTCACATAATTCAGTTACCAGAAACTTCCCTCATCAACAAATTATATAAGTCCATGTACCAACAAGAAAATACAACTTCCTCATGGTTGGTATTTGTTAGAAAGATACTCGAAATTATAGTCCTTGATCACATTTGGAAAAACCAATTCACATTCAGTGCACATAGACTGAAAAACGTGGTATATCAAAAATTAGAAAATGAATATATCAAACACTGGAAAGATAAAAGAGAAAAAACATTAAAGCTAAAATTTTACAATACAATTGTAGCAGAGTACAAAACTGAAACCTATCTTTTAGATATATCAGATACAAAACACAGACAAGCTTTTACAAAACTCAGAATAAGCGGAAGATTAGGACAATTTGTTTATGAATGCTGTTGCAATTTATTGCATTATATGTGTGCGTTTTGTTTTTTAAACCCAAAGCAAATGCAGATTCAAGTGAGTCCATATGCATCGCACGCGTGCTTTTTACGTGTGACGTTTCTCCACGTGCATCACAAACTGCGGATTGTGGTCACACAGAACAGGGGAGTGACAGGTGAGGGAAACGTGGGGGAGTGGGGGAAGGAGGGGGTCGCATCTGTCTCTCGCTTTGGAACATAGACCTGGGGGAACATTGAGGGAACATAGACCTGGTGGAACATTGAGGGAACATAGACCTGGGGGAACATAGGAGAACATAGATCTGGGGAAACATAGGGGAATATAGACCCAAGGGAACATAGACCTGGGGGAACATAGGGGAATATAGACCCGAGGGAACAGAGACCTGGGGGAACATAGGGGAATATAGACCTGGGGGAACATAGGGGAATATAGACCCGAGGGAACATAGACCTGGGGAACATAGGGGAACATAGACCTGGGGGAACATAGACCTGGGGAAACATAGACCTGGGGGAACATAGACCTGGGGAACATAGGGGAACATAGACCTGGGGAAACATAGACCTGGGGGAACATAGGGGAACACCAGGGGAACATAGACCTGGGGGAACATAGAGGAATATAGACCTGGGGAACACAGACCTGGGGGAACATAGATAATATAGACGTGGGGGAACATAGAAGAATATAGACCTAGGGAACACAGACCTTGGGGAACATAGAGGAACATAGACCTGGGGGAACATAGACCTGGGAAAACATAGCTGAACATGGAGATGACCCCGACATGGCAGCAAAGGATATAAGTTCATGTGTACCGAGGGCTGAGCACTTGTGGGAGTTCAGAGGACGGTCAAGTTCATGTGTACCGAGGGCTGAGCACTTTTGGCTATTCAGAGGACGGTCAAGTTCATGTGTACCGGGTGTTGTGCACTTGTGGCAGTTCAGAGGACGGTTAGGTTCATGTGTACCGGGTGTTGAGCACTTGTGTCTGTTCAGAGGACGGTCAAGTTCATGTGTACCGAGGGCTGAGCGCTTGTGGCAGTTCAGAGGACGGTCAAGTTCATGTGTACCGAGGGCTGAGCGCTTGTGGCAGTTCAGAGGACGGTCAAGTTCATGTGTACCGAGGGCTGAGCGCTTGTGGCAGTTCAGAGGACGGTCAGGTTCATGTGTACCGAGGGCTGAGCACCTGTGGCAGTTCAGAGGACGGTCAAAGATTTGTGCCTGCTCCCTGACAGTTTTTATTTTATTTTATGAAATAGGTTATCAACGGACAAGTGATTTCACACACACACACACACACACACACACACACACACACACACACACACACACACACACACGCACGCACACACACACACACACACACACACACACACACACACACACACACACTGTAACACCACTGTGGTGGGAAGAAGAACTCATACAAGTGACACCTGTCACTCACGTGCCTTTTCTTGTGTTGCACGTGCATCTCGTATCTGCAAAGGACTGAACTGGTCTGGTCAGGAGCTGAACCTTAAGCTTACGTTATCTTCTTTTGTGAACTTGATGCTGTGATTCGCAGACATGTTTGTTTAGTTTTCAGACTGCTATCTAATTGATTAAGGACAAATAATTTCCCCAGAAAAGTGCGTTTGTTGTCGTGATGTTACAGGTCGGCATGTAGTTTTTGACCGTGATTTAATTAAGCTTTACTTTCATGAAAGTGTGTCGTTTCCAGTTTCTGGGAACTTTGGTTAAAAGTGTAATCAGTTTTTTGTTTCGTATCTCTCCTCGAGTTGACAGACTGTGAGTCACCCGATTAGTGGGAAGCAACTCCTGCAGGCTTTTGTGTCTTTAATGTTTGACTTATTCCCCCTGTCAGTGCGCAGACGACTTTTCTGTGACGCCCTCAACACAACTTCAAAACTGTGCGAACGTGTTCTTTGAAGGAACTGAAAGTTTGAAGGAAAATCACATTTATAAGTATTAATTTGCCTTCTTCAAGCTACTGTGTACTGTACGGTGAAATTCATTCGTACTGGATTTAAAACTGAACGATTAAAAACCTGAATCTGTGATTGTAGGGACTGTTCACGAAAGTTTCAGTTTCAGTTTCTCAAGGAGGCGTCACTGCGTTCGGACAAACCATATACGCTACACCACATCTGCCAAGCAGATGCCTGACCAGCAGCGTAACCCAACGCGCTTAGGTTCACGAAAATGAAACTGAATGAGTGAATGAAACTTCAGTTGGAGAATGGTTGGTGAGATCTGAAACACTGGCGAAGTTCCGATTAATTGTTGTTTCCATGCAACTATTTTTGCCCAGACTGAATAATGATGTTGGGCGAACTGAAGAAAAACAACAGCGTTTATGCTACAGAGTCCGCGAAGAGCTGGCAACTGAAGCTACCCGGCGCTTAAAAGTGAGTGAACACAGGAATTACGACTATGAGACAGATTTTGTTTTTTTTCCGCAGATAATCAAATATATTGGATGTCTTGCACAACGGAGAATTTGTGTGTGTGTGTGTGTGTTGTGAAGAAACTGCCCAATCACGGTAGGAGAAGTGAGCGCTCACTCCATGCGAGAGAGTGACATCACACACACACACACACACACACACACACCGGTGAATGTCAAAACCAAACAGCCTTCACACACTGCAATTGCCAAGAACCAAAGTGCTTGAACATGAACTGATGCACTGAAAATATTTTGGTGATGTGACAATGACTGTATCGTCCTCCCAAACATGTATGGGTTTTAAGAAGCTGTGTGTCCAGTCCTCCGGCACATGTCCATTGTTGATATAGACTGAAAAGTTTGCTTCTGTCTTCTTCCGATAGCTCCTTGATGTCCGAGTAGCGAACTTTGTCTGGGCCAGGAGCCGATTCTTTCTTGCATTTAGCTATTGCTTCGTTTTGATCATCTGTTGTCAAGTCATCATCAGGTCCAGTCTGCATAACGTTTTGGTTTAACTCCTCAACATACTTCTTTTTTTTTCATCTAAGTTTCTTTGATCACTCTGTTGTATGAACCGTTTGAGCAGGGCGGATCATTTTTCTTCATTTGTCTTAAGCTTGGTTCCATCACTATCTAACATCTGGAGTTGTTGTGCACGTTTTCCCTTCCATGCAACGATGAAATTGCCAGAACTCTGTCAATGTTGTGTCATAACTGAGTGCATCGCGAAACTGTTTCCACTTGTCAGTTTTGGCCTCTTGAGCAATGACTTCAAACTGTTTTGTTTTTTCTTTAATTTTTGTTTCAATTTCTTTGTCCGGAGAAGGCTTCGTTCTTTCTCTTTGCCAAAGTTTGACAGCCGCGTATCTTTCTATCCAGGCTCTCTGTGTGTCACTGTCAGTATTTCACCATGGGGGCTGAACAGTTTGCTTCCGGTTCAGCGCCGTTCTTTTGTTTCTTCTGCGTCTTAATTTTTCGATGATGGTTGTCTCTTTGGTTTCATACTGAAATGGATCACGCGGTTTCATACAGGGTTTATCTGATAGTATCTGCAGACTGAAAACTACCGGGAGGTGATCACTGCCTTGGTGTGGAAGCGTCTCTGCATTCATTCCTGCTCTAAATTTTGGAGATGTTAGAGCGATGTCTATCACACTGTCACTGTCCCCTTGTCTTATTACAGTGCGAGTTGGGGATGTGGTTGTTAATGGGCTAAGAAGAATTTCCTCTATCATTCCTTCAAGTGCGAGTCCTTGTGGGTTGGTGTTCCGCTGGTCCCATAACTTCGATCTTGCATTAAGGTCTCCACAGATAATGACAGTCTCCAAATTCGTTCTCTATTTGCTCTAAAAAGGCCCAATCCGCTTTTTGTTGTGCAGGTTCCTGGGTGAACAAAGGCATTGATGAGCACGATGCTTTTGTGAATTCCGTAAGGTTTTTCAAGACGCACACCAACTAGTTCACACGAGTTGCTACACCATTTCTCATATTCTCTTATGATTTATGGTGGAAACTTTGTTGTTTTTTTTTAGATTTTTGTTTTACTCCTCTTCCTTCATGCCTTTGAAAGACTGTGAAATTCTCAAAAATTTATTGGTCTGTCTGCAATTGTCCTGGTCTCTTGGAGACGTAATATGTCAAAATCATATGCCAATTTCTCATTTGTTGAGATTCTCATTCTTGCGCTGGAGCAATTCCAACTGCCGATTCTAAAGGATTTCTTTGTCATCCGCTCAGGTAATGCCAACAGCACCCGGTGTTCCCAGGCGGCCACCCATCCAAGTACTAACCGGGCCCGACGTTGCTTAACTTCGGTGATCGGACGAGAACCGGTGTTTTCAACTTGGTATAGCCGCGAAGAAACGAAAGGAGTGTGATGAAAACAACGACAACAACACAGAAATATGTTCATCCCCAGCGGATATCCAGCGTATCAGACGGAGTCAACGCCTCAGTGTTTTGCCGCAGGGGTGGCAACGCTGTTATCTGAGACCAGGTCAGTGTGTAGTGTGTTATTTGTTGTGTCATAACACTGTGTGTTTGTTTCTCTCACTGTCTCCGTCTCTGTCTCTCTTTTTGCTGTTTGTTTTTATTAGCAGTTTTCGTGTGACAGTTTTGTTCCCCCATTTTACGTCTGTCCGCTGAGAATATCAGACAAAAAAGAAAAGAAAAAGATGAGAGAGGGTGATTGGGAGTGAGGAGCTGGACAGTGGGTGGTAGTCTAATGAACTGCACATTGGAAAAGGTGGAGTGTATGTGCTCTCTCTCTCTCTCTGTGTGTGTGTGTGTGTGTGTGTGTGTGTTTTCTTTCTTTGATTTACCGTCTTTTCACTTTGAGTGATATTAGACGTGTATGTGTGTGTGCGCGCGCGCGTGTGTGTGTGTGTGTGTGTGTGTGTGTGTGTGCCAGTCTGTCTGTCTCTCACTGTGTGTGTGTGTGTGTGTGTGTGTGTGTGTGTGTGTGTGTTGATTTCTTCATGCTTTATTAATTTTCAACTCGTGAATTTTAGATTAGAAAGAAGAAAAACAGACCCTACATCTTTTAAGTACTTCCGTGTTGAATGTGACACTGTGCTGCCATGAGTATGCTCATATCTTACGAAGTACTGCATACGGAGATTCCTGTTGCAAATTCTCTCTCTCTCACACACTCTGTCTCTCACACATACTCTCTCTCACACTCTCTTTCTCTCTCTCACTATCTCTCTCTGTCTCTCTCTCACACACACACTCACTCTCTCTCTCACACACACACTCTCTCTCTCACACACACACACACACTCTCTCTCTGTGTCTCTCTCTCTCACACACACATACACACTCTCTCTGTCTGTCTGTCTGTCTGTCTCTCTCTGTGCTCTTTCTCTCCACTCCCCCACTCTCTGACGCCCTCCTCTCATGTGTGTTCAGAATTTTTGCTTGGTTGTGTCATAACGAAGTGTGTTGGTTCCTTTCTGTCTGTCTTGCTGTGTCTGTCTGTCTGTCTGTCTCTACCCCTCCCTTTCTCTCTCTGTATCTCTTCCCTCCTCTCTCTGTGTGCCCTTCCCCATCGTCCCCCCTCCCCCCAACGTTCTGTGCTGTGTCTGACTGTTATAACACGCCAGCGTGGTCCTCTCTCTCTCTCTCTCTGTGTGTGTGTGTGTGTGTGTGTGTGTGTGTGTGTGTGTGTGTGCAGACACCCCCTCTTCCGTGTGTAAAATCCTAAATGTGTTATTTGTTGTGTCATAACAGGGTGTGTCTGTTTCTGTCTGTCTCCGAGTCTATAGGTCTGTCTGTCTGTCTGCAAACTGTGTTATTTGTTGTGTCATAACATGTTTGTTTCTCTCTGTATGTGTATGTCTGTCTGTCTGCAAACTGTGTTAGCTGTTGTGTCATAACATGTTTGTTTCTCTCTGTATGTGTATGTCGGTCTGTCTGCAAACTGTGTTAGCTGTTGTGTCATAACATGTTTGTTTCTCTCTGTATCTCTGTCTGTCTGTCTGCAAACTGTGTTATTTGTTGTGTCATAACATGATGTTTGTTTCTCTCTGTATCTCTATCTCTGTCTGTCTGTCAGCAAACCTGTGTTATTTGTTGTGTCATAACATGTTTGTTTCTCTCTGTATCTCTGTCTGTCTGCAAACTGTTATTTGTTGTGTCGTAACATGTTTTTTTTCTCTCTGTATCTCAATGTCTGTCTGTCAGCAAACCTGTGTTATTTGTTGTGTCATAACATGTTTGTTTCTCTCTGTATCTCTGTGTCTGTCTGTCTGCAAACTGTGTTATTTGTTGTGTCATAACATGTTTGTTTCTCTCTGTATCTCTATGTCTGTCTGTCTGCAAACTGTGTTAGCTGTTGTGTCATAACATGTTTGTTTCTCTCTGTATCTGTATGTCGGTCTGTCTGCAAACTGTTATTTGTTGTGTCATAACATGATGTTTGTTTCTCTCTATCTCTATGTGTGTCTGCCCCCCCACCCCCTTTCCTCCTCCATTATACCCTCCCACCACCCTTTCTTTTTCTCTATCCACTCATACCTCTCTTTGTCGGTCTGTATCTCTTTCCGTCCCTCTCTCTCCTCTTTCTCTCTATTGCATTCCCCTCTCTCTCCATCCCTCTCTCTGGGTCTCTCCACCCCCACTCATTCATCTCTCTTCCTGTCTTTTACTGTCTATTTGAGGGATACGTATGAAAATTCGCACACAGTGTGTATTGTGTTGGAAGTGAAGTATTTGATGTGTCTGTTATGATAACAAGAAATAACTGAGCATCGTCTGCTGTTGGGATAACAAGGAATAACTGAGCATCATCTGCTGTTGGGATAACAAGGAATAACTGAGCATCATCTGCTGTTGGGATAACAAGGAATAACTGAGCATCATTTGCTGTTAGAATAACAAGGAAAAACTGAGCATCTAATCTAGATTGTATTTAATCTATTATTATTATTATTTTATTTTATTTTTATTTATTTTATTATTTTTTTCTCAAGGCCTGACTAAGCGCGTTGGGTTAAGCTGCTGGTCAGGCATCTGCTTGGCAGATGTGGTGTAGCGTATCTGGATTTGTCCGAACGCAGTGATGCCTCCTTGAGCTACTGAAACTGAAACTGAGCATCATCTGCTGTTGGGATAACGAGGAATAACTGAGCACGATCTGCTGTTAGGATAACAAGGAATAACTGAGTGAGGTCAGCATCTGAACACGTGTAGTTGCATTAGATATAGCGCTGTGAACTTACATGAACAAAAGGAATACGCCTGCAGAACACGATCCAGATAAATCAATGCAGTCGAATCCATCAGTATAATGTACACTGCACTGCACTACACTGCACTCCACGACACTGCAATGCACTGCACTGCACTCCACGACACTGCAATGCACTGCACTGCACGACAAGACACGACACTGCAATGCACTGCACTGCACTGCACTGCACGACAAGACACGACACGACACGACACGACACACGACACTGCACTACATGACACTGCACTACATGACACTGCACTGTACTGAACTACACTGCGCTACACTACACTGCACTACACTACACTGCACTACACTACTCTACACTGCACTACACTACTCTGCACTACACTGCACTGCACTACACTGCACTGCACTACACGACACTGCACTACACTACACTGCACTACACGACACTGCACGACACGACACTGCACTACACTACATTGCACTGCACTGCACTGCACTGCACTACACTACACTACAGGACACTGCACTGCACTGCACTGCACTGCACTGCACTACACGACACTGCACTGCACTGCACTGCACTACACGACACTGCACTGCACTACACGACACTGCACTGCACTACACTACACGACACTGCACTGCACTACATTACACGACACTGCACTGCACTACATTACACGACACTGCACTGCATTACACGACACTGCACTACAGGACACTGCACTGCACTGCACTACACTACGGGACACTGCACTACACTACACGACACTGCACTGCACTACATTACACGACACTGCACTACACGACACTGCACTGCAGGACACTGCACTGCACTACACTACACGACACTGCACTGCACTACATTACACGACACTGCACTGCACTACACTACAGGACACTGCACTGCACTACACTACAGGACACTGCACTGCACTACACTACAGGACACTGCACTACACTACAGGACACTGCACTGCACTACACGACACTGCACTACATGACACTGCACTGCACTATACTACACTGCACGGCACGGCACGACACGACACGACACGACATGGCACTGCACTGCAATACATGACACTGCACTGTACTGAACTACACTGCACTACACTACACTGCACGACACGGCACGGCACGGCATGGCACTGCACTGCAATACATGACACTGCACTGTACTGAACTACACTGCACTACACTACTCTGCACTGCCCTACACTACACTGCATTACACTTCTCTGCACTACACTGCAATACACTACTCTGCACTGCACTACACTACTCTGCAATGCAATACACTACACGACACGAAACTGCACTGCACTGCACTGCACTACACTACACTACACGACACTACACTACTCTGCACTGCACTGCACTCTACTACACTACACTACACTACACTACTCTGCACTGCACTGCAATACACTACACGACACTACAGTGCACTACACTACACTACACGACACTACACAGCACGACACTACACTTCACTACACTATACTACTCTGCACTGCATACACTACACTACACAACACGACACGACACGACACTACACTACACTACACGACACGACACGACACGACAACACACCACCAGAACACCACACACAGTACACTTTCAATTTATTAATCCCTCACAGGGGAAATGTCTGCTCGTACGTTCCAACAATTCAACAAAAACAAGAAACAAGTTGATCAAACCAGACAGGAAAGATAAATGTCATTGTATTTGATTTTTTTTGGTTCTTTTATTATATCTAGGCGGATCTAGGTGAACAAGTGACAATATCTTCCAAAGAAACAACACATCAATGGCAAGTATGGTAACAGCAGCGTTGTGATCATGACATAGCCTGTTGTGGAGAGCATCAAAACAGCTGGACCTGACATCACTTCACACCGCCATGACACGGCGCTTCGTTGACAGTGTGGGGCCGTCCCTAACAAGCAGAATAGTAGGGGTAGGGGTGGGGGTGTGGGTTGGGGGGGGGGGAGGTGAGGTATGGAGCCATAGTGTCGTGTCGTGTCCTGTTGAATTGTATTGTATTGTATTGTACTAATTTTAGTCACTACAGATTTCTTTCCCAGTGTGAAAAGTCCGGCTGCTTCCTCACACTGGAAATGCATTTGTTTTGCTATCAATGTTGTGGATTTCTTTTCTTATAATTTACCAGGGACAACCCTTTTGTTGCTGTGGGATCTTTGATGTGCATAATGCACATGGAACCTCGTGTACTCGGAAGGACTAGCTCCCAGACCCTCACTCAGAGGTCTATTGGAAGGGGATGGGGGAGTCGGGGGGGGGGGGGGGGGGGGGGGGGGATAAAAAAGTCCCAGTCCTTATTGGGACTTGGACACTTGCTTCCAAGGTGGGTTTTTACCAGGACAAAGATCCATGGAGAAAATGTATCGCTATGGAAAGACGGTTTGACCTTCCAGTGATTTCATTCCACGGAACACTGCATATACAATGTACTGGAACCTTTTTTTTTCTTCTTATAAATGTAAACGGCATTTACATAGATATATATCTAAAACATCTGAACTTGACTTCGCGATGAGATGTCACGTTTCCATGGTTTTGATTATGACAGTGAGGTTATTTATATCACATCCAACTGATCAACATCTCACAATGATGATGATGATGATAATAATAATATTCATAGTAGTAGTAGTAGTGGTAGTAGTAGCAGTAGTGGTAGTAATAATAATAGTGATGATAATGATAATTATTACGTTGATGATGACGATAACAATAACAAAGTATCAGTAGCACACAGTACATAATCTTCCCTCATTCAAATCGCTGTACGCACCCAACTCACACAATCATGCACTGACGCCACACCCACTCATAAACAGCCACACACACACACACACACAACCTGTAACATAGCCATGGGAATGCTTGGCAAGGTGCATGTCTTGAGATTGATTTCAAATTCACTCACGGCTGGAGTGTCGCACTGATTGGATAGCAGCGAGTTCCAGTTTAGGTGGGAATGAAAGTAACACCATGTTACCTAACTGGCTTCATTTTATGTGTCGGAAGATTCCTGTCTCTTGTTTTGAGAAGTGTCATGGTGGTTTTGCAAGATTCTTATTCAATGTTGAAAAATGCACCAGACATATGTGGGGACTCTCTTTTTCTTCCCCACTTCAAGCGGGCAAAAGGCCTTGTCAGGCCTGCACGCCTTGATATTGATATGATATGATAATCGGAGTTACGGTACTGCATGCTCATCATGTCCTGCTCTCATACTGGTGATAAGGACCACAGATTGTTCCGTGGGTATTGCGGATGAGAGCATGCTGTGCCTTGTAAGCAGTACACCACCGGTTTTCAATACCGAGCAGAAGTATAGCAAACCACGGTGTTGGACTGGACACAATGAGCACTATAACTCCCAGATTTGCCACCTCTCTTGGTCAACTGTGGAATTCTGATTACGGTTCTGAACAGGTGTATGGCACCCGGGGTTGGAACCTTCTACTCCCAAGAACAGACACCATGGGTGGTTAGTTTCTTCGTGTGTGAGTGTGTGTGTGTGGGGAGGGGGGGTGTATGTGTGGGTTTGAATCAGAATTAGAATTAGAATCAGTTTTAATGTCATAAGACACGCATGCAAAGTTACATACGTGTGTGTGTGCGTGTGTGTGTGTGTGTGTGTGTGTGTGTGTACACACTCGTTGGTGCGTCTGCCTGTCTGCCTGTGTCTTTGACAACGTAATCACAGTCAAAAAGCGTAATTCATTTTGTTCCCAGTTTCATTTTTGTTTATCGCGTGAGACAAGACTAGCGACACTGATCTGATGATGTCCATGTTCTCTAAGTGATGATCACTCTGTCACACATGGTTCACCCGCATCCATTCTCTGCATCGTTTTCCTTTTTTTTTCTCCACTGGTTCCTCATGTTGGTGTTTCACACAGCGTGTACCTTTCTCTCCATCGTTTGACCAGACTCCACATTCCAACAGTCTGTCGTTTCAGATTATTGGCACCCATTGCTGAAACGTCGGGAAGTTATTTTACTGTACAGGGGATGACAGCAGTACTGTCCTCTGTACTGCCTGGATTTGGGAGGAAAAGTATGTAATATTATATGAATTCTTCTGTTCTGTGTATCCACGCGGAAGAAATTTCTGTATTGTATACTGTGGGTTTGGTTAACGAATTGAACATGCGTTGT
>NC_134897.1:15314532-15327032 GCF_041734735.1 Babylonia areolata | reverse complement strand
GGGATGGGGGAGGGGAGGGTTTTCCTCTAAACCACACACACACACGTGCACACACACACACGTGCACACACACACACACACACACATACACACACACATACACACACACACATACACACATACACTCACACAAAGGGCGAATTGCTTTTTGACTAAATTGTCGGTAATATTTCTTGCATATGAAGTGCTCAAACAGCAGCCGATCATACACTGTTAACTTGCCATATGTTAAAGCCCCATATCCCTCACCTGAAATCATTTTTGCTGTTGACAATTTTCATCAGTTGATGGCTAATATTCGATTTGGCTTTCTGTTATAGTTGATAGCTTTTCGTAACAAGTAGTTATATTGAAAACCTTTTTATTCTTTTTTAAAGAAACATTCACCCAATTGTTCACATTACCCAAATCTCTCTCTCACACACACACACACACACACACACACACACACACACACACACACACTCACTATTTTTCATACTCGCATATGGGTGGAGTGAGTTTTCCACTCGTCTAACGTTCGTGAAAAGACATTAAACTAAAGAACGCACGCACGCACACAAACAAACAAACAACACACACACATACACAAACTATTTTCCATACTCACATATGTGTGGAGTGAGTTTTCCACTCATCTAATATCACTAATCGTGAAAAGACATTAAACTAAATAGCGCACGCACGCACGCACGCACACAAACACACACACACACAAACAAACACACACACACACACAAACACACACACACAGACAAACACACACACACACACACACACACACACGCACACACACGCACACACATAAACACACACACACACACACACACACACACACACACACCCACAGACAAACACACACACACACACACACACACACACACACACACACACACACACACACACCTCAATGTCCTTCATGGTATCGTTGAGGATTGGGGTGTATTTGTTGAGGGCCTCATCCACGTTGACGACGACGTGACCTTTGGCCTCTTTGTGGTCAATGACGGTGCAGTCACAGCACACGGGCTGGATGCACGGTTCGCAGAAAAAGTGTAAGGGCTGCATCTGGTGCTTGGAGCAGTACTGCACCTGGTGAACACACACACACATACATTAACACATCACAACACACACACACACACACACACACACACACACACACACACACACCATTCACAGAACAGTCACAAGACAACCCCCACCCTCACCTCCCCCTCCACTAGACTTTTACTGGTGCTTGGGGATTAGGGGGTGCACGGGAGGGGTAGTACCTCTAGAGGGGGGGGGGGGGGAGGGCTTGTCACGCTCTTCCGGGTGTGGTTCGTCCTCTGTTGGTCCCCACCGGCACCCAGCTCTCACCTATGGGTCCTAGAAGCTGCTAGCATGCGGCAGCGCCCAACCCCCGGGCAACGGCTTTGACAGGTTGGCTAAACTAGGTGAGGGTAGCCGACGGGTCTCAAACCCTCGGTGAGTTAGGGCTTGTCTACCCAAGCATGTGAAGACTGGATCCGGTGGACTCTGCGGAAGAAACCTTCATGGTTCAACGGAGAGGAAGGCGGTTGCAGCAGAGCACTGTGGAGTGCTGAGGGCAGGATGAGGCACATAGGACATCCTGGTCATCCACTGCATCCGTTTCCATCTCCAGTCGTCTTGACCTCGTCTTGCCACTGGATACAGACGGTCTCGGACAAGAGAGTGAGGTCGACGGTGCGCAACTCCTCCTCACTATGAACAAAGTCATCGCGCAAGTCATCAGTCACCCTTCATCCCATACCATCATTTCCCCAAGCCCTGTGGCGACAGGCGAGCGAAAAAGCGACAGGTGTGGGTACACTGGCAGTCGTAGCCGCGGACCTGCACACAGGCGGCCCAGGCCATAGGGTCGTTTTTCACCGACTGGAGCAGCGGTGGAGATCGGCAGCCCCCTGAGCGACTGAGCAGCCCTCTTCAAGTCAGCACTGCTCACCTCCATGGCATGAGGAAGGGGCTAGAAAAGGTGCCCTCAACATTGCCTGCTCCACACCACCCTAGTCAGCATACCGCGGCTGACGGAGACCCTACCCAAGCGGTCGACACACAAAGGAAAAAAAGAAGAAAACAAGGAGCACCCCAACACAACACAGTTCATCACAACAGACGACAATACAACACAGTCCATGACAACAGATGACAACACGACACAGTCCATGACAACAGACAATACAACACAGTCCATGACAACAGACGACAACACAACACAGTCCATGACAACAGACAACAACACAACACAGTCCATGACAACAGACAACACAACACAGTTCATCACAACAGACAACACAACACAGTTCATCACAACAGACAACACAACACAGTCCATCACAACAGACGACACAACACAGTCCATCACAACAGACGACACAACACAGTCCATCACAACAGACGACAACACAACAGACAACAACACAACACAGTCCATCACAACAGACGACACAACACAGTCCATCACAACAGACGACAACACAACAGACAACAACACAACACAGTCCATCACAACAGACGACAACACAACACAGTCCATCACGACAGACGACAACACAAAACAACACAGCCCATGACAACAGACGACAACACAAAACAGTCCATGACAATAGACAACACAGCCCATCACAACAGACAACACAACATAGCCCATCACAACAGACAACACGACACAGTCCATGACAACAGACGACAACACGACACAGTCCATGACAACAGACACAACACAGCCCATCACAACAGACAAACAACACAACACAGTCCATGACAACAGACAACACAACACAGTCCATGACAACAGACGACAACACAACACAGTCCATGACAACAGACAACACAACACAGCCCATCACAACAGACAACACAACACAGTCCATGACCACAGACGACAACAAAACACAGTCCATGACAACAGACAACAAAACACAGTCCATGACAACAGACGACAACACAATACAGTCCATGACAACAGACAACACAACACAGTCCATCACACAGCTCCCCCCCTCCACACACCCCCACCCCTCACCTCGCTCCTGCCCGTGTCCTTGACGAAGGAGAGGAGGTCCACAATGGTGTGGTCGTTGGGCAGACGCCGGAGCTCGGCCTCCGAGGTGATGAGTCCCTCCCGGCACGTGGGGCACTGGATCTTCACCGCCATCGGCATCCCGCGGAACGCCGACGTCAGCGCCTGCCGGAACTCGCCCTCCACCCGGAACATCTGACACCCGGAATAAAACCCTCTGTCACTCTGTACCCAATGTCTGGGGCATCTGGCACCCTGAATAAACCCGCTTTCACTCTGTATCCCGTGTCTGGGGGATGAGGTTTGGGGGTTATGGCGGTGTCTTCCTGATTCACTCATTCCCGATTTCTCTCTTCCACAATCGACTGTCACTTCTTTGGAGATCCCTATTCGCTATTCCCCAGTCGTCAATCACTAAAGTGCTGATTACCAGACACAAGGTGTGATGACAACTGACCTGACACAGACAGTGCAGACACAAGGTGTGGTGACAACTGACCTGACACAGACAGTGCAGACACAAGGTGTGATGACAACTGACCTGACACAGACAATGCAGACACAAGGTGTGGTGACAAGTGACCTGACACAGACAATGCAGACACAAGGTGTGATGACAACTGACCTGACACAGACAGTGCAGACACAAGGTGACAATTGACCTGACACAGACAATGCAGACACAAGGTGTAATGACAACTGACCTGACACAGACAGTGCAGACACAAGGTGTGGTGACAACTGACCTGACACAGACAGTGCAGACACAAGGTGTGGTGACAATTGACCTGACACAGACAGTGCAGACACAAGGAGTGGTGACAACTGACCTGACACAGACAGTGCAGACACAAGGTGTGATGACAACTGACCTGACACATACAGTGCAGACACAAGGTGACAATTGACCTGACACAGACAATGCAGACACAAGGTGTAGTGACAACTGACCTGACACAGACAGTGCAGACACAAGGTGTGGCGACAACTGACCTGACACAGACAGTGCAGACACAAGGTGTGGTGACAACTGACCTGACACAGACAGTGCAGACACAAGGTGTGATGACAACTGACCTGACACAGACAGTGCAGACACAAGGTGACAATTGACCTGACACAGACAATGCAGACACAAGGTGACAATTGACCTGACACAGACAATGCAGACACAAGGTGTGGTGACAACTGACCTGACACAGACAATGCAGACACAAGGTGTGGTGACAACTGACCTGACACAGACAGTGCAGACACAAGGTGTGGTGACAACTGACCTGACACAGACAGTGCAGACACAAGGTGTGGTGACAACTGACCTGACACAGACAGTGCAGACAAGATGACAACTGACCTGACACAGACAGTCCAGACACAGGGTGACAACTGACCTGACACAGACAGTGCAGACAGAAAGTTTTGATGACAACAAACCTGACACAGACAGTAAAGACACAAGGTGTGATGACAACTGACCTGACACAGACAGAGCAGACAGAAGGTGACAACTGAACTGACACAGACAGTGCAGACACAAGGTGTGATGACAACTGACCTGACACACACAGTGCAGACACAAGATGACAACTGACCTGACACAGACAGTGTAGACACAGGGTGACAACTAACCTGACACAGACAGTGCAGACAAGGTGTGGTGACAACTGACCTGACACAGACAGTGCAGACACAAGGTGTGGTGACAACTGACCTGACACAGACAGTGCAGACACAAGGTGTGATGACAACTGACCTGACACAGACAGTGCAGACACAAGGTGTGATGACAACTGACCTGACACAGACAGTGCAAACACAAGATGACAACTAACCTGACACAGACAGTGTAGACACAAGGTGACAACTAACCTGACACAGACAGTGCAGACAAGGTGTGGTGACAACTGACCTGACACACACAGTGCAGACACAAGGTGTGGTGACAACTGACCTGACACAGACAGTGCAGACACCAGGTGTGATGACAACTGACCTGACAGACAGTGCAGACACCAGGTGTGATGACAACTGACCTGACACAGACAGTGCAGACACAAGGTGTGGTGACAACTGACCTGACACAGACAGTGCAGACACCAGGTGTGATGACAACTGACCTGACAAAGACAGTGCAGACACCAGGTGTGATGACAACTGACCTGACACAGACAGTGCAGACACAAGGTGTGGTGACAACTGACCTGACACAGACAGTGCAGACACAAGGTGTAGTGACAACTGACCTGACACAGACAGTGCAGACACAAGGTGTGGTGACAACTGACCTGACACAGACAGTACAGACAGAAGGTATGGTGACAGGGCAGCATCTTGGGCATCTTGTCGTGCTGGTTGTAGGCCTCGCGGCAGATGAGGCACTTGAGGAAGGTGTCCTCGAAGCGCTCCTCGTCAAAGATGAGGTTCCGCCGGCGGTTCTTCTCCATCTCTCGCATCTGGTGCTGGGACAGGGAACGGCTGTCCATGCTGCTGTCCGCTGCACAGCGATTGGTTGGTTGGTCAGGTCATTGGTCGTGTGCATTACAGCACCTATTTCATGATTGGTTGGTTCGTCAGGTCATTGGTCGTGTGTATCACTGCACCTATTTCATGATTGGATGGTTCGTCAGGTCATTGGTCGTGTGCATTACTGCACGTATTTCCTGATTGGCTGGTTCACCAGGTCATTGGTCGTGTGTATCACTGCACCTGTTTCATGATTGGATGGTTCTTCATGTCATTCATCGTGTGCATAGCTGTGCCTACTTCACAACTGGCTGGTTGGTCAGGTCATTGGTCGTGCGCATTACAGCACCTATTTCATGACTGGCTGGTTCATCAGGTCATTGATCGTGTGCATTACTGCACCTATTTCATGACTGGTTGGTTCGTCAGGTCAATGGTCGTGTGCATTTCTGCACCTGTTTCCCGTCCGTTATCGTGTTGTACAAAAGAATATGCATAAACAAACATGTTTTTCCCCGTACGAACATGATTGTGGAGGAAAGCAGTTGCATGTAACAACTGAGCAACTCTCTTCTATTACTTCAAAATAATTGGAGAGAGAGAGAGAGAGAGAGAGAGAGAGAGAGAGAGCGTTTTTAACATTCGATATTTTATTCACACATTTTTACCCGGAAATTATACTCCGCGATTTTGTCACTGAATTCCGCAAAGGAAGTCTGAGAGCGGCCGTACTGAAATAAAGTTTGGGACTTGCTGGACTATATCTAGTGATAGACAAAGAGATAGATAACGTGGTGTCTTGTTTAGTTAACAGTAGAAAGAACGCGTATTGATTCTCCTCATATGTCGGTAGTTATGTGCGGATATGGACACGAGTGCGCGCGCGTGTGGCTGTGTGTGTGTGTGGGGGGGGGGGGGGGGGGGGGGGGGGGGGGGGGGGGGGGAATGGGGGTGCCCCAATTATGCACGTTCGTTGTAAACACTACACTTATTTGGGCCCTCGTTCTGAAGCGAGGGTGCAGACAGATGTGTTGCTTCACAGCTGGCCAGAACGACTGTCACCATCACCACACAGCTATTGATTGATCCAGGGCCGGGAGAAGCAGCCATGCAAACAGCACAGTGTTGGCCGCTCTGGTTAATGATGTGTGGATGTGGGACAACAGGCGGCAAGGTCTTGTTCAATGCTGTGGGCTCCATAGGTGTTTTTTTTCCACCTCGATAAACATGGGAGCGGCTAAATGCACAGGCGTACTGCTGTAGAGCCTTAATGAACAAAGCTGAGATCATAACAATTATTGTCATAATTTTTCTGGTATTATTTACTTACCGGACTTTTCGGAGATAACACGACTTCACTCTCTGCCTAACTGTTCAGTGTTGTGTTGTTTAAAGTAACCTGCCCCTTTTCTTGAGTTTCCTTCCTTGTTTTCATTTCTTTTCTCTCTGTGTACCGTGTTATGGCAATGGCGGTCCGTTCAAACAAAACTCAAAACGCTCGCAAACATGGAATAAACACAGCACCGATCGTCCAGTTAGTTTTGTGTTATCAGACAGTACTGACAGAATATGGCGGTGCATTATGACTTACTTCCTGACTGCCATTGTGTGTGCGAGAGACAGGAACAGGAAGAAGCTGTCAGAGCTGTCATAGGTGACGGAGCAGCTGTCTCTCGCACACACAACTACATCTCACGAAAATCATTGTGTATGGCCAACATTTTTATCAAGCTTATGGTTTTGTCTCGTTATCCAATTGGCCATTCGAAGATTTGGGATATCTGTTTATCATCTTTGTCATTAAGTATTCTTTGACTTTTGTCTGATCTATGAATATCTATCTTCAGGTCTGTTGCACATCTATACACACACCCACATACACAGGGACACACACACACACACACACACACACACATTTTAAGAACATTTTGAGAGAATAAAAACAAAATACAGTGATTTAAAGGACAACTAGATAGATCCCAGCGCTAATGCTGCAACAATATGCGGATTTCAAGGAGAGCCCAAATCACAGCGTTAAAGACACACAAGCGATTTCAAAGAACATGTTGAGAGGAAAAACAAAAACCTAGGTCAGTGCTAATGCTGCACCGACCCAAAAGGATGCGTGTTTTCAGGACAGCTCTAAACGTCGTGAACCAGTTACCAGAGTGATGTCTTCTTCGGCTGTGTTGACAGGACAGCCTGTTCGCACGGAGATAACAGGGCGGTGAATCCCTTGACGACATCGCCAGCAACTTGTCTTGATTTCTTTTGAATTCTGATTTTTCGGTAACCATTCAGTGCGGTGGCTTGTCTTCTCAGCGGCACAGTTCGTTGTTGTGATGAAGCAGAGGAGGTGTCATTTTTCAAAAAAAAATTCTCCTTCGACGATTGAATGTACACTCCCTTACATCACCCACACACACCCCCAAAAAAGCAAGCACAGTTTGACAGGCGCGGATAAACTAATTAAGCTGACACCACACCTATAACCACAAGTCTGTGGGATGCTGACAAGTCCGTCACAAAGGAGGTTTTGTCATCAATCAGACGACAGACTGTAGGCAAGCTGTATACTGAACGTATCGACAGTGGGAAGAAGGACTCATTTAACGAAGCTGCCCACCCTCAACACTGACGCCTGCTGTCAACACGTCCACACTGTCTATAATCATGATGATACACAGACTCCATTTCAGCTCCCAGTGCTGGTTTCAGACCCTGATTCGTCACCACTCGCTGCTGCTGATGATCCAACACACACACTGGCTGATCGACAAGCGGTGATGTTTCGCTGGCAGGCAAAGCACATGTATATTATTATAATATTATTCACCGCCGTGTTCGAGGACTCGGTGTGCACGACGGCAAGCCAAGCGGAACGGTGCGGCAACATGTTACCTGCCTCCCCGACACCCCCCACCCCCTCAGACTCCACCCTGTCCCCCCTCCACACACACACACACACACACACACACTGCGGGGGACTTGGCGACAGATGGACCCGCGTTTTACAAACGTGATTGAGTCCTCTGTGTGTGTGTGTGTGTGTGTGTGTGAGTGTGTGTGTGTGCGTGCGTGCCTCTGTATGTGTGTGTGTGTGTGTGCGCGCGCGCGCGCGTGCCTCTGTGTGCGCGTGTGTGTGTGTGTGTGTGCGCGCGCGCGCGTGTGCGTGCGTGCCTCTGTGTGTGTGTGTGTGTGTGTGTGTGTGTGTGTGTGGAAGGAAGGTGGCAGAATGGTTAACACGCCAATATAGAGAGTCCGTGAGGATGTGGGTTCGAATCCCGCTCTTTCCCTCTCTCCCAAGTTCGGCTGGAAAATCGAACTGAGTGTCCAGTCATTCGGATGAGACGATAAACTAAGGTCTCGTGTGCAGCACGCGCTTGGCGCACTGAAAAAGAACCCATGGCAACGAGAATGCTGTTCTCTGGAAAAAAAAATTGTAGAAGAAATCCACTCTGACAAGTACACAACTATATAAGAATGCACTCAAGGCCTGACTAAGCGCGTTGGGTTATGCTGCTGGTAAGGCGTCTGCCTAACAGATGTGGTGTAGCGTATATGGATTTGTCCTGATTGTAAGAGGCCTCCTTGAGAAACTGAAACTGTGTGTGTGTGTGTGTGTGTGTGTGTGTGTGTGGTGCTGGGTGCTGGGTACAGACGTACGGTTGGGAAAGAGGTGGGAGCGGACAGGGTAGGGTGGTTACGTGGGTGTGCGAGCAGGTGGGGGAGAGGGGACTGCATGACCAGGACCTGAAGATGTTTCAAGTTGCGTGGATTATGTGCCGTTCTCTCTCTCTCTCTCTCTCTCTGTGTGTATATATATATATATATATATATATAATAGAATATGTCTTTATTACCAAGTGTACCGGGGTCACAAGGAATACTGGGAGGGTGATAGCACATAACAAGGTACGAACACAAATCGAACAAGAGAGGCAAGGCCTTCAAGACTCACTTGTGATACACTTTAAAAAATCTAATAGTTAAAATGTGTTTTGTATTTGTTACTATAAAACTTCGGATTAAAAGAAAAAGAAAAAAAAGTCCTAATGGCAGATTCGAACCCAGCGTGTTCGGATGAGAAGAAACTGTCTTATCCATTACACTATAGTGGCTCCTTAACTGACGTTATAGTATATAAATATGCTTTTTTAAAGGGCGATAAATCGATTGCGGTATTCGCAGTGAAAACGCTGTTTAAATCGTATTATTCTGGTGTATCTTGGGCATTCAACAAATCTTTAAGGGCAATTAAAAATTCTTTTTAAGTCCAGGTAAAGGAGACGTAGCTATCGCCGCAATCACACTGCAACATTTAGCCGTTTTCTCTGGATCTTGATAGATGTGCAAGTTTAGTTACACCCGGTTGACACGGTCGATTCAATTTCTCTTTTATGTTTATTCTAGTTTTACAGTTTTAAAGTTGATATGAAAATTGAGTATTTTGTTAAACTAATAACATGTAGAGCCAAGTACAAGTACTTTTAAACGTCATATGTAGTGAAAAGGACTTCATTTTGAGAAAAGTCAAGACTGGAAATTTTTGCGTTTCATCAATTCAAGGGTATAAACTCT
The DNA here is from genome assembly GCF_041734735.1 of Babylonia areolata. Classification (NCBI taxonomy): domain Eukaryota; kingdom Metazoa; phylum Mollusca; class Gastropoda; order Neogastropoda; family Buccinidae; genus Babylonia; species Babylonia areolata. The sequence continues at coordinate 15,316,942 of NC_134897.1, read as the reverse complement.
CATGGTTTATTATTTTAAACTGTGAATTCCCACTGATTCTATGGACATTTTTATGGCAGTTTGGGGCATAATCCAGTAAGTGATGAGGCGTTCACAAATCTTTATCTGAATAAATATTTCGGTCTCCTCCTCCAACTTTCCATCACATGTTATTGTGTATTGTCGATTGAATATAGGATTGAACGGGCAGGTCAACAACTTGAAACAAAATGGCGTCGTTGTGTTCGCGAAGAATATGAGCACGCGCTTTGAATATGTATAAATATGTGTACGCAATTGATTTTTGCCCATGACCTTCAGGGCTCAGCCAATAGATCTATAAAGTCCACTCGTCGTATTGATTATAGTATTTTCCGAAAAAGACCACTTGGGCGAATGAACATAGTGAAAGCCCTGTACACTGAGAGTAAAACACACAAGCTTTTTTTGTCTTGAGTATAATTTCAAAATGTAATGTTTAAGATGAGAAAGATCAGTTTAAAGCAAATTAAGCCCCCTAGCATTAATTACAGATTAATTTCCCTTTTTTACTATCTGCACCAAAGACATGCAAAATAAATATAACTTCCATGCTTAGCAAAAGAAGCTCCTGTTTGAACAAAAAATGATAAAAATGACTGCTCTTGTTGTTGTGTCAGAATATCAGATGAAAGTGCCAAGTTTAGAGAATAAGAGAAAAAAAAAAATATATATATAACAGTAAATTCATTTTGCATATAATTTGGTTTCTTTTAAAAAATTTTTTGGTGCCCATCCAAGAGGTGAAATATTGTTTTAAACTAGATGACTGGAAAGAATTGAATTTTTCCGATTTTTATGCCAAATTTGGTGACAACTGACAAAGTATTTGCAGAGAAAATGGCAATGTTAAAGTTTACCACGGACACACACACACACAAACAACCGAACACCGGGTTAAAACATAGACTCGCTTCGTTTACACAAGTGAGTCAAAAATCATACACAAACACAGATACAGTAGAAATTAGGATACATACAAGTGCATATCAATACAAAAACTCGTGCATACTCACACATGCACGCACTGCACACACACACACGCACTTCTACATATATATCTACGGATTAGGAGGTGAGGGTGTGTGGGGGTGGGGCGGGGAGAGTAAAGGAAAGAATGAACAAGCCAAGAACGAAGAGCGACAGACACGTCACCAGCAAAAAGAAAACAACAACAAAAACAAATAAACAAAAAAACAAACAGAACCTACGTTCCTCAGTCGTCGTCTTCAGAGGTGGGAAGCCTTGAACTTTGTCCTCAATTTGCATGTCCTCCGAACTGCTCACCGTGAAGTCACGCACCTCAACTTCCTGTCGCGCAGTCGCAGTCTCACCGGAAACCTGTAAAAAAAAAGAAAAAAAAGAAAGATAATACAAGTACAAATATGTTAACTATTGGTTTGGTCTGTCAATCTCCGAGCTCCGTCCATCACCCCTTTTGCCCTAATTCCTTGGGAACGCCAACATCTCTGATAGTTATAAATAGTGTTCACACTTTTTCAGGTGCCACAGCCGAGTTGAGTGTTGGACTTGTGGTCCAATGTTCACCAATGGTCAAGGTTCGGGGTCTCCGTTTCAGCATGACTTGTGTCCTTGGGAAAGGCGCTTTACTCTGGTTTTCATCACTCTACCCAGGTGTGAATGGGGAAGTGAGCATAGCATGTGAGTGGGGAGGCTAAAACGGCCGAAGAAAAGGATTGGGCCCCGCCTTCCTATGCCGTGCTTTATTTGTATTTGTATTTCTTTTTATCACAACAGATTTCTCTATGTGAAATTCCGGCTGCTCTCCCCAGGGAGAACGCGTCGCTACACTACAGACAGCGTCACCCCCTTTTTTGGTATTTTTTTCCTGCGTGCAGTTTTTTTTAAATTTGTTTTTCCTATCGAAGTGGATTTTTCTACAGAATTTTGCCAGGAGCAACCCTTTTGTTGCCGTGGGTTCTTTTACGTGCGCTAAGTGCATGCTGCACTTCGATTTATCGTCTCATCCGAATGACTAGCGTCCAGACCACCACTCAAGGTCTAGTGGAGGGGGAGAAAATAAAACGGCAGCTGAGCCGTGATTCGAACCAGCGCACTCAGATTCTCTCGCTTCCGAGGCGGAAGCGTTGCCTCTTGGCCATCACTCCACTTTAGACAGAGGGTGGAAAAGTTTACTGCCATGACGGCCATGAAAGGCAACAGGACATTCAGCCTTTGCCTTTTGAACATTTAGAAAGTCTCGCTTGATATGCCCCCTTTTCTGTCATTGTTTTTTTTTTCTATATTTATTTCTATTCTTTATGTCGTCGCTTTCTCGTGTCCTGCCTTTTCGTTCATTTGTATAGATGTTGTAGAAAAACTCATAAACATTTTCTTCTCTCTCTCTCTCTCTTTAGCACTCAGAGGTATA
>NC_134897.1:15307032-15309532 GCF_041734735.1 Babylonia areolata | reverse complement strand
AGCGGAGTATGGCTGCCTACATGGCGGGGTAAAAACGGTCATGCACGTAAAAGCCCACTCGTGTACATGCGAGTGAACGTGGGAGTTGCAGCCCACGAACGCAGAAGAAGAAGAAGAAGAAGAAGAAGTTATTCTTCTTTTTCCCCTCCCCCTCTTCCTCTTCTTCTTTGCCATCTCCCCACCGATCCCCCCCTCTCTTCCCCCACTCTTCCTCCTCTTTCTTCTCCTCCTCCTCCTCTTCCTCCTTCTCTTTCTTCTCCTCCTCCTCCTCTTCCTTCGCCTCCTCCTCTTCTTCTACGCACCCCCTTACCCCCTCCCCCTCCTCGTCCTTCTTTCAGTCATGGTAATGTTGATGATGACTGCTATGATGATGATGATGATTACCGTTACAAGAGAACGTAATAATGATACGGTCGATGTGTGTGTGTTCCAGCTTTTTTTTTTGTCTACCGACCGTAACGGGGACAGCAGTAGCCCCAAGTTTACCCTACAGCGGGAACTGATGTAGTAATGCGGCAGCCTTCCACTGCACCTCCTTTCTAGAACGTACGAAAGTACTCAGTCTGTTTGACTGTCTCTCTGTCTGCCCGTCTGTCTGTCTGTCAGGTGGTTGGTCTCTCAGCTTGCCTGTATGTATCATGCCTGTGTCTCTTTCTGTGTCTCCACAGCCCCCCCCCCCCCACCCACCCCACCCCCCTTTCTCTGAAACCCAATGTGAACAATGGCACTTGGAGAGGAGGGAATGTTGATGGGTCTATCCCGTTTATCAGGTGTACGTTTCTTGACACGGAGGGAAAGAGGACACAGAAGGGAAGAGAGAGAGAGGGGGGGTGGGGGGGAGAGGGAGAGAGAGAGGGGGAGAGAGAGGGGTGGGCTAGAGAGGGGGGAAGAGAGAGAGGGAGGTTAGAGAGGGAGGGGAAAGGGAGAGAGGGGGGAGGGGGGTGAGGGAGGGAGGGAGAGAGAGAGGGACACGAAGAGAAGACACATAAGGGGAGAGAGAGAGAGAGAGAGGGGATGAGAGGGAGGGAGGGGGAAGAGGGAGAGAGGGGGAGTCAGAGGGGTGAGCTAGAGAGGAAGAGAGAGAGGGAGAGAGAGGGGGGTGAGGGAGGGAGAGAGAGACACGAAGAGAGACAGACTGTAATGGGTACAGTTATAATAATCATACTTAAAGATAAGAGAGACAAGACAAGACAAATTCTTTATTTCGAGGATAATAGATAAGCACTGGTGCGCATTTTTTTTTTTTACATCCAGTCCCCGCCCTGAATAGGGTCTACACTACTCAATACGAAATAATATTAAAGCATTAAAAATCAGAGAGAGAGAGAGAGAGAGAGAGAGAGAGAGAGACAAACACACATACATACATACATACGTACATACATACATACATACATATTTACAGACAGCCAGATGCAGAGACACAGACAGACAGATAAAGAGGGAGAGAGAGAGAGAGGTCGAGACAGGCAAAAAGAGATAGACGGAAAGAGAACGGACTACGAAAAAACGTCATTTTTGGCCTGTAATTTCAGAACGACTCCGAGGAGGAGGGGGTGGGGGTGGGGTGGGGGTGCGGATTGAGGGGGGTGGGGGAAAGGGAGGGGGTCCTTGTGGGGGCATCACACGGCCCTGTTCTACAGACAAATCGATATATGTTCACCACAGCCACTCCCCCACACCCCCCCTCTCACCCACACACCCACCCTCACGGCTTGTGTGAAGTGTAGATGTCTGTGTACTGAAAACGGGTCCCCACGTCATCAAGCAGTCAGTTTTCTCTTCGAAATCTCTGTCTGTCTGTCTGTCTGTCTCTACCTCTCTCTACATATATTTGATTGTCTATCTGTCTCTCTCTGTTTCTCTCTGTTTGCCTCTCTATCTTTCTCGGACTTCCTCTCTCTCTCTATCACTTCTTCTCTCCATCTTTCTCTGACTTCCTCTCTCTCTATCACTTCTTCTCTCCATCTTTCTCTGACTTCCTCTCTCTCTATCACTTCTTCTCTCCATCTTTCTCTGACTTCCTCTCTCTCTATTACTTCTTCTCTCCATCTTTCTCGGACTTCCTCTCTCTGTGTATCACTTCTTCTCTCTATCTTTCTCTGACTTCCTCTCTCTCTATCACTTCTTCTCTCCATCTTTCTCTGACTTCCTCTCTCTCTATCACTTCTTCTCTCCATCTTTCTCTGACTTCCTCTCTCTCTATCACTTCTTCTCTCCATCTTTCTCTGACTTCCTCTCTCTCTCTATCACTTCTTCTCTTTATCTTTCTCGGATTCCTCTCTCTTTATCACTTCTTCTCTCTATCTTTCTCTGACTTTCTCTCTCTCTATCACTTCTTCTCTCCATCTTTCTCTGACTTCCTCTCTCTCTCTATCACTTCTTCTCTCCATCTTTCTCTGACTTCCTCTCTATCACTTCTTCTCTCCATCTTTCTCTGACTTCCTCTCTCTCTATCACTTCTTCTCTCCATCTTTCTCGGATTCCTCTCTCTCTATCA
>NC_134897.1:15272032-15299532 GCF_041734735.1 Babylonia areolata | reverse complement strand
GTTGTTCCTGGCAAAATTCTGTAGAAAAATCCACTTCGATAGGAAAAACAAATAAAACTACACGCAGGAAAAAAAAGAAAAAAAGAAAAAAAAAAAAAAGGTTGGCGCTGTCGTGCAGCGACACGCTCTCCATGGGGAGAGCAGCCCGAATTTCACACAGAGAAATCTGATGTGATAAAAAGAAATTCAAATACAAATACAAATAAGTATAACTGAAAGGCTAAACGACACTTACCTTGCACAGCCCAGCAAGCACACTTCATTTATCGCGCACTCAAACTGTCAGTTTGACGTAGTGCCGGCCATCTCGTGGGGTAGAACTTGTATAAACAGTACCTATCTGTCGGTTTCTCAGTTCATCACTTCACTGGACGGGGTATTTAAAAAGCCAACAGCCTGCGTGTGTGTGGTGTGTGAAACCGTGAGAACAATGCCGGCGTAACGTCCCAAATCGTCGCCCCCTTCTGTAGTACCCCCCCGCCCCCCCCCCCCCCCCCTCTCGGGTGACTTGTCAATGTCCTAAATGGTCCCCTGGGGGGACTTTTAAGGAATCTGAAACGTTCCTCGGGGAACGATCTGAGACGTCGCCCCCCTCCCTCCTCCCCCCCCCCCCCAACACACATACATACACACGCGCGCGCGCTCATGACTTCGCGAAAGATAGATAACTTGGTTGAGAATATGAATCTGATGTATTCTATGAGTTGTCTCCCATCCACTGTCTCTGTCGGGTGTGTGTGTGTGTGTGTGTGTGTGTGTGTGTGTGTGTGTGTGTGTGTGTGTGTGTGTGTGTGTGTGTGTGTGTGTGTGTGTGTGTGTGTGTGTGCTTCTACATCTCTGAGTGCCAGTAAGTCTGTCTGTCTGTCTCTGTCCGTCTATCTCTTTCTCTATCTGCCTGTCTGTCTGTCTTTCTCTCTGTCCGCCTGTCTGTGTCTGTCCGTATGTCTGTCTCTCTGTCCCTCTCTCTTTCTCTGCCTGCCTGTATGTCTGTCTGTCTGTCTGTCTGTCCGTCCGTCTTTCTTTCGGCCTGCCTGTCCGTCTCTCTCTCTCTCTTTTCTCTCTCTGTCTCTTTCTCACTGTTTGTCACTCTTTACCTCTCCGCTTCTCTCTCTCTGTGTTTTTCTTCCCATCTCTCTCTCTTTCTCTGTCTGTCTGTCTCTCACTCACTCTCTTTTATCTCTTTGTCTCTCCCTCTATCTCTCTCTCTATCTGATGTTTGTCTGTCACTCTCTATCTCTCTGTTTCTCTTTGTTTCTCTCTCTCTCTCTCTCTGTCTATCTGCCTGTCTTCTCCCCCCCCCCCGTCCCCCCCCACACACCCGCTTACAAATATACGAGAGACAGATAACTCGGTTGAAAAAAACGAATTTGACACATTTTACGAGTTGTCTCCCATACACTGTCTCTCTGGGCTCTGTCTGTCTGTCTCTCTTTCTCTCTCATATGCAGATCTGGTATTGAATGAATGACGATGAATTATATGAATACTTATATAGCGCCTATCTTCGGTCGGAGAGCTCTGAGCGCTTTACAAACACGGGGTCATTTGCATAACTGGCTGCCTACCTGGGAAGAGCCGACTGACAGCTGATACTGGGCGCTCATCATTCGTTTCCCGTGTCATTCAATCAGATTTCAGGCACGCACAGATGCACACTCAGACAGACATGTAATATGTTACGTGTATGACCATTTTGTTTATTTACCCCCGCCATGAAGGCAGCTATACTCCGTTTTCGGGGGTGTGCATGATAGGTATGTTCTTGTTTCCGTAACCCACCAAACGCTGACATAGTTTACAAGATCTTTAAGGCGCGTGTCTGATCTTCTGCGTACGCATACACACGAAACGGGTTTCAGGCACTAGCAGGTCTGCACATATGTCGACCTGTGAGGTCGGAAAAACCTCCACCCTTGACCCACCAGGCGCTGTTACACGGATGTTATGTAATTTTTCACATGCGCTACCTCCAGACTGATATTGTTTTATTTACTTAATCAGAAAGAGGTGCGAACCATACAGATCATCTCCATTTTGTTCTCTTCCTTCAAACACTTCCTTTCTTTTCCTGCTTCTCATCATCTCCCCCCCCGCCCCCCTCCTCTCCTCCCTTCTTACTTCTTCTCTTCCCTCTCCTCCTCAACCTCTCCCCCCCCTTCCTCTCTCTCTCTCCACTTCCCTCTTCTCTCTTCAATTCCTTCTCCTCCCTTCCTTCTTCTCTTCCCTCTCCTCCTCAACCTCTTCCCCCCCACTTCCTCTCTCTCTCTCCACTTCCCTCTTCTCTCTTCAATTCCTTCTCCTCCCTTCCTTCTTCTTTTCCCTCTCCTCCTCAACCTCTCCCCCCCTTCCTCTCTCTCTCCACTTCCCTCTCCTCTCTTCAATTCCTCCTCCTCCCTTCCTTCTTCTTTTCCCTCTCCTCCTCAACCTCTCCCCCCCCCTTCCTCTCTCTCTCCACTTCCCTCTTCTCTCTTCAATTCCTCCTCCTCCCTTCCTTCTTCTTTTCCCTCTCCTCCTCAACCTCTCCCCCCCCTCCTCTCTCTCCACTTCTCCCTCCTCTCTTCAATTCCTCCTCCTCCCTTCCTTCTTCTTTTCCCTCTCCTCCTAAACCTCTCCCCCCCCCTTCCCCTCTCTCTCCACTTCCCTCTCCTCTCTTCAATTCCTCCTCCTCCCTTCCTTCTTCTTTTCCCTCTCCTCCTCAACCTCTCCCCCCCCTTCCTCTCTCTCTCCACTTCCCTCTCCTCTCTTCAATTCCTCCTCCTCCTCTTCCTTCTCCTCCCTTCCTTCTTCTTTTCCCTCTCCTCCTCAACCTCTTCCCCCCCTCTTGTCTCTCCTCCCCCCTCCTCTCTTCAATTCCTCCTTCTCCTCTTCCTTCTCCTCCGTTCCTTCTTCTTTTCCCTCTCCTTCTCAATCTCTTCCCCCCCCTCCTGTCTCTCCTCTCCCCCTACTCTCTTCAATTCCTCCTTCTCCTCTTTCTCCTCCTCCCTTCTTCTCTTCCCTCTCCTCCTCAGTATCTTCTCCCCCCCCCCTCCTCTCTCTCCTCTTTCTCTTCCTCCCTTCCTTCTTCTCTTCCCCGTCCTCCTTCACATATTCGCCCTCCCCCCTCCTCTCTCTCCTCTTTCTCTTCCTCCCTTCCTTCTTCTCCTCTCCACCCTCCTCCTCAACCTCTTCTTCCACCTCCTCTCTCTCTTTCCTCTTCCTGCTCCCCTCTCCTCTTTTTCCTCCCCTCTTCTCCTTCTCCTCCACCTCCCCATTCTTCTCCTCCTCTTCCATCGTCTCGTCTCTTCCTCTTCTTCCTCCTTCTCCTCTTCCTCCTCCTCTTTCTTCCTCCTTCTTTTGACTCTCCTGTTCTTCCTCCTTCTCCTCTTCCTCCTCCTCCTCTTCCATCGTCTCGTCTCTTCCTCTTCCTCCTCCTCTTTCTTCTTCTTCTTTAGTTCCTCCTGTTCTTCCCCCTTATCCCCCCTCTCCCCCTTTCTTCTTCTTCTTTTCTGTTTTTTTTTGGGGGGGGTGGGGGGGTGGGGGTGTCAATTGTGCTAACAGCAGCAGCAGCAGAAGGAGAAGAAGAAATAGCAATGACAATGAACATGAGTGTGACCTGGCCTCTTTCTCTCTCTGTGTCTCTGTGTTCCTGTTTCTCTCTCTCTCCCTCCCTCTCTCTGTCTCTCTTCTCTCTCTCTTTCCCTCTGTGTCTCTCTCCTCTCTTTTTTTTCTCTCTCTCTCCCTCTCTCTGTCTGTCTCTCTTCTCTCTCTCTTTCCCTCTGTGTCTCTCTCCTCTCTTTTTTTCTATTTCTTCTCTCTCTCCCCCTCTCTACCTCTTTCCTCTCTCTGTCTCTCTCCTTTCTCTGTCTCTGTCTCTCTTTCACTTACTCTCTGTCTCTCTCTTCTCTCTCTGTCTGTCTCTCTCCTTTCTCTGTCTCCGTCTCTCTCTCTCCCTCTGTCTGTCTCCTTTTTCTGTCTCTGTATCCCTCTCTCTCTGTCTCTGTCTGTCTGTCTGTCTCTGTCTCTGTCTCTCTCTCTCTGTGCACTGTATGGCATAACACGCCACACAGCGGAGGTCAGACACAGGGGTCTGCAGGCCAGGGACCACCACCCGGTCTCTCAACTGCATGACGCCAGACGTCCCTGTGTCTCTGTCTCTGTCTCTCTGTCTCTGTCTGTCTGTCTGTCTGTCTGTATATCTCTCTTCTCTTTTTTCTCTCTCTTCCCTCCGTCTCTCTTTCTCTCGACCCTCTCTCTCCCTCTCTCTCTTTTTTTCTCTCTCTCCTTCCCCCTCTCTGTCTCTCTCTGTGTGTCTCTCTCCTCTGTCTGTCTGTCTCCTTTCTCTGTCTCTGTCTTCGTCTGTCTGTCTCTCTCTCTCTCTGTGTCTCTGTCTGTCTCTCTCCTTTCTCTGTCTCTGTCTGTGTATCTGTCTGTCTGTCTCTGTGTCTATCTCTCTCTGTCTCCGTCTCTGTTTCTTTCTCTCTGTCTGTCTCTCTCTGTCTCTCTCTCTTTTTCTCTTTCTCCTCTCTCTTCCCGTCTCTGTCTCTCTCCTCTCTCTCTCCGTCTGTCTGTCTCTCTTTTTCTCTTTCTCCTCTCTTTCTCTCTCCTGTCTCTCTCCCTCTGTCTGCCTCTCTCCTTTCTCTGTCTCCGTCTCTCTTTCTCTGTCTCTCTCTCTCTGTCTCTGCACTGTATGGCATAACACGCCACACAGCGGACGTCAAACAGACACAGATAGGGGTCTGCAGGCCAGGGACCACCACCCGGTCTCTCAACTACATGACGCCAGACGTCCCTGTGTCTCTGTCTCAGTGTCTCTCTGTCTGTCTGTCTCTCTCTCTTTGCCCCCCCACCTCCCGCCCCCTCTCCCTCCACTGTATGGCATAACGCTCCACACAAAAGACGTCAGATAGGGGTCTGCAGACCAGAGACCGCCCCCCAGTCTGTCAACTCCATGACCCCAGACAACGAGGTTTACCATGTCCTTTCCAAAAGAGGAGACGGGGCTGTGTAGGGAGAGGAGGAGGGGGTGGAGGTGGACTGAATGCAGGAGTTCGTTTGTGGCTGTTTGTGTTGAGGAGAGATAGGGGGTGGGGGTGGGGGTTGGGGTCGGGAGGGGAGTGAGAACCAACAGACTGGGAGGGGCTAGTACTTGTTCTTCTGGAACAGGTCGTGTGGCTGTCTTGTCATTTTTGGCATAGCATAGACAGACAGACAGACAGACAGATAGATAGATAGATAGATAGATAGATAGATAGATAGATAGATAGATAGATAGATAGATAGATAATGAGAGAGCCGCACGCGGCAAACATGAAGGTAAAAAGAAACAGCTATGTTCTTGCCGTTTCCTTGATCGACGAAAACGCTACAGTGACATTAAAGAAACAGCTGTGTTCTTGCCGTTTCCTTGATCGATGTAAACGCTACAGTGACATTATAATGATTTCCCCTGGACAGCTGTGTCATGCTGCAATACCTGCTGCATATATCCACCAGCCTTCTGACACATGTGTCTCAGTGGGCTAACATCACGTCAGGAACGAAATCATTCTATTGGCACACACTGCGGACCATACTTGAGCTGAACGAGCTTTTAATATTTTCCCTTCAGCACCCTGAGGTTCGCAAAAAGTGGGACGTTGCACAGTTTTCTTCTTGGGGGGGGGGTGGGGGGGGGGGGGGCGGGGCCGGGGGTAGGGGGTGGTGGTGGCGGGGCCGGGGGTAGGGGGGGCATGGCAAAATAATGCTGAACTTGTGCCAGACAGCGGTCGTCCCGTTGTGTGCAGGCAGTGTGATGAGCACTTCTCATAACCAGAGAGCGCTTTCTGCCACATGCAGTTCCATTCTTCACAATGAAGAAACACAGCTATCGTTTATAAACATCGGAGTAACTGGAAATACTTGGCTGTGACATCTTAAAAAAAAGAAGAAGAAGAAGAATATCCAAGCGCTGTTTTGAAACTGTCCATGGCGCACGTGGGTCTGAAACAGCCGTTTGTGTGTTGGATGAGAAGCCTGTGGTAGATAAGAGTGGAGTGATGGTCTAGAGGTAACGCGTCCGCCTAGGAAGCGAGAGAATCTGAGCGCGCTGATTCGAATCACGGCTCAGCCGCCGATATTTTCTCCCCCTCCACTAGACCTGGAGTGGTGGTCTGGACGCTAGTCATTCGGATGAGACGATAAACCGAGGTCCCGTGTGCAGCATGCACTTAGCGCACGTAAAAGAATCCACGGCAACAAAAGGGTTGTTCCAGGCAAAATTCTGTAGAAAAATCCACTTCGATAGGAAAAACAAATACAACTGCACGCAGGGGTGGGGGGGGGGGGGGGGGGGGGGCTGTAGTGTAGCGGCGCACTCTCCCTGGGGAGAGCAGCCCGAATTTCACACAGAGAAATCTGTTGTGATAAAAAAAACAAAAAAAAACAAATACATGCATGACTTTAAATATCACTCTTTTTTATTTTTAAATATACATTTTATGATGATATTTCTGCATTTATAGGGTGGTTCTGAACGTATTTGTACAGGTTGTACTTTGTCTCGCTGAATGACTCTCCAGGTCGCCTGCTTTCAAAACCAGGTTGTCTAAACGCACTCGATCGTTTGGTACAACGCTATTCTCTCGTCTTTAAAAACAACAACAACAACAAACCCATGCGGTTGTTGTTTGATTAATCAATTTTATAATGATTGTTGCTGTTTATTCACCTGTAATGAATAATTGGCATTTAGCAGAACATTACATTTCCACCTTTCTTCTCCGAGTAAAATCAGTCATCTGCACAGTGTTGCAGCAAAATCCCGCACCACCCCCACCCCACCCCTTCCCTACTTCTACTAATGCCTCGATCATTATTCGACCCCACCCCATATAGTAAAAAAAAAAAAAAAAAAAAAAAAGAAAAGAAAAGAAAGAAGAAAAAAAAAAGTTTTTTTATCTTAATATTATATCATTTACGAGGCTTCAGTCCAACGTATACACGTAGATGGTGATGATGATGACAACGACAACGACAGTAATGGTGATGACGATCAGGATATGGACTGTTAGCACAGACAACATGACACACAGATGACAGACCACGGACAGGCAAACATACAGACAGGCAATCATACAGACAGACAGACAGACAGAGTCAGCCACTCACCGCGGGCAGCAGCAAACAAGCCGACCAGCAAGGGGGGTGGGGGTGGGGGGTGGGGTGGGGGGATAACAACGGGAACTGGGCTGGGCCAAAATCCGATAGGCGATTGAGAGAGGCTTTGGATCGATGGCGTGGAGCCACACTAATGCGTCCACTTCCTGTGTGCACGTGCGTGTGGCTCGTCCGGCCTAAACCGCGGGGCCACATGCCACCAGCAATCCCCCTGCTCTGGGCAGTAACCTGATATTGTTGAAACACGCTGACACGGCTGGTGATTTGTAGAGAGGAGGCAAGATACTGGTGGGTGATTTCCTAGCATTTGCCGTGTGTTCCGTAACTTGTTCCTTCGTTCATAACATGGCCATGAGCATCAGCCTGCTGCTTGTTCCGCGCATGAAAAATGGTGGTGGTGGTGGTTTTAAGAGAGAGAGAGAGAGGGAGGGAGAGAGGGAGGGAGGGAGACAGAGAGAGAGAGAGAGATAGAGAGAGAAGAACTAAGCGCCAAGAACACCCCCCGCCCCTCCCCCATCTCCCCTCTACCAGCCACCTACATAGACACTCACACTCACTCACACTCACACACACACACACACACACACACACACACACACACACACACACACACACACACACAAAACACACAGAGGAGCCAACTTCCGAGAATGGAGCACTTTTTTGACGTGATCGGAGATATTTGCCAATAATAGCTTGGACAGTTCAAGACTGGCTGACAAGATGGTTATTTTGGACTATCACAGTAAAGTCATTTACAAACACCATGTAGTTGAAGGCTGGCTAGACATGATGGTTATTTTGGACTATCACAGTAAAGTCATTTACATACACCATGTAGTTGAAGGCTGGCCGGACAAGATGGTTATTTTGGACTATCACAGTAAAGTCATTTACATACACCATGTAGTTGAAGACTGGCCGGATATGATAGTTATTTTGGACTATCACAGTAAAGTCATTTACATACACCATGTAGTTGTAGACTGGCCGGACATGATGGTTATTTTGGACTATCACAGTAAAGTCATTTACATACACCATGTAGTTGTAGACTGGCTGGACATGATAGTTATTTTAGACTATCACAGTAAAGTCATTTACATACACCATGTAGTTGAAGACTGGCCGGATATGATAGTTATTTTGGACTATCACAGTAAAGTCATTTACATACACCATGTAGTTGACTGGCTGAACATGATGGTTATTTTGGACTATCACAGTAAAGTCATTTACATACACCATGTAGTTGAAGGCTGGCCGGACAAGATGGTTATTTTGGACTATCACAGTAAAGTCATTTACATACACCATGTTGTTGACTGGCTGAACATGATGGTTATTTTGGACTATCACAGTAAAGTCATTTACATACACCATGTAGTTGTAGACTGGCCGGACATGATGGTTATTTTGGACTATCACAGTAAAGTCATTTACATACACCATGTAGTTGTAGACTGGCTGGACATGATGGTTATTTTGGACTATCACAGTAAAGTCATTTACATACACCATGTAGTTGTAGACTGGCTGGACATGATGGTTATTTTGGACTATCACAGTAAAGTCATTTACATACACCATGTAGTTGTAGACTGGCCGGACAAGATGGTTATTTTGGACTATCACAGTAAAGTCATTTACATACACCATGTAGTTGTAGACTGGCTGAACATGATGGTTATTTTGGACTATCACAGTAAAGTCATTTACATACACCATGTAGTTGTAGACTGGCCGGACATGATGGTTATTTTGGACTATCACAGTAAAGTCATTTACATACACCATGACAATTGCATCATCTGGGAAAATCAAAGAAAAAACAAACAACAGTAGCCCCACCCTCTGGAAATTCTTTTCTGCGAGTTTCTTCTTTTCTGTCTTCACTTTGTATCTGGCCTTGTCCTCTTTTTTTTTTCTGTCGTCTTTTCTGTTTTCCTGCCTTCCTGCTCCAGAAATTTTATTTGTTTTTTTTCTAAGTCATGAATATACGTTGTCTTTTTCAGGACTTAATATTTGAGCGTCCGTACTTTGTCCTTTTTCGTTTTTGCGCCGAGGACTGTGAAGTGTTCGTTTGCAACTGTTGTTTTGTATGACCGTTATTATTCGCTGTTTTGTGTGTTATATACATGACTGTGTTTATGTCCAGGTTAGTTAGTTTTTGTTGTTGTTGTTGTTGTTGTTGTTGTCCCAGGCACTTAGAAAGGCTCCCACATTGTCAGCCTTTAAGGCTGGGCTTAAGACCCATCTTTACAAACTCCATCTGACTGAATAAGTTAACACCAGGTGTAACCTACGCCATAGGTTTTAAATGCTGAAACCTTTCAATGTTTTATGTACACACACACACACACACACACACACACACACACACACACACACACACACACACACACATATATATATATATATATATATATATATATATATATATGTATACTTCTTGTTGATAAGTGTATATATATACTTGTGTGTGGATGAGCATAGTTTTGTGGATAAGTGTGTAAATATTCTTGCCTTCTTAAGAAATTGTAATGGCGCCTCAAGCTCTCCAAGGGAATAAGCGTCTTAAAATGTACTTTATTATTATTATTATTATTTGTTGTTGTTGTTGATGTTGTTGTTGTTGTTGTTGTGATCTGGCGAAAGACTGACGGATGGATGTGCAGTGTTGGCCCAGTGGGAACGCGTCTGCCTCGGAAGCGAGAGAACCTGACCGTACTGGATCAAATCCCACTCCCGCCCGCATTAATCTTTCTCTCCTTCCACCAGACCTGGAGTGGTGTTTGCACATCAGTCATTCGGATGAGACGATAAACCGAGGTCCCGCAATGAGCGCTGTACGCCTTTCTGGTCTGTCGTCTTTGTTTAAAAAGGTGCGAACATTCCAGGCACCCAGAGTCAGGGCATGACTCCTGGTTCTTTTCTTCTGTTGCTTTCGGCCGCTAGTGTTGGATGTCCAAGTAGGTGCAGTTTCATAGTAGGTACTAGGTGAGGCAGGCTTTGTTTAGGGATCCTTTTATCTCCCCTTCCCCATGTGGGGAGAGCAGTGCTGTCCCTAAAAAGGGCTGCTCTGACACTGTGGGAGGATACGGGCGCCGCATCTGCCCCAGTCTACGGCGGACAACCATCACCCCACAGCCGCCTGCGTGCAGTCGTGACTAGGAACTGCCAGCAGCATCCTCTGCCTATCCCCGTTACTACTTTTCCATCGCCGCAGGGCTTGGGAAAGCTGGGTGTTGAAGGGCTAGCTCGACGTTCTGACATTAGCCTGGTTGCCTGACCAGCACAGGTGACTTTTATTTTTAGTGAAGAGGACTTGAGCACGCACTAAGCACACGTCAAAGAACCCAAGGCAACAAAAAGAGTTGTCCATGGCAACATTTCAGAAGAAAAGTCCACTCCGATGATTATATATGTGTATGTATGTATGTATGCGAGTGATTGAAGCCTGGCTGGGTGACATGGGAATCGAATGATGATTGCTCAAAGGTAGATGTCAGTCAGCTTTGGCCAGGTAGGCAGCCTTTTGTGCAAATGGCTGTGTTTGTAAAGCGCCTGGAGGTTGGTCTCTGACCGAAAATAGACGCTGTATAAGTATCCATTATGAAATGATGATAGACGCTGCATAAGTATCCATTATGAAATGATGATAGACGCTGCATAAGTATCCATTATGAAATGATGATAGACGCTGTATAAGTATCCATTATGAAATGATGATAGACGCTGCATAAGTATCCATTATGAAATGATGATAGACGCTGTATAAGTATCCATTATGAAATGATGATAGACGCTGTATAAGTATCCATTATGAAATGATGATAGACGCTGTATAAGTATCCATTATGAAATGACCTCAGTTTAAGTGCGTGATTGTGACAGTACTTGTGCCCAGTTTTCCTTTCCAGTTTTTTTTTCCCCAGGTTTGTTCATTTTCTTCGGGATCGATGTTTACTTGCCAGTGCAGTGTCCTTGAGAGGTGTGGGTTCGATTCCCGCTCTCGCCCTTTCTCCCAAGTTTGCTTGGAAAATCAAACTGAGCGTCTAGTCATTCGGATGAGACGGTAAGCCTGTGTCCTGTGTGCAGCAAGCACTTGGTGCACTGAAAAAGAACCCACTGTATTTGTAATTGTACTTCTTTTTATCACAACAGATTTCTCTGTGTGAAATTCGGGCTGCTCTCCCCAGGGAGAGCGCGTCGCTATACTACAGTGCCACCCTTTTTTTTCTCTTTTTTTTGGTATTTTTTCCTGCGTGCAGTTGTATTTGTTTTTCCTATCGAAGTGGATTTTTCTACAGAATTTTGCCAGGAACAACCCTTTTGTTGCCGTGGGTTCTTTTACGTGCGCTGAGTACATGCTGCACACGGGACCTCGGTTTATCGTCTCATCCGAATGACTAGCGTCCAGACCACCACTCAAGGTCTAGTGGATGGGGAGAAAATATCGGCGGCTGAGCCGTGATTCGAACCAGGGCGCTCAGATTCTCTCGCTTCTTAGGCGGACGCGTTACCTCTAGGCCATCACTCCACTGCGACAAAAGGGTTGTCATCTGGCAAAATTCTTCAGAAGAAAATCCATTCTGGTTGGTACACAAATATATTTGCATGCACTCGAGGCCTGACTAGTGTGTTGGGTTATGCTGCTGTCAGGCATCTGCCTAGTGGATGTGCTGTAGCGCATATGGATTTGTCCTAACACGCCTCCTTGAGGAACTGAAACTGAAACAGAAACTCTGATGTGACCCTTTGCGGTCAGCAGGGTTGTGAGGGACAATTGCAGACAGACGTGTTCGACCAGACGTCTCTTGGAAACCTCGCTGGTTTCAGTTTCAAGGAGGTGTCGAAGCGTGCGAACCGATCCATATTCGCTACAGCACACCTGCAGCATTTACATGAAAAGGAGAAGATCGACGGGCGCAATAGCCGAGTGGTTTAAGCGTTGGACTTTCAATCTGAGGGTCCCGGGTTCGAATCACGGTAACGGCGCCTGGTGGGGGTAAAGGGTAGAGATTTTTTCGATCTCCCAGGTCAACATATTATGTGCAGACCTGCTTAGTGCCTGAACCTCCTTCGTGTGTATACGCACGCAGAAGATCAAATGCGCACGTTAAAGATCCTGTAACCCATGTCAGTGTTCGGTGGGTTGTGGAGACACGAAAATACCCAGCATGCATGCACCACGACAGAGTTATCGGCAAGTCGATGCTGGTCGTGTAGCAGAAAGAAGAAAAAAGAAAGAAAGAAGAAGATGCCTGATCATCACATAAACCCAGAGTGCTGCTCAGGCCTTGACTGGAAGGTATCTTATCACCACTGACACATTGCTTCATTGTGACAGGGCTCTGTCTGTATGTCTGTGTCAGGCCTTGACAGGAAGGTATCTTATCACCACTGACACATTGCTTCATTGTGAGAGGGCTCTGTCTGTATGTCTGTGTCAGGCCTTGACAGGAAGGTATCTTATCACCACTGACACATTGCTTCATTGTGACAGGGCCGTGTCTGTATGTCTGTGTCAGGCCTTGACAAGAAGGTATCTTATCACCACTGACACATTGCTTCATTATGACAGGGCCGTGTCTGTATGTCTGTGTCAGGCCTTGACAGGAAGGTATCTTATCACCACTGACACATTGCTTCATTGTGAC
Organism: Babylonia areolata; assembly: GCF_041734735.1. Lineage (NCBI taxonomy): Eukaryota > Metazoa > Mollusca > Gastropoda > Neogastropoda > Buccinidae > Babylonia > Babylonia areolata. The sequence goes on along the minus strand of NC_134897.1, from coordinate 15,286,735 downwards.
AGGGTTCTGTCTGTGTGTCTGTGTCAGACCTTGACAAGAAGGTATCTTATCACCACTGACACATTGCTTCATTATGACAGGGCCGTGTCTGTATGTCTGTGTCAGGCCTTGACAGGAAGGTATCTTATCACCACTGACACATTGCTTCATTGTGACAGGGCCGTGTCTGTATGTCTGTGTCAGGCCTTGACAGGAAGGTATCTTATCACCACTGACACATTGCTTCATTGTGACAGGGTTCTGTCTGTGTGTCTGTGTCAGACCTTGACAAGAAGGTATCTTATCACCACTGACACATTGCTTCATTATGACAGGGCCGTGTCTGTATGTCTGTGTCAGGCCTTGACAGGAAGGTATCTTATCACCACTGACACATTGCTTCATTGTGACAGGGCCGTGTCTGTATGTCTGTGTCAGGCCTTGACAGGAAGGTATCTTATCACCACTGACACATTGCTTCATTGTGACAGGGCCGTGTCTGTATGTCTGTGTCAGGCCTTGACTGGAAGGTATCTTATCACCACTGACACATTGCTTCATTGTGACAGGGCCGTGTCTGTCTGTGTGTCTGTGTCGTGGTGCTGTTTGTGTGGGAAGATTCTTGGTCCTGTGTCTGTGTGTCTGTCTGTGTCGTGGTGCTGTTTGTGTGGGAAGATTCCTGGTCCTGTGTCTGTCTGTCTGTGTCGTAGTGCTGTTTGTGTGGGAAGATTCTTGGTCCTGTGTCTGTGTGTCTGTGTCGTGGTGCTGTTTGTGTGGGAAGATTCCTGGTCCTGTGTCTGTCTGTCTGTCTGTCTGTGTCGTGGTGCTGTTTGTGTGGGAAGATTCCTGGTCCTGTGTCTGTCTGTCTGTCTGTCTGTCTGTGTCGTAGTGCTGTTTGTGTGGGAAGATTCCTGGTCCTGTGTCTGTCTGTCTGTCTGTCTGTGTCGTGGTGCTGTTTGTGTGGGAAGATTCCTGGTCCTGTGTCTGTCTGTCTGTCTGTCTGTGTCGTAGTGCTGTTTGTGTGGGAAGATTCCTGGTCCTGTGTCTGTCTGTCTGTCTGTCTGTGTCGTGGTGCTGTTTGTGTGGGAAGATTCCTGGTCCTGTGTCTGTCTGTATGTCTGTGTCGTAGTGCTGTTTGTGTGGGAAGATTCCTGGTCCTGTGTCTGTCTGTCTGTCTGTGTCGTGGTGCTGTTTGTGTGGGAAGAGTCCTGATTCTGTGTCTGTCTGTATGTCTGTGTCGTGGTGCTGTTTGTGTGGGAAGATTCCTGGTCCTGTGTCTGTATGTCTGTCTGTGTCGTGGTGCTGTTTGTGTGGGAAGATTCCTGGTCCTGTGTCTGTCTGTCTGTCTGTGTCGTGGTGCTGTTTGTGTGGGAAGATTCCTGGTCCTGTGTCTGTGTGTGTCGTTGTGTCCACGAAAAGCGTCTCTCTACGCTGCGCGGGGGCGTCAGTTTGTGGAGAGTGATGTGCTCTTGGTCGTTTTACCTGGCTTTCTTTCGCACACACTGGTAATCATGCGAATATTTGGTTTGCATGTTGAACGAAGTTGTATGTATTCTTATAATGTATGTATATTGTGTTTTCTAAACCTTTAATTTTCTGCAACATACATTTTGTATCGATAATCTACGGAATGATCCATAGCGTTACAACAATGCAGGTTAGAACAAATAATATAACGACGTGAACAAAGACATAAACATTGACGTCAGTGTGTTTGAACCTGATGCTTTTTACTTTAATTACGGAACCAAACATGTCACCGATATTCTATACAAGTGCAGGCCCTACCCATACGTACTCAACAGTACTAATTTATCATTATCATATGCATCGAGATATTGCACGATGGTAACATTGAATTGCTTCTGTATATGGTTTAAATATTTCTAAATATATCCTCGTATCAAATGTCTCCATGATGCCGATACTGAAAGCAATATTCCCCTAAACTGTTTGTATTGGTCGTCGTGTCTTACCGATCTTGTCCAACCAGGAAATCACTCTGGAATTCTGAAACTGGTGAAGATATACTGATGTGCATGCCGTCGATGTTAAACACCGTATTCATATAACCCGTTGTGCAAAGTCAGTTTGCTTCACGTGTATTTTATACACCCATGTTTGGGTTGTGTCTGTATATCTATGTTTCATTTGTATATTATACACATCCATGGTTTGACGGCCAGGTTCTCAGCAATGCCTCTGTCCCGCGCCTTACGGTATGGAGAACGGGTGACTCCTTGCATCCTGTTCATGACTGGCACAACTGCCCCGCGTAACATCAGTCACAGTGGTGATGCTTGCTTTAACTCTTTCCATACGAACGGCGAAAGAGACGACGTTAACAGCGTTTCAGCCCAATTACCATCATCAAAATATTGCAAGCGGAAGGCTCTTATACTGAAGACGTGAATGTTGACAAAGAATACCACAATTCTGACGACGGAAGTTAAAGGTTGGGTCATTCAGACACCCACTGGACATCCGAGGGATCTGTGTAGAGGAGAAGAGAGGACTGGCCGTATTGAGTGAGTTAAAGTATCACTGAAACCAGAAGAGACGACATTGACCTCTTTACCAGTTCAAGCAAATGTCAAGGTTTCTGTTGTCGGCCATAGGGGAAATCCGCTGCAGAGCTTGACACCTCGGTTAGTGGTGATCGTGTGTGAAATCGTGTTCAGTGTGTTTCGGAGTGGAGAAAAGAGAGCAGAACAGCAACACACCATGCTTCTCCATCAACGAAGTGATGTTGTCTTGTTGTTTGAGCAGCGAGAACAGCGTCTCCACACGGTGCAGTGTTGTTAACCACAGTCCTGATTCAACCGTGTTCACATCAACAGAAGAAATGACAAAAAAAAAAAGGTTTCTTCCATCGCATCACAGTATAGAAAAAGAGTCACCAGAATGCGACTCAACAGTAGTCTAAAAATCAGAGTCGTTCTGAGAGGAAAACAATAGCCAAAGCACACAACTTGTGCCACTGTGGCCAGTGAATCCTTTTTTGTTCGTGGTAACTGTTTTCATAGTGATCAAAGCGTGGACATAACTGGCATATTCACCAGGAAACCAACGTCACTATAATCTACGCACGTGCTATCGGGTGATATATAGTGAGAGTATCTGGACTCACAAAAAAAAACCCTCACTGTCCGCAGCTGAGACCAGATCTCTGTAACAGCACTCGACATACCCACGTCGTTTTCAAACACACGCCAGCTCCCTTTCCCATTATCAGGAGAGTTTCAGAGAAAGGTTTTGGGCTTTGCAGGCTGTGTTGTGACGTGGAAAGAACCACGCGACGCTGCCAACGGGGATCACGTGAGCTCACAGACATGTTCACAGGGAACAGACATGATGCTCTGTTCATCCTCCGTGGGTGTCAGATGACGCGACTTACACGAGCACGTCAGCGGTTTGAAGCTGACGCTGTGCGGTGAGGGGGGACCTTGACACAGACGTACACCTCTCCACTCCTCCATGAGAAATGTCACCCTGGAACAATTAGTGTGTCTTGTCATGTCAGTGCTCTGTCTTCACGTGTCAGTGCTCTGTCTTCACGTCGTGTCAGTGACTGTCTTCACATGTCAGTCACTGTCTTCACGTCGTGTCAGTTACTGTCTTCACGTAAGTCGCTGTCTTCACGTCGTGTCAGTGACTGTCTTCACATGTCAGTCACTGTCTTCACGTCGTGTCAGTTACTGTCTTCACGTAAGTCGCTGTCTTCACGTCGTGTCAGTCACTGTCTTCACATGTCAGTCACTGTCTTCACGTCGTGTTAGTCACTGTCTTCACGTAAGTCGCTGTCTTCGCATATGAATCACTGTCTTCACGTGTAAGTCACTGCCTTTATGTGTCAGTGACTGTCTTTGTGTGTCAGTGACTGTGACTGTCTTTATGTGTCAGTGAGTGTCTTTATGTGTCAGTGACTGTCTTTATGTGTCTGTGTCAGTGACTGTCTTTATGTGTCAGTGACTGTGACTGTCTTTATGTGTCAGTGACTGTCTTTGTGTCAGTGACTGTCTTTATGTGTCAGTGACTGTCTATGACTTTCTTTATGTGTCAGTGACTGTCTTTGTCTGTGTCAGTGACTGTCTTTATGTGTCAGTGACTGTCTTTATGTGTCAGTGACTGTCTTTGTGTCAGTGACTGTCTTTATGTGTCAGTGACTGTCTATGACTTTCTTTATGTGTCAGTGACTGTCTTTGTCTGTGTCAGTGACTGTCTTTATGTGTCAATGACTGTCTTTATGTGTCTGTGTCAGTGACTGTCTTTATGTGTCTGTGTCAGTGACTGTCTTTATGTGTCAATGACTGTCTTTATGTGTCTGTGTCAGTGACTGCCTTTATGTGTCTGTGACTGTCTTCACATATAAGTCACTGTCTTGAGGTGTTAGTCACTTCCTTCACATGTCAGTGAATGTCTTCGCAAGTCAGTCACTGTCTTGATGTGTAAGTCAGTATCTTCACGTGTAAGTTACTGTCTTCATGTGTAAGTCAGCATCTTCACGTGTAAGTTACTGTCTTCATGTGTAAGTCAGCATCTTCACGTGTAAGTTACTGTCTTCATGTGTAAGTCAGCATCTTCACGTGTAAGTTACTGTCTTCTTGTGTAAGTCAGCATCTTCACGTGTAAGTAACTGTCTTCATGTGTAAGTCAGCATCTTCACGTGTAAGTAACTGTCTTCATGTGTAAGTCAGTATCTTCACGTGTAAGTTACTGTCTTCATGTGTAAGTCAGCATCTTCACGTGTAAATCACTGTCGTCATGTGTAAGTCAGCATCTTCACGTGTAAATCACTGTCTTCATGTGAAAGTCAGCATCTTCACGTGTAAATCACTGTCTTCATGTGAAAGTCAGTATCTTCACGTGTAAATCACTGTCTTCATGTGTAAGTCAGCACCTTCACGTGTAAATCATTGTCTTCATGTGAAAGTCAGTATCTTCACGTGTAAATTACAGTCTTCATGTGTAAGCTACTATTTTTACAAGTAAGTCACTGTCTTCACCTGTAAGTTACTGTCTTCACATGTACATGTAGGTTACTATCTTCACGCGTAAGTCACTGTCTTCGAGTGTAAGTCATTTAGTCATCGTGTTCACGTGCCAGTCACTGTCTTCACATTTAAGTCCCTGTCTTTACGTGTATGTCATTGTCTTCACATGTAAGTAGCTGTCTTCACATTTGTCAGTGTCTTCACATACATGTCGGCGTGTTCACGTGTCAGTCAGTGTGTTCGCACGTCAGTCAATGTCTTAACGTGTAAGTCGCTGTCTTCACGTGTAAATCACTGTCTTCACGTGCAAGTCGCTGTCTTCACATGACAGTCACTGTCTTGAGGTGCAAGTCACTGTCCTCACATGCAAGTCACTATCTTCACGTGTAAATCACTGTCTTCACATGTCAGTCCCTGTCTTTACGTGTATGTCATTGTCTTCACGTGTAAGTCGCTATCTTCTAGTATGTCAGTGTCTTCATATACATGTCGGCGTGTTCACGTGTCAATCAGTGTGTCAACATGTCAGTCACTGTCTTCACATATTTGTCACCGTGTTCACATGTGTTTCATTGTGTTGACACGTGGGTCTCAGTGTGTTCACATGTGTGTCAATGTGTTCATACGTGTGTCAGTGGGTTCACAAATGTGTCAGTGTGTTGACGTGTCAGCCAGTGTGTTCACATGTGTATCAGTGAGTTGACGTGTCGGTCGGTCAGTGTGTTCAGATGGAGGTGGTGAAGGCCATGGTGCAGTTAGTGGTGTTGAGGGAGTGCCCGTTGCTGGACACCATGGAGTACCTTTCTCCCCTGCGGCCCCTCCGGCTGCCACACGATAGCCTCCCTTGGCACGTCAGCAGGTGGCGCACCTCGCGCCGGAAGTGCTTGCCGGTGAGGCAGTAGACGAAGAAGTAGCAGGAGTAGTGCGAGAGGCAGAGGGTCTCCAGCACCTTGCGGCAGTCCAGGTAGGTGAAGAACGCCCGCCAGGTGGCGTCGGTCCCCAGCTGGAGGTCTGTGAGGAGGTGCGGGCCGGGCGGGTAGGCGGACTGCAGCGTGTTGACCAGCGTGGCGGCCAGCTGGGTGACGATCAGGAAGAAGGACACGCACAGCAGGGTCAGGGTGGAGGCCGTGGTGCCGCCGCTCCCCCCTCCTCCCCCGTCGCCCCCTCCTCCCCCTCCCCCGCGGGACACCTGCCGCGAGATGATCCCGTTCCGGGACAGGCGCACGATCTCGCGCAGCACGAGCGCGTTGAAGAGGAGGACGACCAAGGGGAGGAGGGCGAAGAGCAGCATGTCCACCACCCAGGTCCAGACGTTCCAGAAGCTGGCGTCCCCGCCCTCCGCCGCCTGGGGCCGCGTGTTGCAGATGTTGAGGGTCGGGAAGAAGGTCCAGATGTAGAGCTGCGCCGTGGAGAGCGCGGCGGACAGCCCGGTGCAGGCCCCGACAGCCAGGAAGGCGCGGCGCTCCGTGCACCACTTCTCCTTCAGGAAGGGGTGGCACACGGCCACGTAGCGCTCCACGGTGAAGGCGGCCACCAGCACCACGGACAGGTACTGCGGGATGTAGAAGAAGAACATGAAGGCCTCGCAGCCCCCGGGCGCGTTGTACACGTCACGGCCCCACGTCACGTGCAGCGTGTGCAGCAGGTGCAGGAAGAGGAAGACCAGGTCGGACACGGCCAGCAGACCCAGGTACACCGCCGACGAGTTGTTGCGCCGCATGCGGGCCCCCAGCCAGACGTAGGCCGACACGGGGTTGCCGAAGAAGCCGACGAAGTACCATATGGGCGGCACCACGCGCTCGGCCCAGGCGGCGGCAGGGGCGAATGTCTCCACCAGCTGACTGACCGTGTAGCGCTCGAACACGTTGAGGGTCACGTCCTCTGCCGGGCTGCTGCTGTTGATCGCCGTGTGGTTCATGGTGTGGTTCAGGGTGTGGTTCAGGGTGTGGTTCATGGCGGTGGCGCTGACGTTGTAGTCCATTGTGTGTGCGTAGCCGACTGCCGGAGTCTGTTGACACAGGATAACACACGGGTCAGTGATATGGGAGGTTCTGTTTATTTATTTATTTTTTTGAGGTAGGGTGGCTGGGGATGGGGGCATTTCAGTCCTCATTTTCAGACCTCATCAGCCCTTCAGTGTGAAAACCAACACCGCTTGCTGTGCACACTCACCTGTCTTTTAAGAAAAAAAAACAAAACAAGACCTACATGAGCATTAATGAGAGATTTAAAATTCCACCCCCCACCCCACACCACGAAAATCAGCTTTGAAGGTTCATAGTCAAACCTTTCTTAATTAAGCTTCTTCAGCTTCTTGGGACTGGATTGATTATTTTCTCTCTCTCTCTCTCTCTCTCTCTCTCTCTCTCTCTCTCTCTCTCTCTCTCTCTCTCTCTCTGTAGGTTGATCACGCTGTGAGTTTGTCGAACGTGGGTATAGCCGTTTTCGACATAAGTGTTTTCTATTGTCGTTGGGTTACGCTGCTGGTCAGGCATCTGCTTGGCAGATGTGGTGTAGCGTATATGGATTTGTCCGAACGCAGTGACGCCTCCTTGAGCTACTGACACTGACACTTGCAGCAGGTTTGTTGCTGCGACTTTGATACATATTATATTCATGCTGTTTGGTTTGTTTTTATGTGTTAAACGATTATTCTGATGTGTCCCATGCCAATAGGACTGTAATGTCAATGGCAATAAAACATTTTTCAGTTTGAGTTTGAGTTTCAGTTTCTCTCTCTCTCTGTCACTCTATATGTCTATCCAGGGTGCAGTGGATCTGGGAGTCAGGACAGCCAATGACACATCACCAGAGCTGACCATGGTTCCTCCCCCACCCCCCAGTCCCTCGCCATCATGGCCCTGTCAGGAAAGGTTTCCCTTGGTTGTACAGCGCTCAGTGGTAGAAAGGCTGTTGCAGATACCATATGTCAAAGCGATTGCACAATAGTACAGACATTCTCATTTCTTGTCCTTAGTCTTTGCATTTGTCAGAGACTGGCATACGTTTACAGTTGGGCCACCAGCAAAGTGAGAGCTGTGTTGTCAATGAGTTCTCTATTGCAATGGGAAGTTATTTACATCTTAGTCTTTTGTGAAGGAGTATTTCTCACAAACTAGGAGGCGATTGCATTGGCTCTTAGTGCTGCAGCCTTGCGGGATAGTTGGCCTTTGGGAACCACCCCAACGCCGACTGTCCTAAAACCCTCTTGGCCGAGAGAGTGGGGATGTAACTCAGGCAAGACACTCTCTGCTATAATCCAATTCCAGCCCAGATAGTCGAGACAGCAGTTACCTCCTCTGCTGTCCTGATGGTCACAGCCGAACACGACTGACTATCATACATACATTTGTCAGACCCGAGAGATACAGACACCTGCCGTGTGAGTCAGAAGATGTAAACAAGACCTGAAAGGAACACACGTGCAGCAGATTACCTTGGACCTTGACTTTGAGCCTGTGATTGCACAAATTAATTTCCATGTTAATTACTAACGTGTTTTTCTCTCTGTTTTTTTCTGTTTGGACTGTGTGGTCCCACGCTTCTCATGTGTCTGGTGCCATTGGTCATGGATATTTCTGGGGTTTTTTTTTAATGGATGAATGAATCACTGTTTCTCAGTGATCGATATTTTAGCAATTTGGAAGTTTTACATACATGCAGTTAATTTTACCGACAAACATTTCTGAAATGCATACATGTATCAGAAAATATAACATAATAAATCTAAGAGAAACAGCACTGCTAATTTAAAGAAAATTCACCTCGATTGCATACAGGTCACAGAGGACTAGTTTTCCGCCCTTTTTTTTTCTGCATGTTTGCTGCTTATACTTACAAACGATTGGACATTTTCTATAGCCGGGTATTGTTTGTCAAAGGCAAGCTCATTACCGTCGCCACCTACTAGCGGTATTGGAAATGGAACAACAACAAGAACAAAAGCACATCTATTGACAACAGACTTGCCTGCAGGTATCCGATTAAATCAGTGTACTACGACAGTTCACCCGCGGCGCCAGGGAAAATAGTCCCGTGCTGTGCAGACAAATATTATTGCGGAGCCTCAGACAAGTTATTAGCGACGACCACACACGTTGTTAGACTCTCATTAAAGGAGAAAAAAAAAAGTTCAAGTTCAGACTTGGGCCAGCGGTTACTGTTCCAGTCGCTTCACTGCAGATTCCGTGAGATCTGTACTACTGATGGAAACACAGTTTGAATTGATTGATTGTGTGTGTGTGTGTGTGTGTGTGTGTGTGAGAGAGAGAGAGAGACAGAGAGAGAGAGAGTGTGTGTGTGTGTGCGCGCGCGCGCGCGTGTGTGTGTGTGTTTTTGGTTCTGTTTTATCCGACGTACGTACTGTTGGACACTTGTGAAATATGGATAACGTAATCACGCACGCACTCATGCACACAGAGGGAGAGAGAGAGAGAAAGAGAGAGAGGGGTGAGGTCGGGGGGGTGGGGGGGGGGGGGGGGGGGTAATACCCAGTCAAGTGTAGGAATCCATGTGATGAGTGAATTGTTTGGTTCCCAGGTAAGAGTGGAGTGTTGCCTCTCACTAAGTGTTTGCTGTGCACAAACACAGCTTGTTCTTCTGGAGTCAGCGTGGTGACTTGCACAGATCACTGTGAACTTGGTCTCTCTGTCTGTCTGCATCTGTCTGTCCGTCCGTCTGTCTATGTCTTATGTCTGTATCCGTTTTTGTATGTCTGTGTGTCTCTCTGTCTCTCTACCCCCCTCTCTCTCTCTATGTTTCTCTGTTTCCCCATTCTCTCTCTCTGTCTCTCTGTCTGTCTCTCTCTCTCTCTCTCACTGTTTGTCTGTCTGTCATGGGGTCTCTTCCGAATATATCTTGGCTTGTCTGTCTCTTTGTTTGTACCCTCCGCCCCCTCAGTCTCTATCTGTCTCTGTCTCTCTGATTGTCTTTCTGTCTCCCTGTGTCTCTGTCCCCCTCTTTCTCTGTCTCTGTCTGTCTGTCTCTGTCTCTGTTTGTCTCTGTCTTTTTCTGTCTCTCTGTCTCTCATTGTCTCTCTTTCTCTGTCTCTCTCTGTCTCTGTCCCCTCTCTCTGTCTGTGTCTCCTTATCTGTCTCTCTACTCTCTCTGTGTCTCTGTCTGTCTCTCTGTCTCTGTCTGTGTCTCCTTCTCTGTCTCTCTACTCTCTCTGTGTCTCTGTCTGTCTCTCTGTCTCTGTCTGTGTCTCTGTCTGTCTCTCTGTCTCTGGTCTGTGTCTCCTTCTCTGTCTCTCTACTCTCTCTGTGTCTCTGTCTGTCTCTCTGTCTCTGTCTGTCTCTCTGTCTCTGTGTCTCCTTCTCTCTCTCTCTCTCTCTCTCTCTCTCTCTCTCTCTCTCTCTCTCTGTCTCTCTCTCTGTGACCTCGCTACCCCCACCCCTCATTTAAAAAGAAAAATTATTCATTTATTTTCTGTTGTTTGTTGTTGATGAGTTTATCCCGTGAGGAAAACGGCTAATCTTATTACAAGGTTCAATCTGCACACTCCTGTTTTCTTTCTTCGTCTCTTTATTCACTTTCCTTCCTTCCTTCTCTCTTTCCTTCTTTCTTTCTTTTCTTCCCTTCTTTCTTTCTTTCGTTTTTTTTTTTCCTTTTTTTTCCTTGATGCCTGTCACAAGTTTTGAAGCACACAAAATGTGGAGGACTCCAAAAAGACGAAGGAAAGCGGTGGGGTGTAAGGGAGGGGGGGAAAGAAAAGGTAGTGAGGGGGTGGGAGAGGGTCGTCACAGGGTGGAGGAGGAAGAGGAGGAGGAGGAGGAAAACGAAAAGGAGGAGGAGGAGGCAGAAGAGGAGGGAGAGGTGGAAGAAGAGGAGGAGGAGGAGGAAGATAACGATGGAGAGGAAGAGTGTGAGGTGGAAGAAGAGGTGGAGGGAAAGGTGGAAAAAAGAGGAGGATGGATGGGAGGAAAAGGGGGAGGAGGAGGGAAAGTTAGAAAAGGAGGAGGAGGATGAGGAGGAGGAAGAGGTGAAGGAGGTGGGAGAGGTGGAAAAGGAGGAGGAGGGGGAGGAGGAGGAAGAGGTCGAAAATGATGAGGAGGGAGAGGAGGAGAGAGAGGTGGAAAAGGAGGAGGAGGGAGAGGTGGAAAAGGAGGAGGAGGAAGAGGAGGAGGGAGAGGTGGAAAAGGAGGAGGAGGGAGAGGTGGAAAAGGAGGAGGAGGAAGAGGAGGAGGGAGAGGTGGAAAAGGAGGAGGAGGGAGAGGAGGAGGGAGAGGTGGAAAAGGAGGAGGAGGAAGAGGAGGGAGAGGTGGAAAAGGAGGAGGAGGGGAGGAGGGTGAGGAGAGAGAGGTGGAAAAGGAGGAAGAGGAGGAGGGAGAGGTGGAAAAGGAGGAGGAGGAGAGGAGGAGGAGGAGGAGGGAGAGGAGGTGGTAGAGGTGAAAAGGAGGAAGAGGGAGAGGGGAGGAGGAGGAGGGAGAGGAGGTGGTAGAGGTGGAAAAGGAGGAGGAGGAAGAGGAGGGAGAGGTGGAGGAGGAGGAGGGAGAGGAGGTGGTAGAGGTGGAAAAGGAGGAAGAGGGAGAGGAGGAGGGGGAGGAGGAGGAGGGAGAGGAGACAGCAGAGAAGTGATGTATCAAAAAGCTGCTGTGTCAACGCTCACGTGCCTTGGGGTGGACAGAACCAACACAGCGATACGTAATGTTCTGCACTCCTTGCCTTGGGCACCGGGGCTCTGTCCCTCTGTCTGTCTGTCTGTCTCTCTCTTTGTCTTTCCCCCTTCTTTCGCTGCTCTCTTCAGCTCGTGTGCGTGTACGAGTGCGTGTGTGTGTGTGTGTGTGTGTGTGTGTGTGTGTGTGTGCGCGCGCGCGCATGGGCTCGCACGCTGCCTGTGTGTGTGTGTGTGTGTGTGTGTGTGTGTGTGTGTGTGTGTGTGAACGCGTTTGTGTGTACGTTGAGTGTGCGTGCAAATACCTTTCAGCATGTGTGTATGTCTATAAATTATGAGTGGGGAAGGCTGGTGGTAGGTTGTGTGTGTGTGTGTGTGTGTGTGTGTGTGTGTGTGTGTGTGTGTGTGTGTGTGTGTGTGCGTGTGTGTGTGTTGTGTGTGTATGCGTGTGTGTGTGTGTGTGTGTGTGTGTGTGTGTGTGTGTGTGTGTGTGTGTGAGAGAGAGAGAGAGAGAGAGAGAGAGAGAGAGAGAGAGTTATACGTTCGCGAGCTCTAATATTAACACGCTAGTCACTTTCTCTGTACCTGTTCCCCTTCCCTCATCTTGGCCAATGTGTGTGTGTGTGTGTGTGTGTGTGTGTGTGTGTGTGTGTTAATTATACGTTCGCGAACTCTAATATTAGCACGTTGGTCACTTTCTCGAAACCTGTTCCCCTTCCCTCATCTCGGCCTGTGTGTGTGTGTGTGTGTGTGTGTGTGTGTGTGTGTGTGTGTTTATGATGGAGGAGGAAGTAAGCTGTAGAGTCCTGGTCTGCTAGCCCCTCACGTCCCTTAGGGCACACACACACACACACACACGCACGCACACGCACACACGCACACACACACACACACACACATGCACGGATCGCCATCACTGAAGATCATCACACCACCCTTCTTTTTTATCCCACTCTCCTAAGTCTCTCTCTCTCTTCACACACACACACACACACACACACACACACACACACACACACACACACACACACAGCGGTTCAGGGACTGAGTGAACCCGTTGTTCTATGTCTCACTCCCTTCACCCGTCTCTCTCTCTCTCTCTCTCTCTCTCTCTTTCTTTTATCTGTCTGTCTTTCTTTCTTTCCTTGCTTGTTTTTTTTTCTGTTTCATTCTGCCTTCCATTCATTATTTCTTACACTTGTTCTGCGTTCTCAATTACAGCTGCCTTCACGTTGGGATGAAAAAGAATTTTTTTTCATCCTGTCGCGCAGAAAATAGGGAAAAAAGAAAAGAAAAAACTAATAGACTTTCGATGATTGGCTGCTAAACTGTTTATGGATTGGAAGTGTAAGACGTGTAACCCTGTTGGCCCCCCGAAAACGGAGTGTGGCTCCCTACATGGCGGGGTAAGAAGGGTCATACACGTAAAAGCCCAAAGGCACATTCGAGTGAACTTGGGAGTTGCGGCTAACGAGGGTAGAGAGAAAAGTTCTGTTGGAATTATTAGTGCTTAAAAACAAGTAGATCTGAGACCAAAAAATAAATAGCTAATCGTATCATAGTGTATGTTCACGCACAAACATTGTCTGTCATTTTAATAACGTACATATTCACCTTACATTTTTACATTCAATACAGGATGCACGAGCGTCCTCACGGACACACACGACATACATATGCAAGCACGTTTTGATGCACTCTCACCGCTGAGAGATAGAAGGAGAGAGGGAGACATTTTGGTGTTGTCAGGGCTTGCTGAAAAGAAGCCTGTAGCGTATCCTTATACCCTCGATAAGGCCCAACACTCGGCTTATATCACAGATTGACATAAGTTTACATTTGGGCCAACAGCAAAGTGAGAGCTGTGTTATCAATGGTTTCTCCAGTCAGTGGGAAATCATTTACAGCATAGTCTTTTGTGAAGGACTGTGACTCTCAAACTAGGAGGCAAAATTGCACTGGCTCTTCGTGCTGCAGCCTTGTGGGCTAGTTGGCCTTTGGGAACCATCCCAACGCCGACTGTCCTAAAACCCTCTTGGCCGAGAGAGTGGGGATGTAACTTGGGCAAGACACTTTCCACTATAATCAAATAGTCGGAACAGCAGTTGCCTCCTCTGCTGTTCTGATGGTCATAGTCGGACACGACTATCATATATATATACCCTCGATAAAGCATTCGTTCTCTCTCTCTCTCTCTCTCTCTCTCTCTCTCTGTCCCCCTCTCTCCTCCTGTCTCTCAGCAGCGAAAATGCATGTCAATCATGGCACCATAACAAATGCAAATGTGGAGTGATGGCCTAGAGGTAACGCGTCCGCATAGGAAGCGAGAGAATTTAAGCGCGCTGTTTCCAGTCACGGCTCAGCCGCCGATATTTTCTCCCCCTCCACTACTAGACCTTTAGTGGTGGTCTGGACGCTAGTCATTCGGATGAGACGATAAACCAAGGTCCCGTGTGCTAGCATGCTCTTTAGCGCACGTAAAAGAACCCACGGCAACAAAAAGGTTGTTTCTGGCAAAAATTCTGTAGAAAAATACACTTCGATAGGAAAAACAAATAAAACTGCACGCAGGAAAAAAAAAAAAAAAAAGGTTGGCGCTGTAGTGTAGCGACGCGCTCTCCCTAGGGAGAGCGGCCCGAATTTCACACAGAGAACTCTTTTGTGATAAAATGAAGTACAAATGCAAATACAAACCAGCCAACCAAACAACACCCCCCCCCCCCCCCTCCCCAAAACGGGCGCATTCTGTCCGCATTGTTCTTCTTCATTGACCACACGCGCAGAGGCTGAAACCTCCCCTCCAAATCCAGTGTCAGTTTTCAAGGAGATGTTTGAGCGTGTGAACACAGCCATATACGCTACACCACACGCTGCTGCTGTTAAAAAGGAAAAACGGGGCGCAACAGATGCCTGACCTTGGCACTCATGAAGGCAGGCAGCTAGCTAGCTGATCAGGCTTGTGGATCTGATGACAACATAAACAAAAAACGGGTGTGAAACAGGATCTTTTGCCCTCACACAACTCCGAGCTTTCATTTAATTTCCTGTGGGTGGATTATATAGATAGCTTATGGCGCTCGTAACGCCGGTTTTATTCCGGAGTGGAAACGAAATTTG
>NC_134897.1:15234532-15252032 GCF_041734735.1 Babylonia areolata | reverse complement strand
TCACTGCCATTTCAACAACAACAACAACAGGTGTGTGTCGTCACTGCCATTTCAACAACAACAACAACAACAACAGGTGTGTGTCATCACTGCAATTTCAACAACAACAACAACAACAGGTGTGTGTCGTCACTGCCATTTCAACAACAACAACAACAACAGGTGTGTGTCGTCACTGCCATTTCAACAACAACAACAACAACAGGTGTGTGTCATCACTGCCATTTCAACAACAACAACAACAACAGGTGTGTGTCGTCACTGCCATTTCAACAACAACAACAACAACAGGTGTGTGTCGTCACTGTCATTTCAACAACAACAACAACAACAACAACAAAAACAACAACAACAGGTGTGTGTCATCACTGCCATTTCAACAACAACAACAACAACAGGTGTGTGTCATCACTGCCATTTCAACAACAACAACAACAGGTGTGTGTCGTCACTGCCATTTCAACAACAACAACAACAACAGGTGTGTGTCGTCACTGCCATTTCAACAACAACAACAACAACAGGTGTGTGTCGTCACTGCCATTTCAACAACAACAACAACAACAGGTGTGTGTCGTCACTGCCATTTCAACAACAACAACAACAACAACAACAACAGGTGTGTGTCGTTACTGCCATTTCAACAACAACAACAACAACAGGTGTGTGTCGTCACTGCCATTTCAACAACAACAACAACAACAGGTGTGTGTCGTCACTGCCATTTCAACAACAACAACAACAACAGGTGTGTGTCGTCACTGCCATTTCAACAACAACAACAACAACAGGTGTGTGTCGTCACTGCCATTTCAACAACAACAACAACAACAACAACAAAAACAACAACAACAGGTGTGTGTCATCACTGCCATTTCAACAACAACAACAACAACAGGTGTGTGTCATCACTGCCATTTCAACAACAACAACAACAGGTGTGTGTCGTCACTGCCATTTCAACAACAACAACAACAACAGGTGTGTGTCGTCACTGCCATTTCAACAACAACAACAACAACAGGTGTGTGTCGTCACTGCCATTTCAACAACAACAACAACAACAGGTGTGTGTCGTCACTGCCATTTCAACAACAACAACAACAACAACAACAACAGGTGTGTGTCGTTACTGCCATTTCAACAACAACAACAACAACAGGTGTGTGTCGTCACTGCCATTTCAACAACAACAACAACAACAGGTGTGTGTCGTCACTGCCATTTCAACAACAACAACAACAACAGGTGTGTGTCGTCACTGCCATTTCAACAACAACAACAACAACAGGTGTGTGTCGTCACTGCCATTTCAACAACAACAACAACAACAACAGGTGTGTGTCATCACTGCCATTTCAACAACAACAACAACAACAACAACAGGTGTGTGTCGTCACTGCCATTTCAACAACAACAACAACAACAGGTGTGTGTCATCACTGCCATTTCAACAAAAACAACAACAACAGGTGTGTGTCATCACTGCCATTTCAACAACAACAACAACAGGTGTGTGTCGTCACTGCCATTTCAACAACAACAACAACAACAACAGGTGTGTGTCATCACTGCCATTTCAACAACAACAACAACAGGTGTGTGTCATCACTGCCATTTCAACAACAACAACAACAACAACAGGTGTGTGTCATCACTGCCATTTCAACAACAACAACAACAACAACAACAGGTGTGTGTCGTCACTGCCATTTCAACAACAACAACAACAACAGGTGTGTGTCGTCACTGCCATTTCAACAACAACAACAACAACAACAACAGGTGTGTGTCGTCACTGCCATTTCAACAACAACAACAACAACAACAACAACAACAACAACAACAACAGGTGTGTGTCGTCACTGCCATTTCAACAACAACAACAACAACAACAACAGGTGTGTGTCGTCACTGCCATTTCAACAACAACAACAACAACAGGTGTGGGTCGTTACTGCCATTTCAACAACAACACCAACAACAGGTGTGTGTCATCACTGCCATTTCAACAACAACACCAACAACAGGTGTGTGTCATCACTGCCATTTCAACAACAACAACAGGTGTGTGTGTCATCACTGCCATTTCAACAACAACAACAGGTGTGTGTGTCATCACTGCCATTTCAACAACAACAACAACAACAGGTGTGTGTCATCACTGCCATTTCAACAACAACAACAACAACAACAGGTGTGTGTCGTCACTGCCATTTCAACAACAACAACAACAACAACAGGTGTGTGTCGTCACTGCCATTTCAACAACAACAACAACAACAGGTGTGTGTCGTCACTGCCATTTCAACAACAACAACAACAACAACAGGTGTGTGTCATCACTGCAATTTCAACAACAACAACAACAACAGGTGTGTGTCGTCACTGCCATTTCAACAACAACAACAACAACAACAACAGGTGTGTGTCATCACTGCCATTTCAACAACAACAACAACAGGTGTGTGTCGTCACTGCCATTTCAACAACAACAACAACAACAGGTGTGTGTCATCACTGCCATTTCAACAACAACAACAACAGGTGTGTGTCATCACTGCCATTTCAACAACAACAACAACAACAGGTGTGTGTCGTCACTGCCATTTCAACAACAACAACAACAACAGGTGTGTGTCGTCACTGCCATTTCAACAACAACAACAACAACAGGTGTGTGTCGTCACTGCCATTTCAACAACAACAACAACAGGTTTGTGTCGTCACTGCCATTTCAACAACAATAACAGGTGTGGGTCGTCACTGCCATTTCAACAACAACAACAACAACAGGTGTGTGTCATCACTGCCATTTCAACAACAACAACAACAACAGGTGTGTGTCATCACTGCCATTTCAACAACAACAACAACAACAACAGGTGTGTGTCGTCACTGCCATTTCAACAACAACAACAACAACAACAGGTGTGTGTCGTCACTGCCATTTCAACAACAACAACAACAACAGGTGTGTGTCGTCACTGCCATTTCAACAACAACAACAACAACAACAGGTGTGTGTCATCACTGCAATTTCAACAACAACAACAACAACAGGTGTGTGTCGTCACTGCCATTTCAACAACAACAACAACAACAACAACAGGTGTGTGTCATCACTGCCATTTCAACAACAACAACAACAGGTGTGTGTCGTCACTGCCATTTCAACAACAACAACAACAACAGGTGTGTGTCATCACTGCCATTTCAACAACAACAACAACAGGTGTGTGTCATCACTGCCATTTCAACAACAACAACAACAACAGGTGTGTGTCGTCACTGCCATTTCAACAACAACAACAACAACAGGTGTGTGTCGTCACTGCCATTTCAACAACAACAACAACAACAGGTGTGTGTCGTCACTGCCATTTCAACAACAACAACAACAGGTTTGTGTCGTCACTGCCATTTCAACAACAATAACAGGTGTGGGTCGTCACTGCCATTTCAACAACAACAACAACAACAACAACAGGTGTGTGTCGTTACTGCCATTTCAACAACAACAACAACAACAGGTGTGGGTCGTTACTGCCATTTCAACAACAACAACAACAACAGGTGTGTGTCGTCACTGCCATTTCAACAACAACAACAACAACAACAGGTGTTGGTCGTCACTGCCATTTCAACAACAACAACAACAACAACAACAACAGGTGTGTGTCGTCACTGCCATTTCAACAACAACAACAACAACAGGTGTGTGTCATCACTGCCATTTCAACAACAACAACAACAACAGGTGTGTGTCGTCACTGCCATTTCAACAACAACAACAACAACAACAGGTGTGTGTCATCACTGCCATTTCAACAACAACAACAACAACAGGTGTGGGTCGTTACTGCCATTTCAACAACAACAACAACAACAACAGGTGTGTGTCGTCACTGCCATTTCAACAACAACAACAACAACAACAGGTGTGTGTCATCACTGCCATTTCATGTTGAACCAGTTGTGACCCAACACGGCCTGGGGTGGAGACAGTGAGGGGAAAAAAATAGAGGAAGGGAATAGCTGGTTTGATAGAATTAAGGAAAAACATTCCTCTCTCCCTCCCACGTGGAGAGCTGTTCAAGGGGGGTAAGAAGTCTGTGGGCTAAGAACAGGGGAGCTAATGTTGTGCAATCAGCGCCAAGTCCTTAAGCAGGACTGGTGTTGCGTCCGGAAAGTGACCCTACCCCCCCCGAAAAAAAAAAGCCCCACCCCCTTGGGAGTTATTTCAGGGAGGGACTTTTACGTTTGCACCACACTCCATGCCCAGTATTAATCGCGACCGCCCTTTATTTAGTTTACCTCTTTTCTTCTTCTTTTTTCTTCTATGTTTTTTCTTTTCCTTTTGTTTTGCATTGAAGTATCTCTGTTCACCAAAAAAAAGCGTTTCATAATGTGCATTCTTTGACAATCAAGACAAATCTTGATGGAGTCATTTTGGGGAAAAGTATAAGTGACACCATCCGATGTTCCCCAAAAGACTCTCCGCCCCCCCCCCCCCCCCTCCCCCCCAAAAAAAAAGACACCCAAAATTAATTCCACTTTTGGTGTTTTTTTCTCTCTCTTTTTTTTTTTTTAATCCACCAGTAATATACTAATCTATGCTTTTTAGTTGCTATTATTATTATTATTATTATTATTATAGCGCTGAATCTTGTGCACTGAGAAACAAATCAAAGCGCTTTCGCACCAGTCATTCACACGCACGCTTTGGCAAAATGATGATAATTTAAAAGCGTGGGGCCATTTTAGGACAACAGGTGCCGGCTTCACGGACTGACTCTCCACGAATTCGTGGGGGGGGTGAACTTGGGGAGGGGGTCATTTTGGGGCCTGACACCGGTTACCGAGTGCCTGCCATTCCCAAACACTGATCTCATCAGCAGACACACACACGTCGACTGGCGGAGAGAGTGTGTGCTGGAAAACACAAGTGGTCAATTCATAAGGAAGCAAGGATGGAAGGAGGAAGGAGGAAGGAGGGAGGGAGGGAGGGAGGGAGGGAAGAATAGATGGACGGAAGGAATGAACTGAAAAAAGAGGGTGAAAATTGAAATGGAAAACCTGAAGTAAAAACAACAAAACAAACCAAACAAACAAACAAAAACAAACAAAAAAACAAAAAAAAAACCCAACAAAAAAAAAAAAAAGAAGAAGAAAAAAAAAGAGAAGAAAAATCAAGACAAGAGAGACAAGGCCTTCAAGACTCACTTGTGATACACTTTAAAAACAAATCTAATCGTTAAAATGTGTTCTGTATTTGTTATTATAAAGCTTCGGGTTATATATATATATATATATATATATATATAGTCCTAACCAGATTCGAACCCCGCGTGTTCGTGTGAGAAGAAACTGTCTTACCCATTACACTATCGTGGCTCCTCAACTGACGTTCTAAAATTTAATATTTGAACATACTTTTTTTAAAGGGCGATAAATCAATTGCGGTATTCGCAGTGAAAACGCTGTTTAAATCATATTATTCTGGTGTATCTTGGGCATTCAAAAAATCTTTAAGGGCAATAAAAAATTCTTTTTTAAGTCCACGGTAAAGGAGACGTGGCTATCGCCGCGATCACACTGCAACATTTAGCCGTTTTCTCTAGATCTAGATAGATGTACAAGTTTAGTTACACCCGCCGGGAATGTAGTACGACATGGTCGATTCAATTTCTCTTTATGTTCATTCTGGTTTTATAGTTTTTTTTTAAAGTTGATATGAAAATTTAGTATTTTGTTAAACTATTAACATGTAGAGCCACGTACAAGTACTTCTAAACGTCGTATGAAGTGAAAAGGACTTCATTTTGAGAAAAGTCAAGATTGGAAATTTTTTCGTTTCATCAATTCAAGGGTATTAACTCGCATGGTTTACAATTTTTAACTGTGAATTCAGACTGATTCTGTGGATATTTTTATGGCAGTTTGGGGCATAATCCAGTAAGTGATGAGGCGTTCACAAATCTTTCTCTGAATAAATATTTAACGGTCTCCTTCTCCAACTTTCCATCACATGTTATCGTGTATTGTCCATTGAATATAGGATTGAACAGGCAGGTCAACAAGAATATGAGCACGCGCTTTGAATGTGTATAAATATGTGTATGCAACTGATTTCTGCCCATGACCTTCAGGGCTCAGCCAATAGATCTATAAAGTCCACTCGTCATATTGATTTGAGTATTTTCCGAAAAAGACCACTTGGGCGAATGAACATAGTGAAAGCCCTGTACACTGAGAGTAAAACACACAAGCTTTTTATGTATTGAGTATAATTTCAAAATGTTATGTTTAAGATGAGAAAGATCAGTTTAAAGCAAATTAAGTCCCCTAGCATTAATTACAGATTAATTTCCCTTTTTTTTTTTTACTATCTGCACCAAACGTTTGCAAAATAAATAAAACTTCCATGTTTAACAAAAGAAGTTCCTGTTTGAACAAAAAAAATGATAATAATGACTGCCCTTGTTGTTGTGTCAGAATATCAGATCAAAGTGCCAAGTTTAGAGAATTAAAAAAACAAAACAAAACAAAAAAACAAACAAACAGTAAATGCAGTTTGCATATAATTTGGCTTAAAAAAAATTTTTTTTGTGCCCATCCCAGAGGTGCAATATTGTTTTAAACAAGATGATTGGAAAGAACTGAATTTTTCCTATTTTTATGCCTAATTTGGTGTCAGCTGACAAAGTATTTGCAGAGAAAATGTCAATGTTAAAGTTTACCATGGACACACACACACACACACACACACACACAGACAACCGAACACCGGGTTAAAACATAGACTCACTTTGTTTACATAAGTGAGTCAAAAGAAAGGAGAAAAAAAAATATGCAGAAAGAGAGCTAGAGAGAGAGAGAGACTCAGAACTCAAAACTCAGGACTCAGAACTCAAAACGTTTTTTTTTTTTTTTTTTTTTTTTTTTTAATTCGAGTATTAAGATTTTAGGCATGGCCCATTCTTCCAATCTGTCGTCGCTAAGCTACATCAGTTACAATAGCACACATATATTTAATGGGAAAGGGAAAAAGAGAGGAGAGAGAGACAGAGACATACGAGAGAGAGAGAGAGGCGAGGTGGAGCGGGAGAAATAGAAAAGAACAAAAAAAATAGAAAAGAATGAGGAGGAAGAAAGAACGAGAAAGAAGTACAGAAACAGACGAATAAACCAACCAAGAAGGAAGGAAGGAAAAACAAAGAAGAGAAGGAACGAAGAGAACAATAAAAGAAAAGAAAGAATGAAAGAAAGAAGAAGAAGAAAATAAAAAAAAAAGAGAGTAAAGCGGGCAATATTATAACCATTTCACTATCTTATCATTCTGTTTGAACAAATAAAGAAAAACATCCCGAAAAAAAATGTTAACATCTGCTGAGATTTTTCATCATCAGTTTTGTAAATGATTTATTTGATGAAACTGATTTTTTTTTCTAACTTTAACATTCTATCTGGGGGGTTTTCGAAACGATAAATAATTGTGAAAATAATTATGACTTCGCTTCTCAAAAACTGTCTGAAATGATCTTAGTGTGGCGGAAACCAACAACTTGATTGCCCCTGTGGATTCTGTGCCAAGTAACCAGTCCCATGTGCCACTTGTTTCCAACAAGAATATATATATATATATAAAAAAAAAAAAAAATAATTTCAGTCAGTCGTGCCTGTTTAATTTGATGTCTGCGTTTGTTTTGCATTCCGTGAAAATGAGTTTGAAAATAGCTGTTGAATGAAATGCTGAAAAACGGGTCTGTTTGATATATACATTGACGATAACTCTTCTTGTCTCTCTGTGTCTCTCTCTGTCTCTGCCTCTCTCTCTCTCTCCCCCTCCCGACCCCACCTCCCCCCCCCCCGCCCCCTTCATCTGTGTGTGTGTGTCTTCCTTTGTCTATGTCCTCTTTTTCTTTCTTTCTTTCTTTCTTTGTGTGTGTGTGTGTGTGTGGTGTGTGTTTGTGTGTGTGTGTGTGTGTGTGTGTGTGTGTGTGTGTGTGTGTGTGCGTGCGTGCGTGCGTGTGTGTGTGTGTTTGTGTGTGTGTGTGTTTGTGTGCGTGCGTGCGTGTGTGTATGTGTGTGTGTGTGTGTGTGTGTGTGTGTGTGTGTGTGTGTGGCCTCCGCTCTCTATCTCTCTTCCTTTATGAATGTGTGTGTTTGTGTATGTCTGTATGTCTGTATGTATGCATGTGTGTGTGTCAGTGTGTGACTCTGTGTGAGAGAAAGAGAGGGGGAGAGAGAGAGAGAGAGAGAAGAGGGAGAGAAAGAGAGAGCAATGCCATCAACAACTAGCCTGAGTTGTTTGGCTGGAGCAAAACCAGCTTCTTCTTGTTTCCTCTGTCTTTTTGATTGTAAATATCAGAACTGGGAACTGAAGTGGATATATCCTGGTCTGTTCCCCTCCATCACCACACACACACACACACACACACACACACACACACGCATACAACACACACACACGCGCGCGCGCACACACACATGCACACACACACACGCACACATAACACACACACACACACACATACACACACACACATAAACACACACACACACACACACACACACACACACACACACACAGGGACACACATTCACACACACACACATTCACGCACACACACACACACACCACACATACACACACATACACACACACACATAACACACACACACACACACACACACACACACACACACACACCCCACACACACACACGCATACCACTCTCTCTCTCTCTCTCTCTCTCTCTCTCTCTGATGGACCAGTTACTACTGCACACTGTATACAAACGGCCAAACTGAAACAAAGATCAAAGAAAACACGACACTCCACTCACACACACACTGCTGGGCACTATGATCAGGACTGCATAAAACCCCAATCAACAAGAAAGTGAACAGAGACTGGAAAACGACAGTCAGGCATCACTTATCGAAACAGGAAGTGGGGCAGGAGGGAGGGGTTGGGAAGGGTGAAGTAATTGTAATTATTATCTTTATATAGCGCTGAATCTTTGTGCAGAGACAAATTAAAGCGCTTTCGCACCAGTCATTCAAACGCATGCATAACTCTGAAACTGGAAGAAAAACAACTGAAGACAAGGAAGAGGCAAGGAAGGGAGGATGTTTTGGGAGAGGTGGGTTTTAAGGCCAGGTTTTAAGGCCAGTCTTGAAAGAGCTGAGTGCGGAGACCTGACGAAAACGAAAGAGGAAGTTCGTTCCAATTACAAGGTCCAGAGACAGGGAAAGAACGGCGACCAACAGTGGAGTGTTTGAATCTGGATATGCGTGAACAGAGTGGATCCGAAGCCGATCGTAGAGAGCGAGATGGAGTGTAGAGGTGAAGACAACCACAGAGATAGGAAGGGGCAGATTTGTTAATACATTTATAACATAGAGTGCTGATCTTGTACTTTATTCGGTGTGAGACAGGGAGCCAGTGGAGATGTTGCAAAAGAGGAGTGATGTGCTCAGATCTTTTCTTTCTGAGGACGAGTCGGGCAGCAGAGTTTTGTATGCGCTGAAGGGACTGAATGGATGAAGCAGGCAAACCAGACAATAGAGAGTTACAGTAGTCAAGGCGAGAGAGAATGAGAAAAACGACAAGTCTAGATGTTGCGTCAGTGGACAGATGTTTCCGGACGAAACTGATGCGCCGCAATTGACAGTAGCAGGACTGACAGTTGCAGGACTGACAGTTGCAGGACTGACATGTCTGACTGATAATTTTTTTCATGGACAGTGTGTTGTCAAGGACAACACCGAGGTTCCTGACTGACCTGGAAGTGCGGGGAAGGGGTAGGGGAGGGGGGGGGGGGGTGGCACCGCAAAATATTAAAAATCAACAGGAACGTCCAATCAGAGCCACAGTCAGGCGCCACTTATCAAGGCAGAGACACGTACGGGACGGGACAAGCTGGGGAAGGGCAGAGAAGGGGGAAGCCCCCCCCCACCCCCCACCCCACACACACACACCTTCCCGGTCCCCCTCCCAGCCCCCTCTCCAGTGGATGTCATGGGTCAAGGCGGGGGTCAGTGTTATCAGCGAGCTGACGGCAAGGGTCATACCACGTATCAGGGAGGGCTAGGTTGGAGGCTGGATCATCCACACGACACGCTCACCCCCCGTCCCCCTACACCCCCCCCCCCCCCCAGTACCCTGTCCCACCCCACACCACCCCCTATACCCCAACACCTGGGACGTCTACTGTCTCGTGTCGTGAAGTTAGACATGTGTAATGTGGTGGTGTTGGTGGTTGTGGTGGTGGTGTTGGTGGTGTTGGTAGTGGTGTTTTCGTTGTTGTTGTTGGTGATGGATGGTGGAAGTTGTGCTCTAGTTGGTGGTGGTGGTGGTGGTGGTAATGGTGGTGGTTGTTTGTTGTTGTTGTTGTTGGTGATGGTAGTGGTGGGTGGTGGTGGTGGTGGTGGGGGTGGTGTGTTTGTTGTTGTCATTGTTGGTGGTGGTGGTGGTGGTGTTTTCGTTGTTGTTGGTGATGGATGGTGGAAGTTGTGTTCTTGTTGGTGGTGGTAATGGTGGTGGTGTGTTTGTTGTTGTTGTTGTTGGTGGTGGTGGTGGTGGTGCTGTTTTCGTTGTTGTTGTTGGTGGTGGTGGTGGTGGTGGGTGGTGGTGGTGTGGTGGGGGTGGTGTGTTTGTTGTTGTTGTTGTTGGTGGTGGTGGTAGTGGTGGTGATGCTGTTTTCGTTGTTGTTGTGGGTGGTGGTGCAAGTGGTGGTGGTGATGGTGGTGGTGTGTTTGTTGTTATCATTTTTGGTGGTGATGATGGTGGTGGTGGTAGTGGTTAGTGGTGTTGTTATTGTTGTTTGTTCGTGTTATTATTTTTATAGTCTTTTTTGTTGTTGTTGTTGATGTTGGTGGTGGCGATGGTAGTGGCGGCGTTGTTTCATTTGTATTGGTCATGCTGGCGGCGGCGGCGGCGGTGGTGGTGGTGGTGGTGGTGGTGGTGGCGTTTGGCTGTTGTTTAGTTTGTACCTGTCTGCCGCCGTTTGTCTGTGTCTGTCTGTCTGTCTCTCGCTCTCTCCCCATCTCTCTCTCTCTGTCTTATAATGTGTCCATCTGTCCATATCCTAATTACCCGTCTCCTTATTTGCTATCTTTTTTTTGTCTCTCACATCTGTGTTTTAAATTTTATCATTGCTTGTGTGTGTGTGTGTGTGTTGGGGGGGGGGGAGGGGGGGGGCAGGGGGGGCAGGGGGGGCAGAGTGCTAATATCTTCACCGTTGGAAAATAGTTTCATTCATTCATTCTCTCTCTCTCTCTCTCTCTCTCTCTCTCTCTCTCTCTCTCTCTCTCAGTACGTATGTGTATATATGTGGGAGTGGGGGTGAGCAAGATGGGAATGGTAGTGGGAGGTGAATGAATTTTGTGTTCCTAATTACCACAAATGTAAATATTTTTGTTTCTGGTTTTGCTTCTTACTCTTTTGATTTTTTTTGTTTTTTTTGTTTGTTTTTTTTGGTTTTAATTATCAGAGGAATTTTTTTGGTTGTCGGTTCTGGCTCTAATTTTCATTACATGCTTCTTCTTCTTCTTCTTCTTCTTCTTCTTCTTCTTCTTCTTCTTCTTCTTCTTCTTCTTCTTCTTCTTCTTCTCATCTTTATCTTCTTCTTCTTCTCATCTATATCTTCTTCGTTGTTGCGCCAAATTCTTTACCCGTCAAAAGATTCAATTACTCAATCAGTCTTCCATTTCTTCTTGTTCAAGATGATGATGATGATAATAATAAATAACGATAACAATACTGCTGCTGCTGCTGCTACTACTACTACTACTACTACTACTACTAATAATAATAATAAACCTCAGAAAATATCCATGATACATTGCACTGAATCTTGTGAACAGACAAATCATAGTACTTTCAGACCAGCCACTCACAACTCTGAAGGAAAGTTTCAGTTTCAGGAGCTCAAGGAGGCGTCACTGCGTTCGGACAAAAATCCATATGCGCTACACCACATCTGCCAAGCAGATGCCTGACCAGCAGCGTAACCCAACGCGCTTAATGAACGAAAAGGGGTGGACGACTTCAAACTTATCAACGCATCGAATCCAAAGCTGGAGAAATCACGCACTGAGAAGAGGGAGGAGAGGGGAGGGGAGGGGAGGGGAGGGGAGGGCAGGTAGATGGACGGACGGGGTGGGTGGGTGGGTGGGGGAGTGAACTGATTAGGAAAGAGGCAGGTGTTTGACGCGGGCACCTGAAAGAAGGTGAGTGCAAGGATTTGACGAAGCAGAAAGGAGATGGTTCCAAATGTTGGGTTCTCACCAACACACACCACGCTCACAAAAACAACAACAACAAAACAAAACAAAAAAAACAACAACAAAAAAACCCAAAAACCCTCGTCTGCAGAACTTTCTGTAAGTTTTCTTTCCACTTCCCTCCCCCCTCCCCATCCTATTACCAGTGATAGGAGGGGTGGTGGGGGGGCAAGGGTGTGTGTGTGTGTGTGGGGGGGGGGAGGGGAACAAAAGGCAGGAAGTAGGATGGGGGTTGTGTGTATGTGTGTGTGTGTGTGTAGGGGTTGGGGGGGGGGTGTGGCGGTTGGAGGTGGGGGGCAAGGGGGGGGGGGGGGGGGGCACGGGGCTAAAGACTGTCACGCCTGACAGAGCGAGTGACTGAAGTGGAGCGTTGGAGTGAGAGCAGGCTGGTCAGCTGTCAAAACGTGTTAGGTCAATCTGCTGTGATGAGGGGGGTGGATGGGTGGGTGGGTGGGGGGGGGGACTCGTGGGAGGGGGGGGGGTCGGGGGGGGGGCGAGGAGGTCAAGGGGTGTGTGTGGGTGTGGGGGGGGGGGAGGGGTGGGCTGGTTAAAACCAGTGAATGAATGTCAGCAACAGAACAGAGAGAAAGAGGGGACTGAAAGAAAGGCGTATTGTGGAGAAAGCATTCAGGGAACAAAGAAGGAGAGGAAGGGAAAGGAAAGAAAGAAGGAAGGAAGGAAAGAAAGAAAGGGATAAAAAAAAAAAATCAGAATCAGCGGCAAAGCCTTCATGCCTTACCTGTAGTTCCTGCTGTCCAACAACAACAACATCGGTGGAGGGGTGTGTGTGTGTGTGGGGGGGGGGGGGAGTGGGGGGAGGGATGGAGGTGGTGGTAGTAGGGGAGGATGGGGGGGGGGAAGGGAGGGTTGCCATTCCATACATCAAACGATCCGGATATTTTTTTTTTCCTGACCATCAGAAACGAGCGTGTGTTTTTTTCGAAGCGAACATTGTGAGCGGGCAACAGCGGAATTCTATCCTTTCGATCGGCACATTTCACTGTTTTACTACCATCCGATGTATCAAAGCTTAAAAAAAAAACTATCTCTGACTATACCACGGCTTTTTTTGGGGGGTGGGGGGGTGGGGGTGGGGGTGGGGGGGTAATGGAAGGGGGGTGGGGGCTTTGCTTAAGCGGAACAGAATGACCCAAAGGCACAATGTGGCGTCATCACGTGCAGGATGGTCATTACCGGATAACGTCTCACTTCTTTTTTTCGGCGGTGGAAGTATGATTGAGCGGATTGCCCTCCTGTTCCGACCAGCGCTCTCTGTAACGTCCATCAGCACTTGTCTCCACCGTCAAGGGCAACAGTAGCGAATGGATATACTAAATAAGTAAAGAAAGAAAGAAAGAGAAAAATTAAGAAAGAAAGAACAACGGTAACGAATATATATATATATGCTAAATAACTAAAGAAAGAAAGAAAGACGGTAACGAATACATGTACTCAATAAGTAAAGAGAGAAAGAAAGAAAGATAGAAAGGAAAAAACAAAACAAAAACAAAACAACAACATGACAACTCTTTCTCGGAGTCCGTGAAAAGGCACGTTCATCTTCAAAAGCTACAAAATGTTTCTTTCCAAACAAAGGCGGAAGTTGGCCTGTGTTTCTATGATCCGGGAAAAAAACAACAACAGCATCACACACCCTGTGTGCACAGTTCTTGTTCTTGGAGAGATGAGAGAGAGAGAGAGAGAGATGAGAGAGAGAGAGAGAGACAGAGACAGACAGACAGGCGGGCAAATATACAGACTGAAAGATAGATAGCTAGATAGATGGATAGATAGATAGATAGATAGACTTACAGACTTCTAGATGAATAGATAGATAGATAGACAGATAGATAGATAGATAGATACATAGATACATAGACTTACAGACTTCTAGACGACAAGATAGACCGTGAGGTAGATAGATAGTCAGGTAGGTAGATAGACAGACAGATCGAGATCAAGAGTCTACATTCAAGTTGTAAGATGATGATGGGAGGATGTGGAGAAGGACCTCGAGGGGAATGGAAAGGGGGCCAGGGGACGGTGGTGGTGGTGGTGGTGGTGGGGGGGGGGGGGTTGGGGAGGGGGGAGAGGAAACTACAATGACTGACATCAGAGCACAGACGGGATATGACTGGCTGAGTTCCCCTCTGCCTCTCATGGAGGCCGGCTCGAGTCACTTCAGACAATGCACTAATCTGCTGTGACCGGGCAGACGATGGTGGATCCTGATCTGTCTGGAATCCTGACACCGTCTGGAGTCTTCCAGGGCTGCCAGAATGGATCAGCCAACAAACTGACGGCTTGGCGGCTTGGGCTCAAACGACGATCTTTGGGGGGACTGGGAAAGTTCGGAGTTAATTAAGCTGTGGCTTAGTGTTATTTCATTGTGAAATATCTATGGAAAAAAGAGAAAGAGGGAAAAAAAAGTACAATTATTTTGATCTGGAATAGTAGGAGCACCGATACAAAAGAAGTAAACAATTATAATTATTATGAAAAATGTAAAGATTTTTTTTAATAGGAAAACAATATCGATATGTATGAATAAACTAGAAAGTAACAACCTATATGAAAGAGCAACACACACACACACACACACACACACACACACACACAAAGGTCACAGAAATAAACTGCCCCGACCCCCAGAAGCAGAAATCCAAAGAAGGAAACTGACAGGCGCCGTGTCACGTGGGACGTCAATGTCCCGCCGACTGTCACCGTCACCACACGTCACAGCACGTGCACAACGCCCAGGGGAAATTCACCGCACGTGTGGACCTTTCTGCTGCATTTGACACAATGAACCATGACGTTTTCATCAGAAGTCTGCGTGCTACTTTCGGATTCGGAGGTTCTGCCTTGAAATGTTTCCAGTCTTATTGATCAATTCGCACACAGTCTGTCCTTGTGAATGGAAACCAGTCTGTTCCATCTGTACTGAATTACGGGGTACCATAAGGTTATGTTCTGGAACCCATACTTTTCACAATGTATACACATCATTAAAGTCTGATCATCCTACAGTCTGTGTCTCATTATTATCTGTTTGCTGACGATTCTCAGCTACACGATTCTACCATTCCATCTGAAATTCCAAGTTTGGCTAGTAACTTTAAAACCTGCAGAGAAAAAGTAGCCAGATAGATGAAACAAAACAAACTATAAATGAATGATGACAAAACAGATGCTGACCGATAAAAAGAAAAAGAAAAAAAGAGCTCGAACAGATAGGTACAAAGTATATCACAAGTTCTGACTTCACAAAATTTCTTTTTCTAGTTCAGTCCGCAATCGTAGGTTTTACCCAGATCAATCTCTTACGATGGAGTCTCATGTGAACATCTGTGCAAAGTTCTTTTCTTTCAGCTTCGAAAGATTAGGAAATTTCACCCCTTCCTATCTACTGACGCTACCAACAAACTGGTTGTTGCCTTCATTCTGTCTCGCTTAGACTATTGCAGTTCTGTCTTAGCTGGCCTTCCGAATGACAAACTATACAAGCTCAAAACAAAATACAGTATAGTGCACCTCGACTCATCCTCGAAATGTCAAGGGGTGATAGTGCTAAAGATCTCATCTGGACACTTCACTGGCTACCTGTTCAAGCCAGAATTGAATAAAAAGTTGCCATTCTGTTTTCAGTGCATCAATTTTGACACAAGGGGGGGGAAGGTGGCAGAATGGTTAAGACGCTCAGCTGCCAGTACAGAGAGTCCGTGAGGGTGTGGGTTCGAATCCCGCTCTCGCCCTTTCTCCTAAGTTTGACTGGAAAATCAAACTGAGCGTCTAGTCTTTCGGATGAGACGATAAACCGAGGTCCCGTGTGCAGCACGCACTTGGCGCACTGAAAAAGAACCTATGGCAACGAGAGTGTTGTCCTCTGGCGAAATTACGTAAAATGAAATCCACTTTCATAGGTACACAAATATGTAAGCATGCACTCAAGGCCTGACTAAGCGCGTTGGGTTATGCTGCTGGTCAGGCATCTGCTCAACAGATGTGGTGTAGCGTGTATGGATCTGTCCGAACGCAGTGACGCCTCCTTGAGAAAGTGAAACTGAAACAAACTGACACAAGGCCCTCGTTTATCTCTGAACTTCTCAGTCTATACTTACCTAACAGAACATTAAGATCTCTAGACTCGTACCAGCTGACTGTTCCCCGACACCTACTAACCTTCTGTGGAAGGAAGTCATTCTCTGTCTTTGGTCCAACAACTTGGAACTCTCTGCCCTTCGCTGTTGGACGAACAGCTGATCTTTCCACCTTCAAAGCATATCTGAAAAGTAATCTCTTCAAAAAATATCCGCCATAACTTACCAGTATAGCTGTCTCAGTCCATGGCGATATGAGTGTGAATGATGAGCGATTCGAAAGAATGGGCATGAGAGGCGGGGGTGGGGAGAGAGGTGAGGGGATGGATGGGGTGGGGGGAGGGGTCAGGGGGTGGGGGGTGGGGGAGGGGTCAGGGGATGGATGGGGTGGGGGTGGGTGGGTATAGTCTGAATGGTTGGACGATTTCTGATTTTTTAATTAAAAAAAAAGAAAAAGATATCACATCCTTTGATATATGTATAGACATGTTAACTGTGATTGATCTTATCTCACCTGTTTACTTAGGTTTTCGTGTATGTATGATAGAGTGTAAGAATTGTGTAAGTAAGTACGTACCAGTCGGTCTTGTCAAGTGTGCATTTACAGAACCAATGAATGTGTTTTTAATTACTTTTACGACTTTATCTATTTTACTGCATTGTGTTTGTTCAGTTGTTTTCGGTAATGGATTTGTAAAGCGCTCAGGGTATGCCTCTGCTTGTATCGTAGCCCTGTAAATTATAAGAACAAAATAGTTATCATTTCGCGGGTGTTGGTTGGGAGGTTCAGTACACTGATCAATGTACTCACGCGTTGGTATGTGTGAATGACACGCGCGAACGTGGCGCGGGTGCAAAAAGACAAACAAAAAAACCAAACAAACCACACTACGTTTTGAAAGCATGCGCGCGCGTTCTTAATGTAAAAATTCTACAAATTTTTGTTGCTGTTGTTGATTTCCCCCCCACCCCCCACCCCCTTCTAAACATACATCGATAAAACATTGCACAAGAATCTGACATTTTGCATCTTCTTTTTTTTTTTCACGGTTTTTTTTGTTTTTGTTTTTGTCTTATTTTTGTCTTTGTGTGTGTGTGTGTGT
>NC_134897.1:15212032-15222032 GCF_041734735.1 Babylonia areolata | reverse complement strand
GCCTTCATCGCCGAGACCGGGGTGTCCATCTGACGAACGAGAAGAAGACGACGACGTTTGATAAAAGAACCTGCCTTCATTCAGCGCGCAGCGTTCACACACACACACACACACACACACACACACACACTGCGTGCGCACATACGCACACACGTGCACGCACACACACACATGTACACACAATACTGTGTATAAAATGCATACTGTTGACAAAAATCCAAAGTTTAGATATAAAATACTGGACGCCGCATTATATGCCTGAGGGGCTCGTTTGATGACTCAAGATATGTTATGATATCTGTCTGTCTGTCTGTGTCTCTTTCTAAAGTCATACATATATATATCTACATTTATAGTGAGAGTTATCAGCCCTTGCGCCCACTGGCTGCACTGCTGCATTGGTCTCTACATTTTTGTGTGTGTGTTTATTTGTTTATCGTGCTCTGTTCTGGATATTATTTATATCAGTGTGCGCGTCTTGCTTCCACGACTCCGAAGGTTGGAACAGTTTTGTTTATTTGCTCTATAGACTAATTTGATATTTAACATTCGTCATATTTGTGCATTCATTTACAAACTGGCACACATGAATGCTGTTCACTTGACCCTCGTTGTGTCAGCGACCATCTTTGTCCTGCCCACGATACGCTCCGCCTTTTGGCACGTTTTTCACGTGCTCAGCCCTCTCGTACCGGCAGATCTCTGACGTTGTTCCCGCTGTGTGCGACGTCAGCGCTACTGACCTGTCACCTGTCACCTGTGTGTGTTGACACATCCACTTTATGCGGGGCTGTTTGTGCTGCTTCCAACCTCAGCACACGTGTTCATGCTGACATTTTTACTTCCCGTGATGTTGTCCCCTCTGATGACAATATTCCAAACTGTAATGTATCCCCTGTGATAGCCTCTGCTCCGCTTCCTACTCCTGCCACACCTGTCTCAACTCCCGGACCTTTTTCTACCTTCCCACTGTCCTCCACTGCTCAGTCACCATCTTCTTTTTTTCCACTGTCTGTCTGCTTGACTCACCTGCTTCACCATTAGATTCCTCTCTGCTTACCTCTGATCTCTTTCATGCCTGTCTGTTCGGTGCTCAGTCTGTCTGCCCAGATCAAAAGACTGACTATATTTCTGATTATATTTTTGAAAATAACTTTGATATCGTATTTCTTACCGAAACCTGGCTAAAATCACAACGTCATGAACCCAAACTGAAACAACTGACCTCCCCCCACCCACTCTGGATACAAAACTGTCACTTCCTCGACTTCTCGTGCAGGTGGCATCGCCATCGTCTATAGAGACATCTTGGAGTCTTCCCTTTCCTTCTCCCATAACCATGCCTTTCCACACGATACCTTTGAAATGCTAGAAGTCACTCTCAGTGTTACCGGTCACTCAATCATCTTATGTTGTCTCTATCGTCCTCCTCCTAGTCGTAAAAACAACCTAACGTCTTCTCTGTTTCACGACGAGTTCCGAACACTACTTGATTACTACAACCTTCGTTCTGGCAAACTTATCATCCTCGGAGATTTCAATTTTCATTTCGACAAACAAACTTCCACTGATGTCAAACGCCTATGTCTATCTCTGTCCACTCATTCTCTCTCTCAGCTCGTTACAGAACCAACACACAGATCTGGCCATACGTTGGACTGGCTCATCGAACGTGACTGATGCCATGTTTGCGTCAGTGACTGTAACTGACAAACTTTCTTCCGACCATTCTGCTGTCATATTCTCGCTTAATATTTCAAAACCTACCAGAACCAAAAAATCAGTTACTCGTCGCAACCTGAAATCTATCAACATAAACACGTTTTCTTCTCAAGCTGTTGAACGCCTTTCCAAAATTTCTTCCCGTACCGACGTCTCTACACCTTACAACACTGTCCTCTCTCAACTGCTGGATGATCATACACCTTTCCACTACCCGCATGCTCCCTGATAGACCTTCCGCCCCATGGTATACACAAGACATTCGACTTGCAAAACGCAAACGTCGCCAATTGGACAGACGATGGTGATCAACAAAACTAAAAGTCCACAATCAAGTATTCCGAAAACAAAAAATAAAGTCAAACATATGATCTCATCAGCAAAGACAAACTTTTTTTCTTCTCAAGTTCTCGATGCAACATCCACCAAATCTCTTTACTCTATCATGTCAAATCTTCTTGGTATTGCAAAAAAGACTCCTCTTCCTTCTGCCTACACTTTATCCCCAATGTCTTCTCTTTATTTTTCGACAAAGTCCAAAATATTCGTATCATCTTAGACCAAATGTCTTTCTAACCTGCTCATCCTGATCCTCAATTTAGCGGCACTCCTCTCCATTCCTTTAATCCACTGACTGAAACAGAAGTCCATGAAATCCTGAAAGAAATGACAATAAAATCCTGTGAGCTCGATCCTATACCAGCCTCGATCTTTTCCCGTTAAAATCGAACATGGAGTCCCACAGGGATCTGTTTTAGGCCCAGTACTCTTCACACTACACTGTTCCTCTCGCTGAAATTATCAACTGCCATAATGTCAGTCATCATTCTTATGCTGACGACACTCAACTCCAGAAGAGTGATACCCCTGAAAAATTGTCGTTGCTCTTGCAAGAAACAGCCAACTGCTTCCAGGACATACAAAACTGGATGACTCTAAATAAGTTACAATTGAACGCGGACAAAACTGAAGCAATGATCATAGGAACTAAACAAAAACTGTCTTCCATCACAACTGACACAATCAAACTTGGCGGTACATCCATCCCTCTTTCCAGTTCAGTCAAGAGCCTCGGTGTTGTTCTTGACAACGCAGTGTCCATGCAAAAATTTATCAATCAGACATGTCAATTCCTGCTACTGTCAGTTGCGGCACATCAGTTCCGTCCGGAAATATCTATCCACTGACGCAACATCTAGACTTGTCGTTTCTCTCATTCTCTCTTGCCTTGACTACTGTAAATCTCTATTGTCTGGTTTGCCTGCTTCATCCATTCAGTCCCTTCAGCGCATACAAAACTCTGCTGCCCGACTCGTCCTCAGAAAGAAAAGATCTGAGCTCATCACTCCTCTTTTGCAACATCTCCACTGGCTCCCTGTCTCACACAGAATAGAGTACAAGATCAGCACTCTATGTTATAAATGTATTCACAAATCTGCCCCTTCCTATCTCTGTGGCTGCCTTCACCTCTACACTCCATCTCGCTCTCTACGATCAGCTTCGGATCCACTCTGTTTACGCATACCCAGATTCAAACACTCGACTGTTGGTCGCCGTTCTTTCTCTGTCTCTGGACCTTGTAATTGGAATGAACTTCCTCTTTCGCTTCGTCAGGTCTCCACACTCAGCTCTTTCAAGTCTGGCCTTAAAAACCCACCTCTTCCCGAAATAGCCTCCCTTCCCTGCCTCTTCCTTGTCTTCATTTTTTTTCTCTCTCCAGTTGAGTTATGCATGCGTTTGAATGACTGGTGCGAAAACGCTTTGATTTGTCTCTGCACAAGATTCAGCTTTATATAAATATAATAATAATCATAATCATAATAATATAGAATGCATACTGTTGACAAAAATCCAAAGTTTAGATATTAAATACTGGACGCCGCATTATAAGCCTGAGGGACTCGTTTGATGACTCAAGATATGTTATGATATCTGTCTGTCAGTCTGTCTGTCGGTCTTTCTAAAGACATACATATATGTCTACATTTATTCCCACACTCACTCTCCCACCCCAACCCCATAATTATACAGATGTGGACATGTTGTGTTTCTGGCCCTCTTTTGTTGTCAAGTGGCAACACCCTCATTCCGGCAACACAGGGGCGTCCTTTCAGTGACGCCAAATATCAGTCAAGATGTTACAAAGGGCTTCGAAGAAACAGAGCGCACTGTGCCATACCCAGCCTTGCTTCTTCTTTTCATCCTGACCTCTTTTCAAAAGGACTCCCCCCCCCTGCCCCCTGTCTCGCTCTCTCTCTTTCTCACTCTGTCTCTCTCTCTCTCTCCCTCTCTCTCTCTCGCACTGTGTCCAATCCACCTTGCTTCTTTCCATCCTGACCTCTTTCCAAAAGGACGCCCTCTCTCTCTTTCTCACTGTGTGTGTGTCTCTCTCTTTCTCTCTCTCTCTGTCTCTCTCTTTCTTACTCTCTCTCTCTTTTTCTCACTCTCTCTGTCTCTTTCTCTCTTTCTCACACACTCTCTCTTTCTCACCCTCTCTCTCTCTCTCTCTGTCTTTCTCACTTTGTGTGTGTCTCTCTTTTTCACTCTCTCTCTTTCTCGTTTTCTCTCTTCCTCACTCTCTCTGTGCCTCTCTCTTTCTCACTCTCTCTGTCTCTCTCTTTCTCACTCTCTCTGTCTCTCTTTCTCACTCTCTCTTTCTCTCTCTTTCTTACTCTCTCTTCTCACCTCTCTCTGTCTCTCTCTTTCTCACTCTCTCTCTCTCTCTCACTGTGTGTGTCTCTCTCTTTCTCACTTTCCCTCTTTCTCATTCTTTCTGTCTCTCTCTCTTTCTCACTCTCTCTGTGTCTCTCTCCCCCTATCTTTCCCTCTGTCTCTGTCTCTCTCTTTCTCACTCTCTCTCTGTCTCACTCTTTCTCACTCTGTGTGTGTCTCTCTTTCTCACTCTCTCTGTCTGTCTCTCTTTCTCACTCTCTCTCTGTCTCCTCTTTCTAACTCTCTGTCTGAATGTCTCCCTTTCTCACTCTCTCTCTCTTTCTCACTCTCTGTGTCTCTCTCTCTTCCTCACTCTCTCTGTCTCTCTCTCTCTCTCTCGCACTGTGTCCTACCCACCTTGCTTCTTTCCATCCTGACCTCTTTCCAAAAGGACTCCCCCCTCTCTCTCTCTTTCCCTCTCTCTCTTTCTGCCCCCAGTTTCCCAAACCCTCTCTTCCAGCTACATGTAGTTACAGGCTTTGACGTCCAGCACCCTGGTTCAACATTTGTGCATCCTTGTGAAAGTCATGATGGAAAGCTCTTGGAATTGTCTCTGCACAAGATACAGCGCTAAATGAATACATTATCTCGTCGTCGTTGTCGTCGTCGTCGTCGTCGACCGCTAGACCTTTCTAGTCAGTTCTCTCTCTCTCTCTCTCTCTCTCTCTCTCTCTCTCTCTCTCTCTCTCTCTCTCTCTCTCTTCTGTGTGAGTCTGACATTTTTTCTTCTGAATTTTGCAACAAATGCAAAGTACAAAATTTCAGTTTATTGACAGCTTAGAATCGCCATCAGACTGCAGATAGATAGAGAGCAATGATTAGTTTTGTTTTTATGTATTTGTTGGTTATATTTCATATCTGCGATATCAGTGTAAGGAAATTAAAACATGACACAGAATGAAAAAAAAAAATTTGTTGCGTACCAGTGGGCAAGTAATACAACACATAAACACGTATGTATGGCTATTTTATTTATTTCTTTCTTTATTTTTTTGTTTTGCTTTGTTTTTGTTCTTCCTTGATGCAGTTTTCTCACAAACCTTACATTTCCTCCCCTCCAAATATATTCTCACGTAAACCGATGTATGGAAGCCTTGTTTCCCCCCGACAAAAATGAAAATGGTCGCACGTCTAACAAACTGTTAATATTTCTCCCGTTTCATATTTTAGGGTGTAACCCATTTCGAAATGCGGGTTGTATGTTTTCATTTTTGGTTTATAGAATCGAGGATTGTTGATGAAAAGCTTTTTTTTTTGCCTGTGACTGCGCCAGGCGGAGTATTTGGGTCTATTTCTGGCCCTTTATCCCTTTTTCGCCCCAAATGAGCCCACTTCAACGCCGAGTGGAAGCCTTTCACAACCAGCACAAGGCAGTGTGTTTCAGAACGTCTTCTGTCTGTCTGTCTGTCTGTGTCCCCGAAAGACAGTCCAAAAAAAAAAAGAAAGAAAAAAGAAAAAGACACTGCCCAAAGGAATTGTGATTGATGCTTACACACACACACACACACACACACACACACACACACACACACACATATATATATATATATATATCGACATATGTATAAATCCATGCACGCACACCCGCACGCACACACACACACACACACACACACACACACACGCACACACACCGTCTAAAAACACTTATAGTGAATAGACGTTAAACTGAAGATAACACACACACACACACACACACACACACACCGTCTAAAAACACTTATAGTGAATAGACGTTAAACTGAAGATAACACACACACACACACACACACACACACACACACACACACACACACACACACAAGCCCCCTTGAGAGAAAAGTAGGCAGACAAGCAATTCTGAAAAATGAAGATATTCTATTGGAAGAGAGGTGGGGGGGGGGGGAGCTAATGCAGGACATGGTGTGGAGTTGTTGTTTTTTTAACGCTTGTCCTGAAATAACTCCAAGGGGAGGGAGTATTTGGGGCCGCTCAGCTGAGTCATCTCTTACAAGCTACAGCGGTCTGCACTGCTCACCAAAATCCACGAAGAAAGAAAGAAATATATATTTTCAAAGTCATGCTTTTGTTCAGAGTTTCGAGACTAGGAGCTAGAAACTGGATCTGCGAGTAACACCCATCCAACAACGGCCCTCTAAACCTCTCTCTATCTGTCTCTGTCTCCCCCTGCCCTCCCCCCTCTCTCTGTCTCGGTCTCGAACACACACACACACACACACACACACACACACACACACACACACACACACACACACACACACACACACACACACACACACACACACGGAGAGAGAGAGAGGTGTTCCGGTGGGGAAGTGGGGAGGGAAGGTGAGGGTGTGGAGGGAAGGGGTGGGGAGAGAAGGAAGGAAGGAAGGTAGTGGTTCAGTGGTGGTGGTGGTGGGGGGAGGAGGCGTCAGCTGGAGCCAGTTGCATTGCTCGGACGGAAGAGCCTAGTATGGTCGTAACCCGCTACTAACTGTGTGTCGTATGGAACTGACCAATGGCGTAGCTTGGTCAACATTTAGTCACGTGTGACTGTCAAAAAGTTGGAACTAAGCAACGCAACTGGCTCTTGGCAGGACTCCAACAAAAAAATGCTTTTTTTTTTCCAGATTGCTTAGAATCATACAGCACACATTATATCACCGTATCTTGTGCTCAAATATACGTCTCCCGTTCTGACGATCGATTGTGAGGCTCGGACAATCAAAAGATAAATAATGAATTGAAATATTGCAGGAGCAAGTGCATGCATTATGATTGCTTTGAACTGTTTTGCATTCCAGTTATTCAAGTGCAGTTTATAAGATGATAACCTCTTTGTTCCGTGGACAGGAGAAAATTCCACAGTGACATTTGAACTATTCGTGAGTTAGCAGCCAGCATTGTGCATGGAACTATTGTGTTTCGATGATTCCATTTCGATGGTTAGCTTAACTCTCGGCTTTTATCGCAGACTGACATCAGCTTACAGCTGGGCCAACATTGAAGTGGGAGCTGTATCGTCAATGGTTTTATTCACTGCAGCGGGAATTCATTCACGACAGCTCAGCCTAGTCTTTTGTGAAGGACTATGACGCTTTCAAACCAGGAGGCAAGACTGCACTGTCTTTTAGTACTGCAGCCTTGGGGGCTAGCTGTCTATGGGAACCATTCCAACGCAGGCGTCCTGGCCGAGAGAGCGGGGCTGTAATATGAGCAAGACCTGTGCACTGTAATCCAGTTCCAGCCCGGACACAAAGGGCTGTGGTAGGTAACGTGTGGCTGGTGCCTTGCCTTGCTTTCTGACCGCCTCGACAGCTGTTCCTTGTAATACCCACGCAGGTCCTCACGAGGTCCCCGGGAGGAGGTCGATATACACGTCATCCTTTAATGGGGGAGGGGGGGGGAAGGGAGGGAAGGAAGGGAGAGGTTGGGGAAAAGGGAGGGAGGGTGGGCACAGATACGGTCATGAAGTCGTGTTGTTGGTGGTTTTGTTTTTTCAAACTGAAGTTGCTGATTTGGGCGTCAGTTGTGGAGGGGCAGAGGTTATTCAGAGGGGGCGGGGGAGAAACAGACCATCTGCTTCCATCACCTCCCGACACCTCTCTCTGTCTCTGTATATATATATTTGTATTTGTTATTTGTTTATATTTGTATTTCTTTTTATCACACCAGATTTCTCTGTGTGAAATTCGGGCTGCTCTCCCCAGGAAGAGCGTGTCGCTACACTACAGCGCCACCCTTTTTTTGTATTTTTTCCTGCGTGCAGTTTTTTTTTAATTTGTTTTTCCTATCGAAGTGGATTTTCTACAGAATTTTGCCAGGAACAACCCTTTTGTTGCCGTGGGTTCCTTTACGTGCGCTAAGTGCATGCTCCACACGGGACCTCAGTTTATCGTCTCATCCGAATGACTAGCGTCCAGACCACCACCCAAGGTCTAGTGGAGGGGGAGAAAATATCGGCGGCTGAGCCGTGATTCGAACCAGTGCGCTCAGATTCTCTCGCTTCCTAGGCGGACGCGTTACCTCTTGGCCATCACTTCACTATAAAAAAAAAAAAAAAAAAAAAAAAAAATATATATATATATATATATATATATATATATGAACAGAAGTGTTTTATTATTGCCACATCCTTGAGCACACGTAAAAGAACCTACAGCATCAGGATATCTGTCCTTAGCAACAGCCATTCAGTGATTGCCTCTCAGTGACAGAGAATAACACTTCCTGCCAGTCATCACGTCACTGATATCTCCGTGGTTTTCCTGTCTCACCTCCTGCGCATGTTATGCTCCTGAGAGATGTAAGACAATTTGTATTTGTATTTCTTTTTTATCACAACAGATTTCTCTGTGTGAAATTCGGGCTGTTTTCCCCAGGGAGAGCGTGTCGCTACACTACAGCGCCACCCCTTTTTTTTTTTTTTTGCATTTTTTCCTGCGTGCAGTTTTATTTGTTTTTCCTATCGAAGTGGATTTTCCTTCAGAATTTTGCCAGGAACAACCCTTTTGTTGCCGTGGGTTCTTTTACGTGCGCTAAGTGCATGCTGCACACGGGACCTCGGTTTATCGTCTCATCCGAATGACTAGCGTCCAGACCACCACTCCAGGTCTAGTGGAGGGGGAGAAAATATCGGCGGCTGAGCCGTGATTCGAACCAGCGCGCTCAGATTCTCTCGCTTCCTAGGCGGACGCGTTACCTCTAGGCCACCACTCCACAATGATCAGCAAAGTCCAGTAAATGCTGGGGATGTGAAGACCAAAGTCATTCAGACCAGCGATTTCCATTGGCTGTTCTCAAAAAGACTTACTCAGCAGACCTCCATGGTTCGACCAATGAAAGACCGTGTTGCAATATAGAAGTCGGGTCAGCGTGACTCCTATGAAAACATCAGCGAATCGTTTAATTAGTGACGGGCGCAATAGCCGAGTGGTTAAAGCATTGGACTTTCAATCTGAGGGTCCCGGGTTCGAATCTCGGTGACGGCGCCTGGTGAGTAAAGGGTGGAGATTTTTTCCGATCTCCCAGGTCAACATATGTGCAGACCTGCTTAGTGCCTGAACCCCCTTCGTGTGTATATGCAAGCAGAAGATCAAATACGCACGTTAAAGATCCTGTAATCCATGTCAGCGTTCGGTGTTTTATGGAAACAAGAACATACCCAGCATGCACACCCCCGAAAGCGGAGTAGGGCTGTCTACATGGCGGGGTAAAAACGGTCATACACGTCAAAGCCCACTCGTATACATACGAGTGAACGTGGGAGTTGCAGCCCACGAACGAAGAAGAAGAAGGATTAGTTTCTTTTCGTTTTTGTTTTTTTATCACTCAGCGCACAGAGTACCAAGAGAAGGAAGAACATGTACCGCCCAGGAAAGACGTGGGTAGACAGAAATCACTGATGAGTCAACGCCATTCATTTTCATTTTGCCCATCGCTCCTGGTGGAGCATAGGCCATCGACGACCCCTCGCCATCGCACTCTGTTCTGGGCTGTTCTGGCCGACGCCACTTGGCGAACATTGGTGGGTGCAGCAAATCGGAAAGCAGACCAAAGTCCGTTGTCTGCATGTGTTTCGTGT
>NC_134897.1:15172032-15204532 GCF_041734735.1 Babylonia areolata | reverse complement strand
TAATGGTTGACACAAACAGGTGTGACGGAAGCACAAGTCACGGAATTAGCTCTTGAAGTTTTGGTGGAAAGACAACAACAACAAAAAAAAAAAGTTTCAAAATAAGAAGAAGAAAAAAGTTTCAGAAAAAGAGTAACAAATGTTTGAAACATAAAAAGAGAGAGAGAAAAATCTCTAGCTATCAATCAATCAATCAATCAATCAATCAAAAACACTTTATTAATCCACATGGAAATTACGTTGTGCAATCACAGGCTCGTTGTAAACACTAGCATAAAACCATCATGCGCAGCATAAGAAGAGATTAAAACTAGTCAAATAAGAATTCCCAATAGCTGACGACAGACTAACCCCACCCCCTCCCCGCACACACATACTCATGTTAAGACAATAGGGTATTGTAGGGTATTGCACAACAATATTTACAAATGAAAACATCCAACAAAAAAGGTATATATTACTAAAAATGACATGCGCGCACGCACACACACACACACACACACACACACACGCACGCACGCACACACACACACACACACACACACACACACACACACACAACACACACACACACACACACACACACGCACACATGCACACACGTTAAGACCATAAGGTATTGTACAACAATACATTTATAAAAATATCCAGGGAATAAATCGTATATATAAGTAAAATGCACACACACACACTCTCACACACACACATAAACATGGATGTAGGCACGTATGCACGCACATAACATATGTCACGCCAATGAAATTAGTAAATTAACATTAAGATACATGAAATCCAAGTAAAATAAGAAAATATTTAAAAATCACTTCCGATCACACTCACACAGAAACGCTTGACCGTGCTCACCCGCTCAGTCCCACATACATACATAATGTCTGCTCCCATGCACTCGTCTGCTGGTGAAGTTCAGGTGTTGCTGTGGCGAGGGGGCTTGGGGGGTGGGGGGGGAGGTTTACTCGTGAGTTAGTGTATTGGATGTTTTGATTGTGTGCGCGAATGGCTGTAGGAATGAATGAATTAATGTAGCGAAATGTTCATGCGCGTGGAGCTCTGAACCTACCACTTATGTCTGACCTTTTGTTATTATTATCATCATGTAGTGCATACATTAAAATATTTCATTTTTTCTAAGACAGTACATGCGACTGTTGCTCTTTTTAATGAGTGCAGTTGAGTTTTCATTCCAAGACAGTTTATTGTCGATTATCACACCAAGACATTTGCATGAGTCTATTTGTTCGACCACTTCATTTTTTTTGTGATGATTTTATTTAAACTTGATTTCTTTTTTTTCTGAAGTCGATTACAGGCTCTTTCATTTTGCCAACATTCAGTTCAAGGTAATTTTCTTGACACCAGTTCACAAACCTGTCAATTTCTCTTCGGTAGTCAGTGTCATCGTCATCAGTAATAAGTCCTGTCAGTGCGGAGTCATCTGCAAACTTAACGAGGGGACACGAATTGGTCAGACTTCTGAATTCAGCCGTACACAAGGTAAAAAGAAACGGTGAGAGCACTGTGCCTTGTGGTGCACCTGTGTTTGTGAAAGAAACAGTAGACATAAAATCATTTAATTTTACAAAACCGAGGCCTTTTAGTATGATAGCCTAAACCCCATAAAATCGTCGGAAAAGCGAGACCCATGTGCATAAGCTTTTTTTTGCTAAAAGGCGAGGTTGAATAGTATTAAAAGCACTAGAAAAATCAAAGAACATCAGGCGGACACAGGTATTTGATTTGTCTAGGTGTTCATAGATTTTGTTCAAGACAAAAAGTATTGCATCATCCGTACATCTGTTCCTCCTGTATGCAAAATTGCAAGGGATCTAAAAATGGTTTGACAGACTCCTGCAAGTAGACAAGGATCACTAGCCATAGAGACTAAATGCCGAATCAGTGTATTGGTCACAGGCGGTCAGTGGTCACAGGCGGTCAGTGGTCACAGGTGGTCAGTGGCTGTGCTGTCTGCCGGCCTCAGATCTGCTCTCTTTGATCACGTGCTGGTGCATGCATGCACACGCACCCTTGATA
Source organism: Babylonia areolata (assembly GCF_041734735.1). Classification (NCBI taxonomy): domain Eukaryota; kingdom Metazoa; phylum Mollusca; class Gastropoda; order Neogastropoda; family Buccinidae; genus Babylonia; species Babylonia areolata. The sequence continues at coordinate 15,202,483 of NC_134897.1, read as the reverse complement.
TCACTGGAGAGTGGAAAGGATGTCAAATTGAAGAGTGCTTAAATGCGCGTGCACAAAGGTCGTTTCTCCTCCTGTAACCTCCCCTACCTGCACACACACACACACACACACACACACACACACACACACACACGTACACGCACACACACACACACACACACACACACACACACACACACATACGTACACGCACACACACACACACACACACACACATACACGCACACACACACACACACACATACATACACGCACACACACACACACACACACACACACACACACACACACACACACGTACACGCACACACACACACACACACACACACACACACACACACACACACACACACGTCTTATTTACCTGTACAAAATGTGATTATTGCAAGAAGCAAAGATCTACACTGTATATAAAGTGCTTAACCTATCACCGTTGCAAAAAAAAAAAAGTAGTCATAGTATCGTCATTATTGTTATCGTTTTCTACCAGCGGTGGTGGTGTTGCGTTGTGAGCAAGGTGGGTATTAGCGGGTAAGGCAAGGGTTGCAATAAACAGCTGGGTGGCTAGAACACCGGTTTTCAGATCCCAGTGCCCTGGGTTTGAATCCCTGCTATGTGTGGTGTGTGTGATGGGTGAAGAATTTTCCCATCTTCCAGGTCAGCGTGTGTGCAGACTGACCAGCGCCTCTACATGATACAGTGACCCAATCATGCAACTTACATTATCCCATGAAGCGTGGAAAGGTTTCTTTCGACTGCACGTGAAAACATAGCACACCGTGCAAAACAACACAAAAAAATACCGCACGTTAAAGATCCTGTGTTCCACTTTGTGGAGTCCAGAAAAATACGAACGTACCCAACATGCAAGCCCCCGAAAACGGAGTATGTCTGCCTAAACAGCGGGGTAAAAAGGGCCCATACAGGCAGTGCAAAAGCCCACTTACAGATTACCAGTAAACGTTGGTGAGTCGCAGCCATGAACGAGTAATATATATATATATATATATATATATATATATATATATATATATATATATATATAAATTATTTTTATATATATATATATATATAATTATATATATATATTTTTTTTTTTTTAATCATTTTTTTAATCATGCAGGTTGTTGTGTAGACCTACAAGCCTTCACACCCATGCCCCCGAACCCTCCCCCCCCCCCTCCCACACACACACACGCCCCTCCCATTTGTCCCAGGCTGACTGACAGGCTGATGACGAGAGCCCACACACCCCCTTCCCCCACCCCCCCACACACCCCCACTTGTCCAAGGCCAACTGACCAGCTGATGACGAAAAGCAAGGGGGACGAAACCAAGCAGACTGGGTCAGCAGCGTGTGTCGCTAATGACATCTTTCTCCTCATGAACCCTGCAGTGTCCTGCCCCTACTCCCCCCCACCCCAGGCCTCAACCCCCCCCCCCCCACCGCCTCCTGCTCCCCGCCCCCCGCCTCCTGCTCCCCGCCCCCCCCTCACCCCCCCACCCCCAAGGGAGCAGCGCTTCTTTCCCGCTGGATGGGCAGAGGCGGGTCATCAGGGTTAACTGCTCTGTGCTCCCTGGCTTCGGGACGACTGGTTCACGTCTGCCGCCAAGTGGTTCATAGGGCATTAGCAGTGACTGGTGGTTTGGGAAGGTTAGGGGGGGGGGGGGGGGGGGGGGGGGGTGCAGGGAAGGGGGGGGGGGAAGAAAGTAGAGAGAAGAGTTCTGAGAAAAGGACATTGTCAGTGGTTTGGGAGGTGGGGGGGGAGGGGTGGAGGGGGAGATGTGGGGGAAAGGTGTGGCTGTGGTGGGGGTGGGGGTGGGGATAGAGAGAAAAGTTCTGAGGAAAGGGAGAGGAAGACTGTGGAAGGGGATGGGGTGTGTGTGTGTGAGGGGGGGGGGGGGGGGGGGGGGGGAGGAGGTGGAGGGTGTGGGGGGAGGGGGTGCGGAGGGTGGAGAAAGAAGGAGAGAACGATTCTTCAGACCAGAAATGATTGGATTAGCGTTCTGTACTTCACTGTCTGTCTGTTTGTTTGTTTGTCTGTCTGTCTGTCTCTGTCTCTTGGTTAATTGTTTTCCTCTCTCTCTCTCTCTCTCTCTCTCCCCCCTCTCTCTCTCTTTGTCTGTCTGTCTCTCTGTCTCTTTTTCCCCTGTCTCTGTCTGTTTCTCTCTGCCTCTGTGTCTCTGTCTCTCCCTGTCTCTCTGTCTCAGTCTGTCTGTCTGTCTCTGTCTCTCTCTCTCCCTCTCTCTCTCTCTATCTCTTTGTCTGCCTCTCTGTCTCTCTGTATCTGTCTTTCTCGCTGTCTGTCTGCCTCTCTCACTCTCCATCCCTCTCTTTCTCTTTGTCTGTCTGTCTCTCTGTCTCTTTTCCCCCTGTCTCTGTCTGTCTGTCTGTTTCTCTCTGTCTCTGTCTCTCCCTGTCTCTCTGTCTCAGTCTATCTCTCTCTCTCTCTCACTCACTCACTCTCTATCTATCTCTTTGTCTGTCTCTTTTTTCCCCCATGTCTCTGTCTCTGTTTCTCTGTCTCTGTCTCTCCCTGTCTCTCTGTCTCAGTCTATCTATCTCTCTCTCACTCACTCTCTATCTATCTCTTTGTCTGTCTCTCTGTCTGTCTCTTTTTTCCCCATGTCTCTGTCTCTGTTTCTCTCTGCCTCTGTGTCTCTCTGTCTGTCTCTCAGTCTGTCTGTCTGTCTGTCTGTCTGTCATCTTTCACCCTTTGTGTCCTCCGCTCTTGTCTCTCCCAAATCACCACAAGTGCATGATTATTTTGTTGTATTCTGTTTTGCTTTTTTCTTTTTTTTTAAATTTTTTTTTTAACTTCCTCTTTTCTGTTGATTTGAGGTTTATGAATTATGGTTTTGCTTTTCCGTTTTTGTTCTTTTCTAAAGGCACGATTTACAGTTTCGCAAGCTGAAAACATTTTTGGTTGTTGTTGTTGTTTTTTAGACAAGCATATGTTTTGTCTAAATTGTTCTTTTGAAATTATCATTTGATTTGTTTGTTTCTTAACTCACTCAGTACGGCCAGTCCTCTCTTCTCGTCTACACAGACCCCTCGGATGTCAAGTGGGTGTCTGAATGACCCAACCTTTAGCTTCCGTCGTCAGACTTGTGGTATTCTTTGTCAACATTCACCTCTTCAGTATAAGAGCCTTCCGCTTGCAATATTTTGATGATGGTAATTGGGGTGAAACGCTGTTAACATCGTCTCTTTCGCCGTTCGTATGGAGAGAGTTAATCTCTTAATTTAGGATTATGATTTCATTAAGTTGATGGTGTTTTTCTTTCTTTCTTTCTTTCTTTCTTTCTTTCTTATAATTTTGTTTTATTCCCTCCTTCCCCTCCTCCTTCTTCATTTTCTTCTTCTACTTTCTAGTTGTTTTATGTTTGATTTTAATGATTCCTTAAAAGACATCGTTTTGCTGTTATGTGAGCAAGGTGAAAAGAAAATTGTAGATGGTCTTTTATCCTCAATTAATTAAACATTCAGGTTCGGGTTCTCTCTATAACCCCCACTCCTTCTCTCTGTGTTTTCATCCTCCACTCTCTCCTTTCCATGTCTCCGTCTGTCTCTGTGTCTGTGTCTGTCTGTCTCTCTCTCTATATATGTATGTATGTACGTATGTATGTATGTATGCATCTTTCTTTCTTTCTTTCTCTACATCCACGTATATTCGTTTGCTCTTTAAAAAAAATATATTCATGAATGCATATATGATAATCGTGTATAATATGTTTCTGCATGTTTGAGTGTGTCGAAATGTGAAGTCTGTCGTTTCTACAAAACCTCTGTTATTTCTGTGAATATTGTGATTACTTCTTATTTTGGGCCCCGAGGGCTGGATATAAAGAAGCATTATTTATACATGCTTATTCCACTTCCCTCATTAGAAAGGTTAGTTCCCCCCCAACCCCCCGCCGCCCCCTCCCCTCTCTCTACTCCCCCTCTCTCTGCTCCTCTCTCTCTCTCTCTTTCCCTCTCTCTCTCTCTTTCCCTATTGGAAAGACAGAAATGCATATCAGATGCTGATCACTATTGTTTGTCTCCGACCACAATTACGTACTTCGCAATGCTTTTAACTCTCTCCATACGAACGGCGAAAGAGACGACGTTAACAGCGTTTAACCCCAATTACCATCATCAAAATATTGCAAGCGGAAGGCTCTTATACTGAAGACGTGAATGTTGACAAAGAATACCACAATTCTGACGACGGAAGCTAAAGGTTGGGTCATTGAGACACCCACTGGACATCCGAGGGGTCTGTGTAGAGGAGAAGAGAGGACTGGCCGTACTGAGTGAGTTAAAAGGGACGATGAAAATGGTGTTTTAAAGCATTGACCTTTTTTGCCATGGCGGATTAGAAGATATATATATATATATATATATATATATATATATATATATATATATATATATATATATGTGTGTGTGTGTGTGTGTGTGTGTGTGTGTGTGTGTGTGTGTGTGTGTGTGTGTTTATATGTTTATATGTGTGATGGGTGTGGCTGGGTGGGTGGCAGGGAAGGTGTGTGTGTGTGTGTGTGTGTGTGTCTGTGTGTGTGTGTGTGTGTGTGTTTTACATACCACATAAACAAACAAACAACGCTACACAACAACGCAGTGCCGTGAAGAGCTTTCCTGGACTGCCAGAAGGCCAGAAGCTGTGTGCAATGTCATGCACTTCTCATAACACGACTCAAGGCCAGGCACCATCGTCACAACCCGTCCATTTTCAGAACAAACAAAAAAAACCCATTGCCAGTCTTACCTCCTTCCATCTCTCAGGGTTTATCATCAGAAAGAAAAGAAAACATTGCTCCGTTTTCCTGTGGGGAAAAGAAAAAAAACCAAACAAAACCAACAACAAAACCCCGTTCCTGTGCAAAGAAGGAAAATGATAATCTTGCACAGTGTGTGTTTTCTTAATCATTGTTGTTTTTTCCTGTTATCACTTTCCACCCGGGTTATTAATTTTTTTTTCTTTCTGTGTCTTGGTCAATATCTTGAAAAATACATGGTGGTGTGTGTGTGTGTGTGTGTGTGTGTGTGTGTGTGTGTGGTGGTGTGTGTGTGTGTGTGTGTGGATGACAGAACCCCTGAATCTCCACCATCAAAATGAACGATGCACTGTCAGTCTTCATTCGTATTTCTCTCGGCCAGTTTCGGCCAGTTGAAACAAACGCACATGAAAGCCAACCCCCACCCCCCTCCGACGCCCCCCCCCCCCCCCACCCCTCACCCCGACAACCCCACCCCCTAGTTGATTCCAACTGCCGTCCCCACACAGGGAGATGAAGGGAGCGTGGTGGGGGTGGGGCCGAGATAGGTGATGGATAGGGGGTTTTGATTGGTCAATCAATGTGCGGTCACAGCTGCTGATATTGCCACAATGGCTGACTGGCAGGTCGGACTTTTTTTTTTTTTTTTTTTTTTAAACTGCGGCTGTTTTGACCGGGGTCATAAAACATTATGGAAATTGGATGGTGTGCATGTCTTGCTGTGTTTTTGTGTGGGCTGTTTTGTGTGGCGTTGTGTTTAGTTTTGTTGTTAGTAGTGTGGTGTGGTGTGTTGTGGTGTGGTGTGTTGTGGTGTGGTGTGGTGTGGTGTGGTGTGTTGTGTTGTGGTGTGTTGTGTTGTGTTGTGTTGTGGTGTGGTGTGGTGTGGTGTGGTGTGTTGTGTTGTGTTGTGTTGTGTTGTGGTGTGTGTGGTGTGGTGTGGTGTGGTGTGGTGTGTTGTGTGGTGTGGTGTGGTGTGGTGTGGTGTGGTGTGTTGTGTTGTGTTGTGGTGTGGTGTGTGGTGTGGTGTGGTGTGGTGTGGTGTGTTGTGTTGTGTTGTGTTGTGTTGTGTTGTGTTGTGTTGTGTTGTGTTGTGTTGTGGTGTGGTGTGGTGTGGTGTGGTGTGGTGTGGTGTGTTGTGTTGTGTTGTGTTGTGTTGTGTTGTGTTGTGTTGTGTTGTGTTGTGGTGTGGTGTGGTGTGGTGTGGTGTGGTGTGGTGTGGTGTGGTGTGGTGTGGTGTGGTGTGGTGCGGTGCGGTGCGGTGCGGTGCGGTGCGGTGCGGTGCGGTGCGGTGCGCGTTGCGTTGCGTTGCGTTGCGTTGCGTTGCGTTGCGTTGCGGTGCGGTGCGGTGCGTTGCGTTGCGTTGCGTTGCGTTGCGTTGCGTTGCGTTGCGTTGTGTTGTGGTGTGCTGTTTTTGTGTTGTGTTGTGTGGTCAGTCGTAGTCCAGTAGTCCAGTATGTCTTGTGTCGTGTTGTGGCCTGCCTTTACTTTGCTTTGTGTTATTTTGTGGAGAAGAAGAAAGATGATAATAGTACTGTGACGGGTGCTCAATTTGTTGTGTGGGATAATTATATGAATTGCAGTGTGTGTGTGTGTGTGTGTGTGTGTGTGTGTGTGTGTCTGTGTGTCTGTGTGTGAAATAGATGGATAGATAGATAGATAGAAAGAGAGAGAGAGAGAGAACACTGAACACTTTAATGTCAATAGCTTTACAGCCCTAATGACATGGGGGTTCATAATACAAATAACAACATGCATCAATAGTAATAATATTGATGAAAACCAAAGCCAAAACGAAATCAATCAATTTGTGCAACAAAGTGCAGTTCGACCATCCATTCAAAGTAATGACATGTAGTGAGAAATAAAAACAAAAACATATATAAATGTATAACATAAATATTTTCCATATGAGAATGACAACACAGATTTCACTTTTCACAATGAGCAACACCTGATACTATTTTATTATTGTTGAGTTTTTTTTCGTCGCATGTTATTCGCTTCTGCAATATATTTTGCAAGTGACTGTAGCGAAGTTTCCTGATTTAGATTAAGCACTCCAAAAATATCTTCATTCTTTGCTGAATTTGTTTTAAATACAACACATTTTTCTCGAATATCGTCATAAGCTTTACAACTAAACAAAAAATGCAATTCATCCTCCCTTGAATGACCGCACATCGGACAAGGGGAGAGTAACGAGGGCTCTGTCTGAAACCACTTTTCATAAGCATTCAAACCAAGCGTTCTCGTTCTAAATCTGGCGAGACTTGTTCGGTGCCACTTGTTTGTCACGACTGTGATATATTTTTCTGTTTGAAATATACTTTTAAAACTAAAAAACCATCTATATTTCTCAGTGCTTTCCATTTTACAGTGCCAATTCTGTTTATATGAAGCAATTAGCCTATCTTTGAATTCTGAAACAAATCCTTCTACACATCCAACTCCCTGACACATCCACACAATCCCAAATCCATTTACAGTTAATGTCTTCTTTACAAAATATACCCAGTTTTCCTTCCCTCTCTCATGTTCATTTACTAACATTTCATACGCCTGCTTACATAATCTCGATGTGGGTAGCCTTATTAATTTTAACCAATATTTTATACATTTCACACATGATTTAATGTATAATGGGTATCTACCACTTTCTCCATATAATACAGTATTTGAAGCATGTAATGGAACATTTAAAAAACGTTTAATAGCTAATGTATGTACTTTTTCCAAATCTTTGTTATCAGAAAGTCCCCAAATTTCGGCACTGGAGAGAGAGAGGGAGAGAGAGAGAGAGAGAGAGAGAGAGAGAGAGAGATAATAAAATGAGAAAAAAAAGACCAGCAGATTCACATGGAGCCTAAGAACAAAGGAACGAATACAGCTACACTGAAGATATAATAATGTCAAGGATAAGAAAAAAAACACAGACGAAGAAGGCGGCCAGACAGACAGACAGACAGACAGATAGACAAAGTGTGTATGTATGCAGTTTATTCTCGGTTACTATGTCAACGCTATATTGACAGTTTTATATTGTGACTACCGGGGTTGTCCTAAATATAGGTAGAATTGATCTTTATTTGATTTTTTTTTTTTACCTGTCTCTGGTCAACTGTTTGGTAAGCTACTAATCAATAGCTCATGATGGTGATGTGTGTGCGTGCGTGCGTGTGTGTGTGTGTGTGTGTGTGTGTGTGTGTGTGTGTGTGTCCGTCTGTGGTCAGTTGTTTGGTAAGCTACTAATCAATAGCTCATGATGGTGATGTTCGTGTGTGTGTGTGTGTGTGTGTGTGTGTGTGTGTGCGCGCGCGCGTGTGTGCATGCACAAGTTCTTATATTAATCAGCACAAATTGTTGCACTCGTTGAATGGCTCTTTCAAAGGATGTAACATCCACAACATTCATCAGCTGAGCATTGCCAGTGCCACAGTTATACTGATGTAAAAAGCAAAACGTGGTAGTATCGACAGAACAGATTGTAATGCTAGACATTTGCTTTTTCCCCCGAGTAAAGACCGATATTTTCTGCTGATCTAGATTTAGGCGGTTTTTGTCTAATGTCAGCATTAACAGAATCCATAGAAGTGTGCATGATTCTATATCCGTGTGTGTGTGTGTGTGTGTGTGTGTGTGTGTGTGTGTGTGTGTGTGTGTGTGTGTGTGTGTGTGTGTGTGTGTGTGTGTGTGTGTGTGTGTGCAAAGAGCCAGCAGAATGTCTGAAGCTGTGTATGTCATTAGTAGCCAAATGAACTTGATGTCCTGCGGGACCGCTGTTTTGCCGTGGGAGATTTTCACAGATCGATTTGTATTTGGTTCCAATATAAAGAACCCCCCTATAATCAGGTGTGTGTGTGTGTGTGTGTGTGTGTGTGTGTGTGTGTGTGTGTGTGTGTGTGTGTGTGTGTGTTTCGTCTGATTGAAGTGGGGTTTTTTTTTGTGACAGTGTGTCACTGTTGAACGCTCAGTGTTTCAAAGCCTTCTCTTTCAAATCCTGTACTGTCCAAGTAGACATCATCACTACATCATCATCGTCGTCGTCGTCGTCGTCGTCGTCATCGTCACCACCATCACTACCATCATCATCATCGTCGTTGTTTGAATACCTTCGTTGTTGTTGGTATTTTTGTCGTTGTTGTAGTTGTTATTGTTGTCGTTCTACTACTTCTACTTCTTCCTGGAGTTATTGCGGTTGCGGTTGCCATCAAGGTGATGATGCTGATGATGATGTCCATCATCATCATCATCATCGTCGTCATCATGATTATCATACCTTTTCATGTAAAAGGAGAACACAGGTTTTTTTGTTTTTTGTCTTTTTTACAAACACCACGTGAGCACACTATACAGTTATGCAGACGCGTTTTTTTTCACTCGTCAGCAGCAAAAAGAGCTAGCGGGCGAAGAGTGGCGAGGCGAGTTGCTTTGCAGGCAAGGGCAGCTTTGACGAGGGTCATCCACATGATTTTCTTCCGTGGGGGGATTAGATTTTCCGGCCAGGCGAGCATGTCGGGCCATTAGGGGAGGGGTTCGGGGGGCCGGGGGTAGGGGGGTGGGGATGGGTGGGGGGGGGGGTGTTGAGACACGGGACTGGAACCGTTTCCTCCCCCTCCCCCCACCCCCAAGGGACTGCCTGCTTCAAGTGGCTCGCTAATCCTCGGGCCGTCTCTCTGGGGTCTGTTGGCAGGCAGGTCTTGTTTTTCCGATCTGCCCGGGCAAATTGTATTGGGGGATTGAGTTTGCTTCTTCTTCTTCTTCTTGTATGTGTGTGTGGGGGGAGGGGGGGGTGGGGGAGCTTGAGGCTTTTCGCGGTTTTTTTTTTTTTTCGTTTTTTTTTCTTAGGCTTGTGTGTGGAGGGTGTGTGGGAGGGGTCTGGGTGTGTGGGTGCGTTGTGTATTATGTGTGTAGTGTGGGTGTGGGTGTGGGGTCGGGGGGGGTGGGGAGGGGGCAGGTGGAGTCGTTTTTCTTATCTTTCTTTTTTTGCATTTTCCTCTTTTTTTCCCCTTCTGATTGTGTTTTCCGCTTTTTTTTTTCCTTCTGATTGTGTTTTCCGCTTTTTTTTTTCCCGTCTGATTGTGTTTTCCGCTTTTTTATGCTCTGTATCTCTGTCTCTTCCGCATTGTCCCTGTGTTTCTCTGTCTCTACCCCCACTCTCTCTCTTTGCCTCTCGTCTCTTTGTCTCTATCTCTGTCCTTTTTTTTTTTCTTTCCGTTTCTGTCTCTTTTTCTATCTGTGTCTTCCTCTTCTCTCTCTCTCTTTCGTTTTGTCTCTCTTTATGCCTCTGTCTCTCTCTTTGCCTTTGCCCCCCTTTTCGCTTTATCTGAAATGGACGTTGATTTGCAAAGACAGATATCGCTCCCCATCTCTCTCTCTCTCTCTCTCTCTCTCTCTCTACCCCTCAGCAATCATCGAGATCACTAGCCACGCCCCAACTGTTATGATTTGCCTTTCCCCCTCCTTTCCCCAACTGTCATGATTTCCCTTTCTTCCCCCCCCCTCCCTCCCACACCCTCACCCCCACATTCCTTCCGCAACTGTTATGATTTTTCTTTCTTCCCCCCTTCCCTCCCACACCCTCACCCCCCCTCCTTCCACAACTGTTATGATTTCCCTTTCTTCCCCCTTCCCTCCCACACCCTCACCCCTCCCCCTCCTTCCGCAACTGTTATTATTTCCCTTTCTTCCCCCCCCCCTTCCCTCCAACATCCCCTCCCTCCTTCCCCAACTGCTATGATTTCCCTTTCTCCCCCCTTCGCTCACACACCCTCTCCCTCCTTCCCCAACTGTTATGGTTTCCCTTTCTCCCCCCCTTCCCTCCAACATCCCCTCCCTCCTTCCCCAACTGCTATGATTTCCCTTTCTCCCCCCTTCGCTCACACACCCTCTCCCTCCTTCCCCAACTGTTATGATTTCCCTTTCTCCCCCCCTTCCCTCCAACATCCTCTCCCTCCTTCCCCAACTGTTATGGTTTCCCTTTCTCCCCCCCTTCCCTCCAACATCCTCTCCCTCCTTCCCCAACTGTTATGATTTCCCTTTCTCCCCCCCTTCCTTCCAACATCCCCTCCCTCCTTCCCCAACTGTTATGATTTCCCTTTCTCCCCCCCTTCCTTCCAACATCCCCTCCCTCCTTCCCCAACTGTTATGGTTTCCCTTTCTCCCCCCCTTCCTTCCAACATCCCCTCCCTCCTTCCCCAACTGTTATGATTTCCCTTTCTTCACCCCCTTCCCTCCCACACCCTCCCCCTCCTTCCCCAACTGTTATGATTTCCCTTTCTTCCCCCCTTCCCTCCCACACCCTCCCCCTCCTTCCCCAACTGTTATGATTTCCCTTTCTTCCCCCCTTCCCTCCCACACCCTCCCCCTCCTTCCCCAACTGTCATGATTTCCCTTTCTCCCCCCCTTCCCTCCCTCACCCTCCCTCCTTCCCCAACTGTTATGATTTCCCTTTCTTCACCCCCTTCCCTCCCTCCCCCTCCCCCTCCTTCCACAACTGTTATGATTTCCCTTTCTTCCCCCCCCTTCTCACCCTCACCTCCCTCCTTCCCCAACTGTTATGATTTCCCTTTCTTCCCCCCTTCCCTCCCACACCCTCCCCCTCCTTCCACAACTGTTATGATTTCCCTTTCTTCCTCCCCCTTCCCTCCCTCCCCTCCCTCCTTCCCCAACTGTTATGATTTCCCTTTCTCCCCCCTTCCTTCCAACATCCCCTCCCTCCTTCCCCAACTGCTATGATTTCCCTTTCTCCCCCCCTTCTCTCCCACACCCTCCCCCTCCTTCCGCAACTGTTATGATTTCCCTTTCTTCCCCTTTCCCTCCCACACCCTCACCCCTCCCCCTCCTTCCACAACTGTTATCCCCTTCCCCTCCTACACCTTCACCCCTTACCTCCCCTTCTCCTCTGCCTCCCCCCCTCCTTGCCCCCCTACCCACCCACCCCCCTCCCCGCGCCCCCCTCCCGTTTCATCCTCTGGTCTTGTGTTACAGGTGACTGTTGAGTGGTGTGGAGTGAATCCGCAATGACTGCACAGTACAGCCCACTTGTCTTTCCTTGACAGACGGGCGCAATAGCCGAGTGGTTAAAGCGTTGGACTGTCAATCTGAGGGTCCCGGGTTCGAATCACGGTGGCGGCGCCAGGTGGGTAAAGGGTGGAGATTTTTACGATCTCCCAGGTCAACATATGTGCAGACCTGCTAGTGCCTGAACCCCCTTCGTCTGTATATGCAAGCAGAAGATCAAATACGCACGTTAAAGATCCTGTAATCCATGTCAGCGTTCGGTGGGTTATGGAAACAAGAACATACCCAGCATGCACACCCCCGAAAACGGAGTATGGCTGCCTACATGGCGGGGTAAAGAACGGTCATACACGTAAAAGCCCACTCGTGTGCATACGAGTGAACGCAGAAGAAGAAGAAGTCTTTCCTTGACCTCTTCTCTCTCTCTCTCTCTCTCTCTCTCTCTCTCCTGCTGAACCTGGTCCTCACTCTGTCCCTCTGTTGATTGTGCAGCTCAGGGCCAGTTATCAGTGGGTACATGGGTGGGTGGGGGTGTGGGGGTGGGTTCGTGTGTTTGTGTGTGTGTGTGTGTGTGTGTGTGTGTGTGTGCGTGTACTTGTGTGTTTGCAGTGGGGTTTTTTCCGTTGTGTGTGTGTGTGTGTGTGTGTGTGTGTGTGCGTGTGCGTTCGCATGTGTGTGTGTGTGTGTGTGTGTGTGTTTGAGAGAGAGAGAGAGGCACAGACAGAGACAGAGAGGGAGAGAGAATGAGAGAGAGAGAGAGAGATTTATGCGTGCGTGCGTGTGCGTGCGATTGTGCACAAAACATAAAGCTATACTTTCGGATTCGAAGACCCAACGGAATCGTTTCGCAGAAGGAAGTAGAGGACTTCGTTTAAAACCTGAGACTGTGAGAGAAACAAAGAGAGAGAGAGAGAGAGAGAGAGAGAGAGAGAGAGAGAGAGAGAGAGCAACAGAAATCTGTCACACAGAACTAGACAGGGCTTACAAAAGAGCAATCCAGGAGATTAGCGGAGGAGAGCTGAAAGGAAAAGGGAACTCCCAACAGTGCCCATCGATCGTGGTGACTCCCCCCCCCCCCCCCCCCCCAGTCACCTACCCCCCTCTCTCTTGATCACTGCAAAAACACGGAGAGATGATGACAGAACTCTTAATCCCTGCAGTGCAGGAACAAATATCAATGTGGACGTTGTTGTTGTAGTTGTTGTTGTTTGGTTTTAAATGCGCAAGTAACCGAAGAAGAAGCTGAGAAAAAGTAATGAACGCTGGAAATCCGCCGCTGATGCCAACGACCCAGTCACAGATGTACAGATCAAGAAATGTCTTTCTCTGTTTTATTTTCATGCGAGCGTGGGCTTTCCCAGTGTTTAGACACTGCTGGTGTGTGAGAGGAAGGACAAAAGACGTGGTCGTTGCCTCTGTGATGAAGGAAGGGACAGATGGGGGGAAGACATGACAGCAACCGTTGGTCAGTTTTTTTTTAGCTGTGTTCACACACGCACGCGCGCGCGCGCGCGCACACACACACACGCACGCGCTACCTCCCCCTACCCCCTCTCTCTCTCTCCCTCTCTCTCTCACACACACACGCACACACACACATATATACAAACACACACACACACACACACACACTGCCCAATTGTGTTCCCACCACCACGCCCCGCCCCCCCACCCCCCTTTTATTCCGTCTAATATTACTTAAAGTGGAAGACGTTAAACTGAAGACTACTACTACTACTACCACTACCACACACACACACACACACACACACACACACACACACACACACACAAAGAAACACGCACGCACACGCGCACACACACACACACACACACACACACACACACACACACACACACACACACACACACATGCACATTTACAAAGGGTGTCCAATAAAATATCACCAGCGATTCTCCGCAAGATAATAGCTCTTCCTATGACCAGAGACACACGAGATGATGAAGGAAATGGTGTGTCCACGTCAACACCTCTCTCTGCTGCAATGGGACACTGTCCAGCCACCCATCCATTATTACCAGCCGCATCTGTGGAAGCGACAGACTCTGGCACTGGTTGGAAATTATGCTGCGGATCCCTTTCCCTCTGTTGGCAGTCCATCTTCCAACACGTTACGCCAAACATATCAGCCGCCGTGGCGAAGTGGTTAGCGTTGCGGACTGACAGCTGGGAGGATGTGGGTTCGATTCCCAGCGGAGGTGGAGGAAGGGGGGGGGGGCAGGGGGGGGGGGGGGTCGGGTTCGGTCCGCGGCCGGCTTCTATCCAGATTTAAATGGGGCTTGAATGGGGAGACATCTGGGCATCTGGAGCAATCAGTATGAAAACCAAACTCCTCATCTTCAACTCCAATGTGAAGTCAATTCTGCTCTACGGATGCGAGACATGGCGGACAACACAGACGATGCAGCAGAAGATTCATTCTTCAACATCTGTCTGAGGCACATCTACAAAATCCGATGGCAGGAGAAGATCCGAAACGAAGATCTGTGGGAGCGAGCGGGACAGGAACCAGACTGCGGTGGAAGTGGGGCTGGATCAGACACACCCTCAGGAAGCCAGCGTCCAGCATCACACGCCAAGCCCTGACCTGGAACCCGCAGGGAAAGAGGAAGAGAGGCCGGCCTCGCAACAGCTGGAGGCAAGACACCGAGGCAGAGCTGAAGCAGCAAGGGACCAACTGGACTGGAATGGCCAGAACAGCCCAGAACAGAGTGCGATGGCGAGGGGTCGTCGATGACCTATGCTCCACCGGGAGCGATGGGCATAAGTAAGTAAGTGAATGGGAAGACTGGGAACACGCAGTCGAGTATCATCCACTTCACAGGTGTGTGTGTGTTTGTCTTTGGGTCTGTTGCCCTCATTTCCAAAGCGACTCAGCAGCGGTGCAGGGTCTCCTCTTGTGCGTGGCCTCCTGACGACCTGACATCGATGGTTTCCATGCGGACTGCCGACTTCGGGACTGTGACAGACGAATCTGGGTGTTACTCTATAAGTGGGGGCTGGGGAATGGGCGACATTGGGAGTAATGCTGCTGAAACGGCGATGGTGGTGCAGGAAAAAAAGGAAGGTACAGTGGCTGAAGAAGGCTTTTCTCATCAGCCCAGGGTTATCAGCAAGGGGGGGGTGTGGGGTGGTAGTGGTGGTGGTGGTGGTGGTGAGGGGGGGATGCTGGGTGTGGTGTCCCGTGGCGGGGTGCTAACTGAGGGGCTCAACACGTGGTGTCTGTTGTGATTCGTGGGATTTATCACAGCCTTGTTTCATGTCTTTCTTCCTCTCTCTCTCTATCTATCTCTGTCTCTCTCTCTCTCTGTCTGTGGTTCTCTCTCTCTCTCCCTATATATCTATGTCTGTCTCTCTCTATCTATGTCTGTGGTTCTCTCTCTCTCTATGTCTGTGGTTCTCTCTCTCTCTATGTCTGTGGTTCTCTCTCTCTATGTCTGTGGTTCTCTCTCTCTATGTCTTTGGTTCTCTCTGTCTATCTATGTCTGTGGTTCTCTCTATCTATGTCTGGGGTTCTCTCTCTCTATGTCTGTGGTTCTCTCTGTCTATCTATGTCTGTGGTTCTCTCTCTCTATGTCTGTGGTTCTCTCTGTCTATCTATGTCTGTGGTTCTCTCTATCTGTGTCTGTGGTTCTCTCTCTCTATGTCTGTGGTTCTCTCTCTCTCTATGTCTGTGGTTCTCTCTCTCTATGTCTGTGGTTCTCTCTCTCTATGTCTTTGGTTCTCTCTCTCTATGTCTGTGGTTCTCTCTATCTATGTATGTGGTTCTCTCTCTCTCTATCTATGTCTGTAGTTCTCTCTCTCTCTATGTCTGTGGTTCTCTCTCTCTATGTCTGTGGTTCTCTGTCTCTCTATCTATGTCTGTAGTTCTCTCTCTCTATGTCTGTGGTTCTCTCTCTATCTATGTCTGTGGTTCTCTCTCTATGTATGTGGTTCTCTGTCTCTCTATCTATGTCTGTAGTTCTCTCTCTCTCTATGTCTGTGGTTCTCTCTTTATCTATGTCTGTGGTTCTCTCTCTCTCTCTATCTATGTATGTGGTTCTCTCTCTCTCTAAATGTCTGTGGTTCTCTCTCTATGTCTGTGGTTCTCTCTCTCTCTCTCCCTATCTATCTATGTCTGTCTTTATCTCTGTGGTTCTCTCTCTATCTAAATGTCTGTGGTTCTCTCTCTATATATCTGTGGTTCTCTCTATCTATGTCTGTGGTTCTCTCTCTCTCTCTCTAAATGTCTGTGGTTCTCTCTCTCTCTATGTCTGTGGTTCTCACTCTCTCTCTCTCTCTGTCTATGTCTGTGGTTCTCTCTATCTATTTGTCTATGTCTGTGGTTCTCTCTCTCTAAATGTGTGTGGTTCTCTCTCTCTCTCTATGTCTGTGGTTCTCACTCTCTCTCTCTCTCTAAATGTCTGTGGTTCTCTCTATGTCTGAGGTTCTCTCTCTCTCTCCCTATCTATCCATATCTGTGGCTCTCTCTCTCTCTCTCTCCCCCTATCTATCTCTGTCTGTGGTTCTCTCTCTCTCTGTCTGTGGTTCTCTCTCTCTCTATGTCTGTGGTTCTCTCTCTCTCTCTCTCTCTCTCTCTCTCTCTCTCTCCCTATCTATCTATGTCTTTGGTTCTCTCTCTTTATATATATATATATATATCTTTGTGGCCCTCTCTCTCCCTCTCTCTCTCCCTTTCTCTCTATATATATCTTTGTGGTTCTCTCTCTCCCCCCCCCCTCTCTCTCATGTGTTCACACAGACACACAACCCCTCCAAACACACACACATAGACACACACACGCACACACTCTCTCTCTCTCTCTCTCTCTCTCTCTCTCTCATACCCACACACGCTCACACACGTTCACACACGCATACACGCACCTATAACAAATCAACGAAAGGAAAGTCATGTTTCTACTTGAAAGGTAGAACACACAGACACAGAAAAAAACAGCTAGTAAAAAAAAAAAAAACCCCAACAAAACAACTAACTACGGGATTGAAAGAAAGGGAAAGGCGGCAGTAAAACCGTGTCACTGGTAACGCCCCCCCTCCCCCCCTCCCCCCCCCCCCCCACCCCCCCCCCCCCCGTATCTCCCCCACAAAATACCGATCCAATCTGACCCATGATTAGCATTGTGTGGAGGTACGGACCACGACTAATGACCACTGCTATCTCACCTGTCCATCTGCCCCCCCCCCCTCTCCGTCCGCCCCCCCTCCCCCTGCCCCCTCGTGGGTCACTGGACACTCTCGTTACCCCGGCAACAACAAGCTGACCCCTTGACTCTGCACACACCGACAGGCATGTGGTGTGTGTGTGTGTGTGTGTGTGTGTGTGTGTGTGTGTGTGTGTGTGTGCTTCTCTCTCTCTCTCTCTCTCTCTCTCTCTCTCTCTCTCTCTGTATGAGTGAGTCTGTGTCAGTGTGTACGTGTTTAAGAAGGGTGCCTGTGCCTGTGAGAGTGTACGTGAGAGAGAGAGAGAGAGAGAGAGAGAGAGAGAGAGAGAGTGTATCTGTCGGTTGCCCACTTCTTCTGGCTAATGATAGAGGTGGTTGTGGTGTGTTTACGCGGTTGAGCGTATGTATGTATGTATGTATGTATGTATGTATGTGTGTATGTGAGTGTATGTGTTTGTGTGTGTGTGTGTGTGTGTGTGTGTGTGTGTGTGTGTGTGTGTGTGTGTGTGTGTGTGTGTGTGTGTGTGTTTGTACGTGTACGTGTTACGTAGACTTACTCGGATTCAATGCCGGAGAAATTTGCAAATGGATGAGTAGGAATAGGTTGTGGACAGCGGGGTCTTGAGAAGGGAGCAGTTCCAGTGTGTGAACAGAATACGGTCTGGCAGATTTAATGCAACTGAAGATGACAACATGAAAGAGGGGCACAGAGAGAGGGGGGGAAGGAGGAGGGAGGAGAGGAGAGTAGAGAGAGAGGGGGAGGGTCAGGGAGGGAGAGGGAGGGAGGAAGGGAGTGTGGAGAGGAGAGAGAGAGAGAGGGAGGGAGGAGAGGAGAGAGAAAGGGAGGGAGGAGAGGAGAGAGAGAGGGGGAGGGAGAGGGAGGGAGGGAGTGTGGAGAGGAGAGAGAGAGGGAGGGAGGGAGGAGAGGAGAGAGAGAGGGAGGGATAGGGAGGGAGGGAGGAGAGAGGGAGGGAAGGAGAGGAGAGAGAGAGGGAGGAGAAGAGAGAGAAAGGGAGGGAGGAGAGGAGAGAGAGAGGGAGGGATAGGGAGGGAGGGAGGAGAGAGAGAGAGAGGAAGGGAGGGAGAAGAGGGAGAGAGGGAGAGGAGAGAGAGAGGAAGGGAAGAGAGAGAGAGGGAGGGAGGGAGAGGGAGAGAGAGAGAGAGAGAGAGAGAGAGAGAGAGAGAGAGAGAGAGAAGAAGAAGAAGATAGAGACAGAGAGAGCGAAAAGAGGGGTTGAGCTGTAGTGTTTATTTTGACATTGAACAATGCCACTCGCCCCTTTCTCGTCGAATAAACAAACAGATGCAGTAAAGAAGAAGAAGAAGAAGAAGAAGAAGAACCCTTCGAAAACAACGCTGCTCTCAAAACAGTTGATGAAACCAACCAGTGAAACAGAGCAGCCCCTTTGGTAATAAACTTCAGCATTGGGAATGGTAAAAAACCATCCGATAATATTGATTTAGTAATGCCGCCTGACAATGAAGTGTACTTTTTTTTTTCTTCTGTTTTTGTCGAAATCCCAACTACATAGCTAATTTGCTTTCCCAGGCGGTGTCCCCCCCCCACCCCCACCCAGGGTCCTATGGGAAGGTTGTTTACGGCTTTTCAGTCCTGAAATGGCCCCCCTGTGGTCGGCTAGACTTGAACAAGAAATACCCAAACTGCACGGCTGCTCTGTGGATAGCCAAGTGATACAGCCATATTCTTGACTTTTCCCTGCAATCAATAGCTATCCATCCACCCCCCCCCCCCCACCCTCCACCTCCACCCTGCACCCTCCCTGTGGGGAAAGGCAGGGGTGGTTTGTTTTCGTCCCGATGTTAGTGTCGTTTTCATCTGTTTTTGTTGCCTCCCTTTAAGCACACCATTCTCTGTCTCTGTGTGTCTCTGTCTCTGTCTGTTGTGTGCATGTTTATAGTGTTTCGTATCCTTTTGCTGTCGTGAATAATTTGATTTCATTTTTTTCTGTTTTTTTTCTTCTTCTCATCTTCATTAATTTTTCAACATTGCGTAAAAGGCTGGACGTAAAAAAACAACAACAAAAAACAAAAAACAACAACACAAAAACAAAAAACAAAAAAACAAAAAAAAAACCGGGCATTATGTTATTCGTTTACTCACTTAAAGGGAATTCTCCTTCCGTTTCGTTTCGTTTGCCTTTCTCTATTTTGCTTTCTTCCCCTCTCTCCTTCTTTCTCCGTATCTGTTTCTGTGAGTTTGTCTGTCTCTGTCTCTGTATGCATGTGTGTGTGTGTGTGTGTGTGTGTGTGTGTGTGTGTGTGTGTGTGTGTGTGTGTGTGTGTGTGTGTGTGTGTGTGTGTGTGAGAGAGAGAGAGAGAGGGAGAGGAAAGTCAGACAGACAGGGACAAAGAGGAACAATAGAGGAATTAAAAAACAAAACCAAAAAAAAAAAAAACAGCATTTAAAAATACAACGAGAGACAAATAGTAGAAAAGACAACAGTGAAAAAGAGTAGCAGAAAGACAGACAGGACAGACAGACAGGACAAGAAACAGACAGAAGGCGGAAACACAACCAAAGAAAGAGAGAACTCAGAACTCAAAACGTTTTTTTTTTTTTTATTCAAGGAGTAAGATTTTTAGGCATGGCCCATTCTTCCAATCTGTCCTTGCTAATCTATATCAGTTACAATAACACATGTATATTTAATGGAAAGGGGAGAAACAAAAAAAAGAAAAAAAAACACAGAAAGAAGTCCTGCAGAAGGAATGTGATAAAGAACGCACACGCGCGCACACACACACACACACACACACACACACACACACACACACACACACACACACACACACACACACGCACACACACATCGACAGATGGTTAAGAGAGTGAGAGACAGACAGAGGAGGGAGGGAGGGTGGGAGGGGGGTTGGGGGGGGGGGAGAAAAATTAATATGTCATCAGTAAAGAAAGACCCCGTGGCCCTTCCTTTTGGCTGGATCCAGTTGCTGGTTGTTGTGCCAGAGAGGACGGCAGACAGCAGCACGGACAACCCGTGGTTGTCCTGTGAAGAAAGTGGGGATTATGGGGGGGGAGGACAGCGAGGAATGGCTTCTGTTCTCAGGGAGTGTGTGTGTGTGGGGGGGGGGAAGGATGGGGAGGGGGTCTGTGGGCAGAGGGATGGTCACTTTCTGACCCCCTGTCCTCCCCTCCCACCCGTTCCATATCTCCACCACCTCACTAGCTGAGGGATGGGGGAGGGGGCATGAGGGGAGAGAGGGGGGTGGGGGGTGGGAGTGGGGGGGCAGACGTGAGAAAGGGAGCAGTATATAGTATAGTATAATATAGTATTGTATAGCATAGTATACATGTCATACTACTGCGGGGTCTGGAAGGGAGAGGGGAGGGCGGGGGAGGGGGTCTTGCGGGCGGACAGCATTCATAGTGAGAGAGACAGGCGCCACCCCCCCCCCTTCCCCCCCTGCCGCCCCCCCCCCCCCCCACGCCCCCTCCCCCCCCTCCCCCAGTTCTCGGATATGCGCGCGCGCTCGCATACATACACGCACACACGCACACGCGCACACACACGCACGCACGCACGCGGACACGCACGCACACAGACACAGACACACACTACAATTAACGGCCACGTGTGTCACCAGCCAAAGGATTCACCAGTAAGCTGATCACCGATCTCTTTCACAAGTAACCAGTTCGGAGCGCTCACACACACACACACACACACACACACACACACGTTATTCATCTGTTCATGATTCAGCGTCACATTGAGCAGAAAGTGCATTTTGGTCACCTTGCTGTTCGCTGTCTTTGTGGACACCTGTCCACTGTCCTGTGACTTTGCACTTCGTGCTAATACTTCGCTGGTCCCTCGCTCGCTCACTGACTTTAACTCAACCACTCATTCGCTCATTTATCCATCCACTCATACACTTAATCATTGAATTGCTCATTTTTTTTTTTTTCCGCAGTATCAGAGTCGTCTGCAGTTTGCTTCTCTCTCTCTCTCTCTCTCTCTCTCTCTCTCTCTCTCTACCGCTAATCCTTTAGTAGTTTAGTTTACTTCGATTATGTTTTTCCTTTCTGTTCTATTTTATTTGCTTTGCACTATTTTTGTTCTGATTTGTACCTGCTATGTCACTAGAGCTTTACAGCTAATGACAATAAACAGTTCATTGTTCAGTGTTCAGTGTTCTCTCTCTCTCTCTCTGTCTCTCTCTCTCTCTCAATATGTAAACATTCATTAAGAAAAAGAAAAAAAAAAGTCCTACACTGCAGCTAGTAAGTCCATTGTGTGAGTCAGCTGAAGAGAATGAATTACATTTTGTGTTTCTTTGCCCTGTCTATAGTGATCTTAGAGAAAAATATATTCCAAGAAAATATTATCGTGATCCACGTAAATTTCGGCTGAGCCTTCTGTTTTCATCCTGCAACAAAGAGATGATATGGAATTTATGACTTTATTTGTATAATGCCTTAAAAAGACGCGCAGTTGCTGTCAGTTAGTTATAATCATATATTGCTTGATGAGATGTTGTTGTTTTTGTTCTTGTATACGATTACGATTGTAATTTATTGTTCAGGTCCATTCAGAATGGGCCGATGGTCTTCTGAATAAATATCATTTAATTTAATTTAATTTGATTTAATTTCATCTCTCTCTCTCTCTCTCTCTCTCTCTCTCTCTCTCTCTCTATATATATATATATATATATATATATATATATATATATTTGTATTTGTATTTCGTTTTATCACAACAGATTTCTCTGTGTGAAAATCGGGCTGCTCTCCCAAGGAGAGCGCGTCGCTACACTACAGCGCCACCCCCTTTTTTTTTTTTTTTTTTTCCTGCGTGCAGTTTTGTTTGTTTTTCCTATCGAAGTGGATTTTTCTACAGAATTTTGCCAGGAACAATCCTTTTGTTGCCGTGGGTTCTTTTACGTGCGCTAAGTGCATGCTGCACACGGGACCTCTGTTTATCAAGGTCTACTGGAGGGGGAGAAAATATCGGCGTTTATATATAGTGGAGTGATGGCTCATTTTGATGGACTTCGTAAAAAGGATGTCGTTAATTTAACATGAGAAACAACTGAAAATGAAACTTGAGATCCAACACATCAACGTTCCCATGCAGTGACTGAATGACACATTGTCTTGAAGACAAAGCTTCATTGACTCAGTTAGACTCACTGAGTTAAACTAGAGTTGATTCACAGTGGAGAGATGGCCTTGAGGTTTCGTGTCCGCCTTGGAAGCGAGAGAATCTGAGCGCGCTGGTTCGAATCACGGCTCAGCCGCCGATATTTTCTCCCCCTCTACTAGACCTTTGAGTAGTGGTCTGGACGCTAGTCATTCGGATGAGACGATAAACCAAGGTCCCATGTGCAGCATGCACTTAGCGCACGTAAAAGAACCCACAGCAACAAAAGGGTTGTTTGTGGCAGAATTCTGTAGAGGAATCCACTTCGATAGGAAAAAACAAATAAAACTGCACGCAGGGGGAAAAAAAGAAAGGAAAAAAAAAGGTGTCGCTGTGGTGTAGCGACGCGCTCTCCCTGAGGAGAGCAGCCCGAATTTCACACAGAGAAATCTGTTGTGATAAAAAGAAATACAAATACAAATATTTCATTTAGTATAGTTTGTTTAACTTTCTCCATACGAACGGCGAAAGAGACGACGTTAACAGCGTTTCACCCCAATTACCACCATCAAAATATTACAAGCGGAAGGCTCTTACACTGAAGGGGTGAACGTTGACAAAGAATACCACAATTCTGACGACGGAAGCTAAAAGGTTCGGTCATTGAGACACCCACTGGACATCCGAGGGGTCTGTGTAGAGGAGAAGAGAGGACTGGCCGTTCTGAGTGAGTTAAGGAGGAGGATTTGGGGTTTTGGGGGGCTCGCAAGGCAGAGGGGGTTGTCAGAATACTCAAGGTGTGAGTGACATTTGATGAGAGCGGATTGGGTTTGTTTTTGTTTGTTTGTTTATGCAGTGGGGGTATGTAACGCCATGTGAATCATGTTTCTCCTGAAGATGAGTTTTATGATACTGGGCAGACACAGATACGGGTACGGACAGACATTACAGACAGATAGACAGACAGAGAGAAGTGAGTGAGAGTGAGGTATTCCATTTACGTAAATAAGGCAGAGTATGGAGTGCGGGTTTTTTTTTGTTTTTTTTTTAATTTTTTTTAAATATATTTTCTGTTTATTTTTCATTTTCCACGAACTACATGACTCCTGTCTGTTTTGATCATTTCTGAAAACATAACTAAATAATGAAATCAACAAACAGCCATCAAGCAAATAAACAAAACGATAAAACGACGAGCACGTAGACAAAACGCACCCTTAGTTAATTAACATGTTTTTCTTTTATTTATTTATTTGTTTATTTTTTTAAAGAAAACACGCTGGAATGTCTAAAGAAGATGAAAAGCCATGGTCGCTCATCCCCCCCCCCCCCATCCCCCTCCCATCTTCCCTCACCCCCTCAACACACACACACACACACACACACACACACACACACACACACACACACACACACACACACACACACACACACAACGTGGTTTGAAGTAAGCGCATCGCTTCTGTCCCATTGTAAACATGACAATGGCTATCGAAGGATTTATTCCTTTGTATTTGCCTCAGTATTTCTATAAGCATGGTGAATTTTATCGGTTTGAATAAGTCTGGGGAAAAAAGTGAATGAAATAAGCAAAATAAATCGATATACAAAAAGGTAACTTAAATAAACAAATAACTAAACCAACAAATTGATTAAATGAATTATATAAAAACGAACAGATAAACCGACCATCAGGGAAAGAGACATGTTTTCTGTGTAGGTGTGAGACAGAGCGAGATGGAAAGAGAGGAGAACGGAGATAAGGGAGACAGACAGACAGATGAATGCACGCAGATATCATCTTTTTTTTTTCTCCTCCCTGTGTGTCAGGGTTCGCGCGCAGAGCTAGTGTGTGTGTGTGTGTGTGTGTGTGTGTGTGTGTGTGTGTGTGTGTGTGTGTGTGTGTGTGTGTGTGTGTAAATAAGTAAGTGAATAAGATATGTCTCAGCAGGTGATGAATGTCCATGGACTCCCAAGTCTCTTTCGGTCACTCACCAGGGAGCGATCCATTCTGTCTTGCTCAGTCTGCAAGTCGTGCTGATCGTGTTGTTAGAAACTGTCCTGAACTTTGCTTGTCTGTCTCCGTACAGCACTTCACAAGGCACAAAAGCTCACTCTTCGAACCCATTGACCTTTCAACACCATTTGATACAATCCATTGGTCTGCTGTACGAACCTCAACGGAACCTTGAATACGTTTTATCCTGGTTCCAATCTCGCCTTTCTGGTGGCACACAAGTCGTTACAACAAATGGCATTCATTATTTCCCTGTGATTTTACCATTTTGGTGTCCCACAAGGATCTCCCCTGATAGTCCTTTCCTTTTGGTTCAGTGTGATCGGTTCTTTTCTGTAATTGTGTCGGACGTATGTCTGCCTGGCCAGAAGTGTTCAAGGGATGACTATCAGTTCCTTGTACCACATGACAGTTATTAGCTTCCGGTAGTATTTCAGTGCTGCTTAACTGGAGGCATGAATTGTTCCAGTGTTACGTTGCATGTTCACTCTTCTATGTATATTTAAAATTGGACATAAAAAACAACAATGAGAGGTATGGGTGAGCATAGACAAACATCAAGTCAACAGTGATAGAAATAGAATGGTGTCGGCACCACAGAACTAGCGTGAACCTACTAATCTTTTTGCCACTATTTCACACCCACCCCCTTATTGCTGTGACATTAAGTTCACCAACATACCACACAGTCTTCGTCATAACTGACTCGTCACTTTCATATGAGAAACACTTCTTTCTGTGCATCGCACCAGTTAAACTAAGCTTGGGTGCATCATCTGTTGTCTTAATGAAGAAGCGACCAAATCAGTATTCACCAGACTGGAAATCAGCCCGCAGTGTTCTTCAAGGAAGTTGCTCAGATATCTTCTGTCAAAATTCGAAATATTAATATTTGTCTGGCTGGTATGGTTAATCATTATTTTTAGTCTGTTCTCAAACGCTGTTCGTTTTAGTCTATAAACAAAATTCTGTACAATGATACAAACTTAACAGCGCGAGTATGATTTATAATGAAAAATGAGTTATCGGAAAAAGTGGAACAAGCACACTAATAGACACACACACACACACACACACACACACACACACACACACACACACTCGCAGAGGGAGGGAGGGAGGGAGGGAGAGAGAGAGAGAGAGAGAGAGAGAGAGATTAATTCACAACAGACCAACTATCGGGCTATCTAGGTAGCAGGCCAGACTTGTGTCTAGCTTTCCAGACTGGGGTTTGAATCGTGTCGATATGTACGCTTGTATATCAGCCAGCCGTTATATCGTGTTCATTGCCCTGTGTCACACAGAGGATCCAGTCTTTTATCTGAACACCAGTATATCAGCCAGCCGTTATATCGTGTTCACTGCCCTGTGTCACACAGAAGATCCAGTCTTTTATCTATACACCAGTATATCAGCCAGCCGTTATATCGTGTTCACTGCCCTGTGTCACGCAGAAGATCCAGTCTTTTATCTATACACCAGTATATCAGCCAGCCGTTATATCGTGTTCACTGCCCTGTGTCACACAGAGGATCCAGTCTTTTATCTATACACCAGTATATCAGCCAGCCGTTATATCGTGTTCACTGCCCTGTGTCACACAGAGGATCCAGTCTTTTATCTATACACCAGTATATCAGCCAGCCGTTATATCGTGGTCACTGCTCTGTTGCGCACAGAACATCCAGCTGCTGTCTGTTTCCACGCATACACCTGTGTGTTAACATGTTCAAAAACTTCAGTGTTTAACACCGATAATAAACCTTGCCTCACAAAATTAATAGCTTTCCTGAAATGTTTTTGAATGGTCGATTTTTGGTCAGCCCAGCCATTTTGTTTTCCTTCTTAAAATAACTTCATTGGAATCTTTATATTTTGTGTGATATCTATTATGCCTTGTGCTCAGGAAATTTGATTCATGTCTTGCCCTGTTTTCTTTTTCTGAATGGAAATGTGATATATGTTTCATTTCTTACTTTTTCATGTAACATATGTGGGTTACAAAAAAAAAGAGATCAGATTATTGATTTTTGTTGAATAACAATCGGCAACATTCCTTTTTTTTCTCTTGGACACAGTTCCATCTTCTAGGCCAGAGACATGTCCTCTGTAACAGTCCCGACATTTCTCCTCACTGTCCCGCTATCCTGGTCATTAACGGCCTTTGTTTTATTGTCCTGTTTTGCTGTCCTGTGTAACGGTCCAAACAGCTTTTCACCACGCTGTCCCGATACCCCTGTCATTAACGGCCTTTGTTTGTAAAAGTCCACTGTTTTGCTGTCGTCTGTAACAGTCCGAACAGCTTTTCTCCACACTGTTTGTTTTACTGTCCTCTGTATGTTTTACTGTCCTCTGTATGTTTTACTGTCCTCTGTTTTACTGTCCTCTGCATGTTCTACTGTTCTGTATGTTTTACTGTCCTCTGTATGTTTTACTGTCCTCTGTTTTACTGCCCTCTGCATGTTCTACTGTTCTGTATGTTTTACTGTCCTCTGTATGTTTTACTGTTCTGTATGTTTTACTGTCCTCTGGATATTTTACTGTATGTTTTACTGTCCTCTGCATGTTTTACTGTCCTCAGGATGTTTTACTGTCCTCTGGATGTTTTACTGTTCTGTATGTTTTACTGTCCTCTGGATATTTTACTGTATGTTTTACTGTCCTCTGCATGTTTTACTGTCCTCTGGATATTTTACTGTATGTTTTACTGTCCTCTGCATGTTTTACTGTCCTCAGGATGTTTTACTGTCCTCTGGATATTTTACTGTATGTTTTACTGTCCTCAGGATGTTTTACTGTCCTCTGGATGTTTTACTGTATGTTTTACTATCCTCTGCACGTTTTACTGTCCTCTGGATATTTTGCTGTATGTTTTACTGTCCTCAAGATGTTTTACTGTCCTCTGGATGTTTTACTGTCCTCTGGATGTTTTACTGTATGTTTTACTGTCCTCAGGATGTTTTACTGTCCTCTGGATGTTTTACTGTATGTTTTACTGTCCTCTGTATGTCTTACTGTCCTCTGGATGTTTTACTGTATGTTTTACTGTCCTCTGTATGTCTTACTGTCCTCTGGATGTTTTACTGTATGTTTTACTGTCCTCTGTATGTTTTACTGTCCTCTGGATGTTTTACTGTCCTCTGCATGTTTTACTGTCCTCTGCATGTTTTACTGTATGTTTTACTGTCCTCTGTATGTTTTACTGTCCTCTGGATGTTTTACTGTCCTCTGGATGTTTTACTGTCCTCTGTATGTCTTACTGTCCTCAGGATGTTTTACTGTCCTCTGTATGTCTTACTGTCCCGTGTAACAGTCCTAACAGCTTTACTCCACTCTGTCCCGCTATCCCTGTCATGAACGGCCTTTGTTTTTCTGTCCTCTGTTTTACTGTTCTGTTTGTTTTACAATCCTCTGTTTGTTTTACAATCCTCTGTTTTACTGTTCTGTTTGTTTTACAGTCCTCTACAACAGTCCTGTTTTCTCCACACTGTCCCGCTATCCCTGTCACAAAAGGCAGTTTCACTTTCCGTTTCTTCTTTTGTCTGCTAATTTTCTAATCGTCATACGAAAAGGTTGTTGTAAAATTAGAAAACAACAACAACAACAACAACAACAATAGAAAACAACACAAAACAAAACAACAACTACTACTTTGGGGGAGAAACTGATGTAAAATGATTTGAACAATCAAATATAGTCTTTTCGTGTCACGCTTGGCGGTGTGGATATGATGTGGGATCACACGGTGCTGTTTACGAAATCCTCGTTGCCCAAAGCAGAGGCAAAGGCTTTTGATCTTTTGCAACACCACAGTGTGTTACAAAATTCGATTCGAACTGCTCCAGGAAATATAGAGCACCTCGCCACAGCACCACGCCCTTCGTTTTTATCGTAGAATGATATCTGTAAGGCGAGCTTTTAAAAGAAAGCTCTCCTCAGGTACATTTCCCCATCAACTCTTCTTGTGCTGTTGTTGTTTCTGCAATTGTGAAATGTTGCTGTGCACGGGGATCTCGGTTTTTTTTTTGTTTTTGTTTTTAATAAATATTTTATTCGAGTTTAACATTTAATACATACAGACGGACATACAAAACCAACATCTGAAATCAACAATATTTGCCACTGTGCACCACCTAAACTGCAAATCAGGAAAACAACACAACACTGTCTTCATACAGAGAAAAAAAAACAAAAAAAAGTCACATGCACTGTATAAAACAAGTAAATAAATGAAAGGAAAAAGAAAATAAATAAAAGAACAAACGTTGGGGATCTCGTGTTGATAAGGCCTACATCGTGCCGCACGATGTCATGTGAAGATGAAAGCTTTTCTCACATGATGGTTTGTCATCTGCATTCACCGGGAACAGTGATGTTTTTTTTGACCGTTTACATTCAGTATCGGGTGTTCCTGTTGCTGAATTTACCACTTCCATTTTGTATAGCTCACCAAATACTTTTTTTTTTTAATTGGACTTCTGTTCATTTCAGATATTCATCTTTGAACTCCACCCTCAGTCTATTTAACCTCTTTTTCCCTAACTTACTATTCACCCCAGCCTTTTCTACATACTTATGTATTTGTTTGCTTATTTACTTTTAGGTGATCACATTCAGTGTGAAATACGAATACATCAACCAGATGCCCACAATCACAGGTATGGGGGACATGACAAAGGATCCCTTCCATAAAGATAAACGACTGTATTTCCCCTGAGTGAACACCAAAAGCAGCGGTTTTACTTTCTGCCATTCCCCAGGATTGGGTTTTTATCGGGTCCCAGTGATGGTCCACTGACCGCAAATGGCGACAGGGGGGAAGGATTTGGGGGTGGGGGTGGAGGGGGTGGGGGGGGGGTGGGGGGAGAAAGGCCCATCTAATAGCAGCGGTCATTTGTTCCGGTAATTTGCAGGCGCACACACACACACACACACACACACACACACACAGCGGGGGCAAAGCTGGGTCAACCACAAGGGAGTGGTGGGGCTGATTGGGGTTTGTTTTCAGTCACTGTGTTTTGTGGCGTCCACGGCTAGTTCCCTTTCCCATTTTTTTTCTTAATTGCCTTTGTTGTTGTTGTAGGTGTTGTTGGTGTTGCTGTTATTGTTGCCTGTTGCTTTTTTGTAACGGAATTTTTTTAACGTAAATACGTGGGCCTGTGCTGTTTTCATTTGGCACTCCACCCGAACCATAAAGCACAACACAAACGCGAATCTACATTTTTTTTTTCTTTAAGAACGAAAACTATTTTCTTTTACTTTTTAACTTGGCTATTTACACTTAATGATATTAATAAACATATAATCAAAGTAAAGATTATAAGAAAATAAATGTTCGTTCGTTTCCCAACTCACTCAAAACTAAACAAAAAGTAACTTCACGCACACTACGACGACGGCTGCCCACATCTTAGGCGCCGACACCCCCCCCGACGGACACCATGGTACACAGGGCACCACACCGATGGGGGGTCCTCCCTTCCAAGTAGTCTTTGGCATGGCCGCTCTCCCTCATCCGGAGGTCTCTCCCCAGGGACGGCAGCGGACCTGCGTCTCCCTCAAATGAAGGAAAAGAATCCCCATAAGTCTCCCGACTTAGTTAACCAGCCACGTCCAAATTGTCTGCCCCCAAAGAATATCGATCAACCATTACATTTATATCAAAAAGTGTTAACACTTCAAACATCATACCAAGCAGCTCCCCAAATTATTCGACTTTTGTAGTATCCACAACATGAAAAATCAATATTCAACTCACGTATTTTTTAAAAGTAAAACCATTTTTCAACATTAAACAGAAACCAGTCTTAGCCAAATATTGGAAACATTATCAAGAACAAAAATATACGAGGGTCATTCAATAAATAAGGTGAATTTTTCGGTATAAGGACTTCTAATACAGATAGAAGCTTACTTTAAAAAAATTTTTTTTGTTGTTTTACTTCTTTTTCACATGGATTTAATTTGTTTTACAGATTAAAAAAAACTTTGAGAGTTTTGGCGATTAACAAAGATGGCCGACCAAGAAGCATGCTCCAGGATTGAACAGCGGTCAGTTATCAAGTTTTTGGTTGCTGAAGGGTGCAAACCAGTTGAAATTCATAGGAGAATGTCAACTGTGTATGGTGCCACATGTTTCAGCCGAAAAAATGTCTACAAGTGGGCTAAATTGTTTAAAGAGAGGCACGAAGTTTGAAAGTGACGATGAAGTCAAAAGTGTTGTGAGCGACTGGCTGAGACATCAGTCCAAAGATTTTTACGCTGAGGGAACACGGAAGCTTGTGCACAGATGGGAAAAGTGTGTGACAGTGCTGGG
>NC_134897.1:15164532-15167032 GCF_041734735.1 Babylonia areolata | reverse complement strand
TTTACTGTTATATTTATATTTTTTGTATTCTCTGAACTTGGCACTTTGATCTGATATTCTGACCCAACAACAAGAGCAGTCATTATTATCATTTTTTGTTCAAACAGGAACTTCTTTTGCTAAGCATGGAAGTTTTATTTACTTTGCAAACGTTTTGGTGCAGATAGTTAAAAAAAGGAAATTACTCTGTAATTAATGCTAGGGGACTTAATTTGCTTTAAACTGATCTTTCTCATCTTAAACATTACATTTTGAAATTATACTCAATACATAAAAAGCTTGGATTTTTTTTTAAAGTGTATCACAAGTGAGTCTTGAAGGCCTTGCCTCTCTTGTTTTTGTTTGTTTGTTGGTTGTTTTTTGTGTGTGTTTTTTGTTGTTGTTGTTTTTGTTTTTTGCTTAAAAAAAAATCTTTTTCCCTTTTGATGTAATTGTCTGGCAAACATCCACCATTTTACGACGGATCAGTTCTTTACTTGCACTGGTTTTTCTCCACCACCATGTTGTTCTGTTTTTTGTATTTGTATTTGTATTTCTTTTTATCACAGCAGATTTCTCTGTGTGAAATTCGGGCTGCTCTCCCCAGGGGGAGCGCGTTGCTACACTACAGCGCCACCCCTTTTTTTTGTATTTTTTCCTGCGTGCAGTTTTTTTTTTTTTTCCTATCGAAGTGGATTTTTCTACAGAATTTTGCCAGGAACAACCCTTTTGTTGCCGTGGGTTCTTTTACGTACGCTTCTTGCTGCTTTGTTTCTTTGTTATTTGCCTTTTACTTTACGTGACGGTCTAGTTTTGAGTCAGTGCCCAGCCAATAGTGAACACACACACACACACACACACACACACACACACACACACACACACACACACACACACACACACACTCACACACACACACACACTCACTCACACACACACATTCTCTCTCTCTCTCTCTTTCTCTCTCTCACACGCACGCACGCACGCACACAAACACACACACACACACACACACACACTCACTCACACACACATTCTCTCTCTCTCTCTCTCTCTCTTTCTCTCTCTCACACGCACGCACGCACACACACACACACACACACACACACACACACACACACACACACACACACACACACACACACACACACACACACACACAGCCGGACTGTGACTATAAACACATCAACCCAGCGGCTGTGTACATTTTTTTATGCTGATACCTGCATATACACACACACACACACACACACACACACACACACACACACACACACACACACACACACACAGCAGTGACACTGCAATGTTGCGACGCGCTGTCCCTGAATTTCACACAGAGAAATCTGTTGTGACAAAAATGTGATAAAATACAATACAATGCAATGCAATGCAATGCAATACAATTCATTAGAACACAATACACTGCGATAAAACACAACGCAATATAACGCAGTAGAGAGAGAGAGAGAGAGATGGGGTGGAGAGAGAGAGATGGGGTGGGGAGAGAGAGATGGGGTGGAGAGAGAGAGAGAGATGGGGTGGAGAGAGAGAGAGAGAGATGGGGTGGAGAGAGAGAGATGGGGTGGGGAGAGAGAGAGATGGGGTGGGGAGAGAGAGATGGGGTGGAGAGAGAGAGATGGGGTGGAGAGAGAGAGATGGGGTAGAGAGAGAGAGAGAGATGGGGTGGAGAGAGAGAGAGAGATGGGGTGGAGAGAGAGAGAGAGATGGGGTGGAGAGAGAGAGATGGGGTAGAGAGAGAGAGATGGGGTAGAGAGAGAGAGATGGGGTGGAGAGAGAGAGAGAGAGAGATGGGGTGGAGAGAGAGAGAGAGATGGGGTGGAGAGAGAGAGATGGGGTAGAGAGAGAGAGAGAGATGGGGTGGAGAGAGAGAGAGAGAGATGGGGTGGAGAGAGAGAGATGGGGTAGAGAGAGAGAGATGGGGTGGAGAGAGAGAGATGGGGTAGAGAGAGAGAGATGGGGTGGAGAGAGAGAGAGAGAGATGGGGTGGAGAGAGAGAGATGGGGTGGAGAGAGAGAGAGAGAGATGGGGTGGAGAGAGAGAGATGGGGTGGAGAGAGAGAGAGAGAGATGGGGTGGAGAGAGAGAGAGAGATGGGGTGGAGAGAGAGAGAGAGAGAGATGGGGTGGAGAGAGAGAGATGGGGTAGAGAGAGAGAGATGGGGTGGAGAGAGAGAGAGAGAGATGGGGTGGAGAGAGATGGGGTGGAGAGAGAGAGATGGGGTGGAGAGAGAGAGAGAGAGATGGGGTAGAGAGAGAGAGAGAGATGGGGTAGAGAGAGAGAGAGAGATGGGGTGGAGAGAGAGAGAGAGATGGTGTGGAGAGAGAGAGATGGGGTAGAGAGAGAGAGATGGGGTGGAGAGAGAGAGATGGGGTGGAGAGAGAGAGAGAGAGATGGGGTGGAGAGAGAGAGATGGGGTAGAGAGAGAGAGATGGGGTGGAGAGAGAGAGAGAGAGAGATGGGGTGAAGAGAGAGAGATGGGGTGGAGAGAGAGAGAGAGA
>NC_134897.1:15154532-15159532 GCF_041734735.1 Babylonia areolata | reverse complement strand
TGCGTGCATGTGTGAATATGCACAAGTTTTTATATTGATATGCACTTGTATGTGTCCTAATTTCTACTGTATCTGTGTCTGTGTATGATTTTCGATTTACGTTCGTACCTTGTTATGTACTCCCCCCCCCCAATATTCCGTGTGACCCCGGTACACTTGGTAATAAAGAGATATTCTATTCTATATTGTTGTCTGAATAAAGACCATGTTTCAAACTGGCGGAACAGGGAGTTGGCTTTGTTCAACATGTTCCTCAGCACGCTTCCTGTCCCTAGTCCTTGAGCTGCACGACACAACAGCCAAGGTTTAATTTTACGGTCAGTCGCTGCCGCCGAAGAGAAAGGTCGTCTCCGTTAATTAATTAAGTAACGCGCACTTCCCTCTCAAGGTACTTGTTGGGCCAGCTGGTGATAACAGCAACAGTTAGGGGCCGTTAACTGCGGGGAAACTTCCACACGTCCACTGCCGACTGCGATGTTACAACTTTAGTGTCGTCTGTTTCACCGAGGGAGTCTTTCTATTCTCGTAGTTGGGACTGCTATTAACTCTCTCCATACGAACGGCGAAAGAGACGACGTTAACAGCGTTTCACCCCATTTACCATCATCAAAATATTGCAAGCGGAAGGCTCTTATACTGAAGAGGTGAATGTTGACAAAGAATACCACAATTCTGACGACGGAAGCTAAAGGTTGGGTCATTCAGACACCCACTGGACATCCGAGGGGTCTGTGTAGAGGAGAAGAGAGGACTGGCCGTACTGAGTGAGTTAAACGGATTTCCGTATTGGCATTTTGGCGATGTAATTTTTTGAGGTGGCGGTCGGGGGTTTAGTGGGGGTATGGAGTGGGGGGGGGGGGGGGGGGGGGGGCTAGAGGGTCCTTTTTGTTGTAGTTTTTATCGGTATTAAGACACTGACTTTCGGGTAAGCGCGACCTTGTGTGACGCTGGGTCGCAAACGTTTCGGTATTGCAAAAATCAGTCATGCCCCCTCCCCCACCCCCCACACACACACACACCCCACACCCCTCCTCCTTCATGCTCTGGTCTGATTATGTTGCAGGCGGCGCGATTCACAATCCTACTAAGATCTTGTGAAGGAAGGGAAGAAAGGAGATACTCAGTTAAAGTGTTCATTTTCACATTGGAGTGCTATCGTTTATAGAAGAAACAAAATGAAAAGATAGTAGAGGTGGGAGGGAGTTTCATGTGGGGTTATGAAGCGCGCGCGCGCACGCGCACACACACACACACACACACACACACACACACACACACACAAGGGGGAGAAAGAGGGCGAGAGACAGAGAGGGCAGATAGAGAGACAGAGAGGGCAGATAGAGAGACAGAGAGACAGATGGAGAGTGGCAGAATCCGATCCTCGTGTTCCTCCTCCCTATAGCAATGAACCTTCTCACATTGTCACTTCCATACCCCCCCGCCCCGTGCAATTTGATGGAGTTTATTTCATCCCCTGCAATCAGCTGCCCACTTTGTGCCCGCCACACTCAGCCTGCCTGCTTCCGGTGTCCGTGGTGTGTGTGTGTGTGTGCGTGCGTGCGTGTGTGTGTGTGAGAGAGAGTTTGTGTGTGTGTTGTTATTGTTGTTGTTACTGCTGCTGTTGTTATTGGTGATGGTGTTGATGATGATGTTGCTGTTGTCGTTCCTGTTTATTGCACAATATGCTAAATGCTGTTGTTTTTACGGTGATGACAGTGATGGTGATGATGATGATGATGATGATGAAAATAACGATATAAACATCTTTGCGTTGCTGTTTAATGTTTGTCTGCTTGGTCATGAATACTATGATTGGAAACGTCACAAGCTTTGTATTTTTTTTTTTAAATTACGGAGGGGAACATCAACTACTTTTTGAATATTTTTTCTTGTTTTAGCTAAAAACAACAAAAAGACACGAAAAAAACCCACAAGAAACAATTAAAAGAGAGAGAGAGAGAGAGAGAGAGAGAGAGAGAGAGAGAGATCATTTGGGTTGTGAAAAACACACATTGACATTAATTTTGTTCTACCAGACTTTTTTTTTTTCTCAAGGTCTGACTAAGCGCGTTGGGTTACGCTGCTGGTCAGGCATCTGCTTTGGCAGATGTAGTGTAGCGTATATGGATTTGACCGAACGCAGTGACGCTTCCTTGAGCTACTGATACTGATACCACACTTCTGTCATTAGAAGTGTCACTTTTGAATTCTAAACAGCACGCACCAGGATTAACTTTCATTAATTTTTTTTAAATTATTTCTCTGTTACCGTCATTAAAACGGTCACTTTGTGAACGCAAAGCACATCAATATACTTTCCGCCACGTGTGTTCAACACACTCCCACTGATTAACTTCGTACAGAAGCACTTGCGCCATTTCACACACACACACACACACACACCACACACACACACACACACACACACACACACACACACACACACACACACACACACACACACACATCCATCCTCAGTTTCAAGTAGTCGTGGAAATTAGCGGACTCTAATTATCGACAGCGTGACTAATTGTCTCCGTTAATCAACACCCAGACCTACAAAGCATGAGAGGACCTTGACTTGGTAGTGACAATGTCTGCGTGAAGGTTTTAGGGGATGGTTAAAAGCAGCTAGTACTTTCTTTGTCAGATTTGTAGTGCATGGTGTTCGATACACATGAACCTTTACTGCGAATCTCTACATCTTGGTTTGTTTTTGTTGTTGTTGTTGTTGTTGTTGCTTAAAAGTGTTGACCACGAAAGTCATAATTCATGAACACATCATGCCCGATGTGACACCTGTGTTGATCACTAAAAAAAAAAAAATGTGCAAGCATTTCAAAACATTATTTTGTCATCTTTGTTGACATTGTGTGATTAAATAAAATAAAAAAATTCGCTCACAATTTTTTTTGTTTCTATTCACCAGCCCATCTTTACATTTCCGAGAAGAGAGAAAAAAATCAATATATTTGTTATATTGTCCCTGTTATTCTCCACTGACCAATCGTCATCCATCAGAAAACGAAAGGAAGGCAGGGAGGAGGAGGAGGAGGAGAGAGAGAGAGAGAGAGAGATGGGTGGGGGTGTCTCACAACTCATGAACTGTTCTTTTTTCTTCTTTTTTTTTCTCTCTAGTTTTTGATTTGAAGGTTTCTTCGTGGGCTATCTGCTGAAGGAAATTGATGACTAGCAATACTGTTCCATGAACCACCTGGCCAGTAAAAGGCGTCCTGTGATGTTATCAGGAGGACATGGAGTGGGGGGTGGGGGGGGGGGGCAGGGAAAGGGGAGAGGGTGGAAGGCTAGCGGATTCCTTGTTTCAGGGTACTTTCTGAATGGTTCTTTCTGTTCTTGTTCTTTCTCTGTCTGCCTACCTGTCTGCCTATCTGTCTGTCTCTCTCTTAAACTGACATGCTGGCATGGATGGAAATGATAAATGCGTCTGGTTTCTATCATTTAAAAGTGTACTGGAGGTAGAGAAATATCTGTTAGTTGTTACACATAAATGGCACAGATACAACCTCGCTAGATTCCGAACGGGAACCCTTGGCTTAATTGCTGATAGAAAATGGTTTGAAGCAACCAACGATAACAGGTGTTCAGTGTGTGCAGGGACAAACAGTACTGAGGACGAAATGCATTTTGTTTTTGACTGCCCAGCGTATGCAGATATTCGCAGAGGATACAAATTATTCAGTGAACCAGCTGCACAAAGAAGAGATCTTATAGCAATACTCTCAACTGAACGTGATGAAGCAATTATTTCTTTCGCAAAATTCATTTCAGAAGCTAGCGATTTTCGTAGAAAGAATACCAGTATTTAGTTTTCCCCTCGGTTATCAGTGGAGAGTGGTGTGGAATAAGGAATTAACTCTCTCCATACGAACGGCGAAAGAGACGACGTTAACAGCGTTTCACCGCAATTACCACCATCAAAATATTGCAAGCGGAAGGCTCTTATACTGAAGAGGTGAATGTTGACAAAGAATACCACAATTCTGACGACGGAAGCTAAAGGTTGGGTCATTCAGACACCCACTGGACATCCGAGGGGTCTGTGTAGAGGAGAAGAGAGGACTGGCCGTACTGAGTGAGTTAAAGTTTGCTTGATTTAGACTGTAGCCAGATGGTCAGTAGCCAGATGGTCGTCTCGAAAGCTACAATGGGGATGGGGTATGGGGGGGTTGGGGGGGGGGGGGGAGAGTGCGTGATGATGAATATATGTTGGTGTAGATGTGTGTGAATGTATGAGTGGTTGTGCGTCAGCGTGTGTGAGTGTGGATGAGCATATTTTGGTTCATTATTGATTGTTTGCTTTTGGATACGTGTTTCTATCTATTTCAGCCAAACAATTTTGGTCAATGCTTATAGGCACTATGTTTTGCAACCCCCTTGCCAAAAGGGTATCTTTGCCAATGGCAATAAAATCAGTGTCAGTCTCTCTCTCTCTCTCTCTCTCTCTCTCTCTCTCTCTCTCTCTCTCTCTCTCTCTCTCTCTCTCTGGTTGAAACAAAAAAACACAAAAAACCCCCACAAAAGCGCATGCACTTCCCTCAAAAAAACCTTAGTTTGTTCGTTCGTTTGTTCTCTCTCTCTCTCTCTCTCTCTCTCTCTCTCTCTCTCTCTCTCTCTCCCCTCTTTCTTCCTCCTCTTTCTCTCTACCGCCACTCTCTCCCCGTCTCTCCCCTAGCTCTCTGGCTCCTTCTCTCTCTGTGCGTCTCTGTTTCTCTCTGTCTATCTCATTCCCCCACTCGCTCTCTCTCTTTCTCGTTCTCTGCTTTTTATCTTTATCTCTTCTCTCTCTACCCCCTACTCTCCTCCCCCCTTTCTCTCCGTCTCTTGACATTGCCTTGTATTGTGTTGTATCTTCCCACCGGATCATAATACAGTTTCATCAACACGTGATAAAACCTGACCAGGCCAGTTTGTGATAGCAAACACATGTTTTGGTTCGAAGTCTCTTTTCTTCTGTAAAATTTGACATTATAGTCCTGAGT
>NC_134897.1:15134532-15149532 GCF_041734735.1 Babylonia areolata | reverse complement strand
ATTTCAGCTTTTTTTATGTTTCCATGCGAACATGTGTTTCCGTAATGTGTTGTCAATCTCTCTCTCTTTCTATGTGTGTGTGTGTGTGTGTGTGTGTGTGTGTGTGTGTGTGTATGTGTGTGTGTGTGTGTCTGTGTCTGTGTGTCTTCATGTGTGTCTGTGTCCACTGCTTTGCAGGTGTGTGTGTGTGTGTGTGTGTGTGTGTGTGTGTGTGTGTGTGCGTGCGTGCTTGTGCGCGCTATACTGCGCAAACGTGCTTGTTTACCCGTACCTGTGAATGCGTCTCAAAACAATGGGCACCAGTCTTTCTTAACAGGACAGCCCTCGCCCCTAACACAGTTCGATCTGTATGAAGAAAGAAGAAGAAAAAAAAGGAAAAGGAGGAGAAGAAGGAAGAGTAGTAGGAAGAGAAGAAGAAAAAGAAGAAGAAGAAGGAGGAGGAGGAGAAGAAGGAGGAGATGGAGAAGAAGTAGGAGGAAGAAGAAGGAGTAGTAGGAAGAGGAGGACGAAGATGGAGGAAGAAGAAGAAGAATGAGGAGGAGGAAGAGGGGGAGGAAGTAGAAGGAGGAGGAAGAAGAAGAAGAAGGACGAGGAGGAGGAAGAAGAAGGAGGAGGAGGAAGAAGAAGAAGGAGGAGGAGGAAGTAGAAGGAGGAGGAGTAAGCAGAAGAAGAAGGACGGGGAGGAGGAGGAAGAAGTAGAAGAAGAAGGAGGAGGAGGAAGAAGAAAAAGAAGAAGAAGGAGGAGGAGGAGGAAGAAGAAGGAGGAGGAAGCAGAAGAAGAAGGACGAGGAGGAGGAGGAAGAAGAAGAAGAAGAAGAAGAAGAAGAAGAAGAAGAAGAAGAAGAAGAAGAAGGAGGAAGAAGAAGAAGAAGAAGAAGAAGAAGAAGAAGAAGAAGAAGAAGGAGAAGAAGAAGAAAAAGAAGAAGAAGGAGGAGGAGGAGGAAGAAGAGGAGGAGCAGGAGGAGGAGGAGGAGGAAGAAGAAGCACAACTCATCAGAGTAAAACTTGTGACATCAGCCCTCTCTGGTTCCCTGTGTGGAAGATGCTCCTTGTGAGATAGTGCAGGGGGTTGTTCGGTGTGTGTCGCGATGTCTATCCATCTCTCTCTTTTTGCTCCCTCAAGTGATCCGCTTTGGCAAGGAGAACGGGGTGGGTGGGGGTGGTTGGGGGTACATGGGGGTGGGGGGGGGGTGGAGGTGGGTGGGAGGGGAGCTTGGAAGAGAGAACGAATGTCTTCACTAGTTCTAGGGACTGAAGAGGTCTGGGCGTTGTTACAGGGGGAGAAGACATGAACATGGGTGAGGGTGGGTGGTTGATGGTGCGATCTCTCTCTCTCTCTCTCTCTCTCTCCCTGTGTGTCTGTCTCACAGTCGTTGTGTCTCAGTCTCTATCTGTATGTCTGTCTCTCTGCCTGTGTCCCCCACCCCTCTCCATTTCTATCTGTCTGCCCCCTTTCAGTCTCCATGTGTGTCTGTCTGTCTCTCTGTGTCTGTCTGTCTCTGTACATTAGATAGATAAAAAGAAAGAAAGAAAGATAGATAGATAGATAGATAGATATAATCATAGACAGGCAGACAGACAGACAGATAGGTAGATAGATAGATAGTTAGACGGGAAAGTCTTTACATGGGTTATCAGGGGAAACAACTGTCTGTGTGGGACTGACGCTCCACACCCACACCCACACCCATCAAGACACACCTCCTGACAACACCCCTCTCCATTTCCTCGCTGAAGGACCACCCTGTCAGATACTGCACTGTCTGTCTGTCTGTCTGTCTTTCTCTGTCTGTCTGTCTCTGTCTGTCTCTTCTCAATTATGGTATGTATAGTGTGTTGCTGTGATAATTAGTATGACTGTTATAATTCCTATATTTCAGAGAACATTTCTCACACCCCTTCAGTAAGGAGGTTTCGCCTTTAGTTGAATAAAACATTTCCTTTCCCCCCCTCTCTCTCTCTGTGTCTTTCTCTCCCCCTCTCTCTCTTTCTCTCTCCCTCTCTCTGCCTCTCCCTCCATCCCCCTCTCCCCTCTCTCCCTCTTTCTCTCTCTCCCCCTCTCTCTCCTCTATCTCTCTCTCCCTCTCTTTCTCTCTCCTCCCCTCTCTCTCACTCTTCCTCCCTCTCTCTCGCTCTCCCTATCTCTCTCTCTCTTTTTCCCCCTCTCTCTATCCCTCTTCTCTCTCTCTCTCCCCCCTCATCGTCTGTCTCTCACCATCTCTCTCTCCCTCACCCCACTCTCTTTCTCGCTTCCTGTCTCTCACGCTCTCTCTCTTTCTCCCCCCCCTCTCTCTCTCTCCCTCTTCTCTCTACCTCCCCCCTCTCTCTCTCGCTTCCTGTCTCTCTCTCTCCCTCTTCTCTCTCTCTATCCCTCCCCCTCCTCTCTCTCTCCCTCGTTCTCTCTCCTCCCCCTCTCCCTCTCCCTCTCCCTCACCATCTCTCCTCCTGAACAAGTGATGGAATGTGACAAAGAAGAGTAGTGAAGTCAAAAGCTGTGGGCGTGAACCTTGGCTGAAAAGAGGAAACGGTTCCACTGGCGCTGAATGATGGCACTGTGTATGGGAGGAAATTAAGATAGGGTGGGAGATATATTGTACTGACTGAAAAAGTCTCTCCTCCCCCCCCCCTTCCCCACACTCCACCCTTTTCTATTTCTCTCTCTCTGCCACTCTGTCTCAGTCTTTCTCTCTCTCTCTGTCTCTCTCTCGTCTCTCTCTCTCAATTATGGTATGTATAGTATGTTGCTGTGGTAATTAGTATGACTGTTATAATTCCTATATTTCAGTGTACATTTCTCACACCCCTTCAGTGAAGGGCTTTCGCCTTTAGTTGAATAAAACATTCCTTTCTTTCTGTCTCTCTTCTCTCTCTCCCTCTCTCTCTTTCTCTCTCTCTCCCTTTCTCTGCCACTCCGTTCATCCCTCTCTCTCCCCCCTCTCTCTTGCTCTCTCCCCCCTCTCTCTCTCCCCCTCCCCCTCTCTCTCTCCCTCCCTCTCCCCCTCTCTGCCTCTCACATTTAGATTTTATCGCCTCCGTATGTTTTCCCTACATGTCTTACTATTTTCGTGGGGATGAGAAATGTGAAAGTCAAGTACGTTTACCGCACATTCACACCATCCCTCACGCACACAG
The DNA here is from genome assembly GCF_041734735.1 of Babylonia areolata. Classification (NCBI taxonomy): domain Eukaryota; kingdom Metazoa; phylum Mollusca; class Gastropoda; order Neogastropoda; family Buccinidae; genus Babylonia; species Babylonia areolata. The sequence goes on along the minus strand of NC_134897.1, from coordinate 15,146,400 downwards.
AGAGAAAGAGAGAGTCGAACACACACACACACACACGGGCGCGCACACGGACACACACACACACACACGCACGCACACACACATACGCACACACACGCACGCACACATACACACACTCACACACACACACACACAAACACACACACACACATTCACACACACACACACACACTATAACAAGTCGTAATAAATAAATGAACGAATAAAGAAATAAATATACACACAGACAGACACACAGACAGACACACAGACACATACCTACTCACACACACACACACACACACACACACACACACACACGTAACCACCACTACCATCATCGTCGCCACTACTACGTCCACCCACCCCCTCACAACGCCACCTCAACTCCACCAACACCCCCTTCCCCCCCCCACCCACACACACACACCCCTCACCCCACCCACCCCTCCTTCCAAACTCCCAACCCCAGCAGCACAAATCTGGCTTTTTGAACAAACACAACTGCCCCCCCCCCGCCCCCACCCCTCTCACCCCTTAAATAAAAACAACAACAACAACAAAAAAACAACAACTGTCAATGTGAACAAGAGCTCACCCACCCTGCCCGTCAAAAAAAAAACTTAGTTGCACGTGAAACACGAATATTTTGCACACGGCGAACTGCGGGTTTCCTGGACAGCGTTTTAATTTAAGTGAGACGGTTCAGCTGTGTCAGCCAAAGAAGCAAGTGTAAGTGGTGACGAAGATGGATGTTATTGATCTGACCGAAGCGGTGCCCCTCTTTTCCCTTGGAGGAGTTTGAGCGGGGCTGTCTGAGAGCGACCGTGTGTGTGTGAAAGCAGAGCAGACTGATTGCTTTCAACAGAGGCACTATTTTCACATACCTCTGTCTGTGAACAATATCGGCGAAGACAGCAGTCTGGTTGACAAGAGGGCCAGCCGGTACAGACCACAACCCCTTGCCTCTTGCTTCAAACAGGGCGGCGCATTGGCGTGAGTGCTGTGTGATTTGACGTGGACATGGCCGTCCTCTCCCTTAGGTCTTCATCACGTCAGGGGTATGACCCGTCTTGTCTCTGCCTCTAACTCTTCTTCTTCCTCTTCGTCAGCTGCCACTAGTGATGTGGAGTGATGGCCTAGAGGTAACGCGTCCGCCTAGGAAGCGAGAGAATCTGAGCGCGCTGGTTCGATTCACGGCTCAGCCGCCGATATTTTCTCCCCCTCCACTACTAGACCTTGAGTGGTGGTCTGGACGCTAGTCATTCGGATAAGACGATAAACCGAGGTCCCGTGTGCTAGCATGCACTTAACTCACGTAAAAGAACCCACGGCAACAAAAGGGTTGTTCCTGGCAAAGTTCTGTCGAAAAATCCAATTCGATAGGAAAAACAAATATAAAAAACTGCACGCAGGAAAAAATACAAAAAAATGAGTGGCGCTGTAGTTCTTTTTTTTCTCCAACGGTTGAAATAGCAGGTTTGTCTGAGGGTAAATGCGAACGGGCAAGTGTAATTGAGAACGAGTTTTGGTACAGATGGACAATGAAAACAGAAGCAGGCCTTGAATTCATTTGGTTTAAGAAGTTAAAGGAATATCAAACCAGACTGTTGTGTTGTTCGTTTTGTTCACACACAGATATATATGTATATGATGTATGTATGTATGTATATATATATATATATATATATATGTGTGTGTGTGTGTGTGTGTGTGTGCGTGTGTATATATATTTAGAGAGAGAGAGCTGGTGTAGGACAGTTATCTAGTGAGAACGACTGCCATAGAATATACAGGAAATTAGTTCAGTTCATTCCTTTTTTTTTGTTTGTTTGTTTTTTGACTGGTTCTGCGACATGACACTTCCAAGGCAAATGAAAAGGAAGTGATAAGACACGTCGCTTTCTTTATCGTCTCATACCATGACTGTAGACCGGAGATGGCTTTAAAGTTCATTCTTTGCTTTTCTGAAATTTCATTGGTGGAACAGAGGATAGTTGTGCTTCATTGACGATGACCTTTCAGTTCAGCGGAAGTCACTCTGTCTCTCCCAGGTAATCGCCGTTCAGAGTCAAATTGCTTCCTTTTAATTATCAGCAGGGCGTCAGGTGTTGGTAAAGTCGAGCTTGCAGAGTTCCCTTGCATGTCTGTGGCTGTTCTCACAAGTACACCCCTTAATTCCTCCCCCTCCTACCACTCGATTTTTTACCTTCCCTCGTCTAATACCACTTACAGTGAAAAGACGTTAAACTAAAGAACGAACGAAGTACACCCCCAAGGTAAAATGTGTATTTGTATTTCTTTTTATCACAACAGATTTCTCTGTGTGAAATTCGGGCTGCTCTCCCCAGGGAGATCAAGAGAAAGGTTCTGTAGGGAACGTGGAACACGTCCCAACCTTACCCAGCATGGACCGTCACCGCTATGCCAAACCTTGATGCTTGTCACACCCAGTTGAGGGGCCCATATGAAGGCTGAATACCCGTCAGTTATGTAGACCATAGAGAAACCAAAGTCATGTCAAAAGAAGAGTTAAAATGACGTTCAAAAGTCCCATCTACCCACATCTCGTTCACACTTGTCAAATTTAAATCAGTTCAAAATAAAACTCATTTTCCTTTACATAACGGAGGAGGAAGATATCGGTATGCAGAGGAACATTTCGGAACAAGGTCCTTACAGAACGAATAATTACACGAAGACAAATCCGAATCCATTAAAGCCTGGACAATGCCTTTGGTATTGATCAAGCACGCCCTTGGGCAAAACGCCCAGAACTTACAAACAAAAAATGGATTTTGAAGGCATGTCTAGGGGCTTCAGAATGTGTTCGTTGAACAGCAAATAACCAGTGCGCTTTCGCTTCTACAAAGGTAGACCACTTCAAACCAGTGTTGCAACGCATTCCACTTCAACACGCGTGCAGTCACGGAGTTGTGGACCTTTGAAGCAGCGAAAGTACAATGAATCTCTGTGCCCCATGTATGCACGATGAAGCAGTCCATGTCTCAGAGTGTTCACGTGAAAGAAAGGACAGTTCACCATTCCTGGTTTTCCTGTGTTCCACGAGAAAGAAAAGTAATCGAGACCAGGGCTGGATTCTATGATAGATAACAGTACATTTATATCGCGCTTTCAGACCTCTCTTCACAGCAATACGTCAGTCAGACACAAAGCACACAAGAACACACACACACACACACACACACACACACACACACACACACACAAACACGTGGACGAAATAGGCATGGAACATAAAAATTGAATGGAGTGCCTTAATCATGTAGAGACCTCTTGAAAAGGAGTATTTTCAGATTTGTTTTTAAAAAGGATGTGAGTGAGGGGACAGTGACAGAAAAAGGCAGTGAATTCCTGGTTTGTACAGCCAAAGAACTGAAGGCCCTCCCGTCGTGTTTCTCTCTCAGTGCTGAAGTTGGGAAGGCGAAGGATTCTGCCATCAGCGGAAGAGCGGAAAGACCTGGAAGAGACTTGCTTGCTTTAAAGGTGGAAAATGTACTGTGGCGCAGCTCCACAATTCATAGCAAAGTAACGCTGTTTGCTTAACGTTTCAGGAATTTCCAAAAGTCTTTGCAACTTCCATAGACTTGTGAAAATTCTGAACGCGAACCAAACTTGGCGCTGAAAAGACCGATTATGCAACACCGCCGCGGGGAACTTGACAATCATCATCTCCCTGTGTTTGCTGTGAAACATGAAAGTAAACACTTTTCTAATTCGCTAGAACGAAACTGGGCATTATGTCCTTCCAGGGTGAATAGGGTTACGTTTGTCAAACACATGTTCTGTCTCTGACAAACACACACACACACACACACACACACACACACACACACACACACACACACACACACACTCACTCTCTCTCTCTCTCTCTCTCTCTCTCACACACACACACACACACACACACACACACACACACACACACACACACACACACACACACACACACTTCAAGACTGGACAATTTCGCTAGCTTACTTCAACATGTGAGTTTTACTTAAAGTCTCTTAAATGATAAGATTTTTTGTTTGGTTACGAAAACAATGCGTTTTTATGATTTAATTACACATAAAACATGCGACCAGAAAAAACAAGTAATGGAAAGAATGTCTGGAATGTTGTTGATTTGATTCGATTTGATATGGATACTTATATAGCGCCTTACCTCGGTCGGAGACCACGCTCTAAGCGCTTTACAAACACGAGGTGATTTACACAACAGGCTGCCCACGTGGGTAGAGCCGACTGACGGCTGCCATTGGGCGCTCATCATTCGGTTCCTGTGTCATTCATTCATCTTTCAGACATGCACACCCACACTCAGACAGACGTTACATTTTTTCACGTGTATGACCACATTGTTCATTTACCCCGCCATGTACGCAGCCATACTCCGCTGTCGGGGGGTTTGCATGCTGCGTATGTTATTGTTTCCACAACCCACCGAACGCTGACATGGATTGCAGGATCTTTAACGTGCATATTTGATCTTCTGCATGCGAATACACACGAAGGGAGTTAAGGCAGTAGCAGGTCTGCACATACGTTGACTAAGGAGATCGGAAAAATATCCACCCTTTACCCACCAGGCGCTGTTACCGAGATTCGAACCCGGGACCCTCAGATTGAAAGTCCAACGCTGTTTAAACCACTCGGCTATTGCGCCCGACGCACGAATAGGTCTACAGCTCAAAACCTAATGTGCCTCGAACTATCAGTCCCAAATACAGAGCTCAAAAACCGAATTTACCCGAAATATAGAACTCGATCCTAATTAGTTTTGCCCCAGACTCTCCGCTCACTATAACCTATACAACTCAGCCCTAATTTTCCACAAACTCTTTCTGTTGAAGTACGGAACTGAAAACCTAAGTTGTCGCAAACTCTCTTCCCCAAGTACAAAACTCAAACCCCACTTTGCCCCAAACCTTCTCTGCTCCAAGGTGCACAGAAAAAAAACCCTCTCAACTCCAAAGGTTCAAATTTACTCTGAAATATTCTTGCCGGCACGGAACTATTAAAAAAAACAACAACAACGGAAAACAAAAATTGTATTTGTATTTCGTTTTTATCACAACAGATTTTTCTGTGTGAAATTCGGGCTGCTCTCCCCAGGGAGAGCGCGTCGCTACACTGCAGTGCCACCCATTTTATTTTGTATTCTTTCCTGCGCGTAGTTTTATTTGTTTTTCCTATCGAAGTGGATTTTTCTACAGATTTTTGCCAGAAACAACTCTTTTGTTGCCGTGGGTTCTTTTACGCGCGCTAAGTGCATGCTAGCACACGGTACCTCGGTTTATCGTCTCATCCGAATGACTAGCGTCCAGACCACCACTCAAGGTCTAGTGGAAGTGGAGAAAAATATCGGCGGCTGAGGCGTGATTCGAGCTAGCGCGCTCAGATTCTCTCGCTTCCTAGGCGGACGCGTTGCCTCTTGGCCATCACTCCACAAACCAAAAATAACAACAACAAACAAAAAACCTAAGCCAAACCTGTATCTGGGTACAGAAAGCCAGAAGAATCTCTGAGCAAACTAAAAAAAAACCAAACCCTCTGCTCTGTCTGTCTGTCTTGCCGAAACGATAATCAGAGCCGATCTGTCGTGATGTCATGGCCATTCTCTGTTCACAACAGCGACGAAAAACTCCCTTGAGTTCTCACGTTGGTGTGTGTGTGTGTGTGTGTGTGTGTGTGTGTGTGTGTGTGTGTGTGTGTGTGTAATTCTGAGAAAACATGTTATTTTTTCGCCTGGCAAGTTCACAATCAGTCACAACATTTCCTGTTGACGTTTATAATCATATGATTTCTGGGTGTGAAAGTGCACACACATGTCCATAATTATTCGGTTTGTGCAATAGAACCACCTGCATCTGGGTTATAACTCTGGAAAAAGGACTCGCGCATGATGGAAAGAAGGAAAGAAAGAATGAAAGAGAGACATGGTGGGAAATGGGTTAAACTAAAGCCCATCTTTGGAGGGGGGAAGGCGCAATGGAATACTATCAGAACATTGAAAAGTAACTCATCTGTTGACTTTTGCAGCCTGTTTTTTTCCCATGCTGTTTCTTCTCTTGTCTTTTCTTTTCTAATTCTGTATGCGCGCGCGTGCGTGTGTGTGTGCGTGCGTGTGTTTGTGCGTGCGTGTGTGTGTTCGTGTGTGTGTGTATGTCTTGTTTTTGCAACGGATTAATAACAAAAACTGAGCAGCTATAAATCCCAACTTTGACGTGCCTGTATTAAGGAAACGTAATTTTTCATTTATCTCATTATATTTTCATTGATTTTACAGAAAACTCTGTGTTTTGTGTGTGTCTGTATGAACAGAACAGGGTACGGAGACCTTGATTACGCCAAAGAAGTGACGGGGGTTTCTTGGGGGCAAAAAAAACCCCCACCCAACAAAACGACCACACAGGATTCTGATCACGTGTGAGTCTGTCTGTCTGTTTTGTCTACCTGTCTGTCTGTCTGTTTTCTCTATAATTCTGTCTGTCTGTCTGCCTGTCTGTCCGCTTGCATGTCTGTATGTCTGTCGAGGTCTTCGTTGATCTCTGCTCCTTTTTGTGCGTCTCTCTCTCACTGTCTGTCTCTCTATGTTTGTCTGTCTTTGTCTCCATCTCCCATTCTCTCTCTTTCTCTCTCTTCCTCTCCCCCCCTCCCTGTCTGTCTTTCTCTGTCTGTGTGTCTGTCTCTCCCTCTCACCCCCCCTCTCTCTGTGTCTTTCTATGTCTGTCTGTCTTTCTCTGTCTCCCTCTCTCCCCCCTCTCTCTCTGTGTCTTTCTATGTCTGTCTGTCTCTGTCTCCATCATCCACTCTCTCTCTCTCCTTATCTCTCTCTCTGTCTCTCTGTCTATCTGTCTTTCTTTCTCTGTCTCCATCTCCCACTCTCTCTCTCTCTCTATCTGTCTGTCTGTCTTTCTCTCTCTGTGTGTCTTTCTCTCTCTCTCTCCCTCCCTCTCATCCTTCCCTCTCTCTCTCTACTCACCCCCCCCCTCTCTGTCTGTCTTTCTCTCTCTCTTTCTCCCTCTCTCTCTCCCTCTCGTTTTTTATGCTGGGAAAAAGGTAGGCACGTGGTGGGGGGGAGAGAGAGAGAGAGAGGCACAACACTGTCAGCTGGTGACGTCACCCGGAGTCCAGTAATGAACCGCTCCGTGTGTCGTGCAGTTGTGCCACCTTGTCCCCCAGCACTGCTGTGGTCCCTCTGTCTGTCTCTCTGACTGTCTCTGTGTGTTTGTCTGTCTCTGTTTCTCTGTCTGTCTGTCAATGTCTTTCTGTCGGTGTCTGTCTGTCTGTCGGTCTGTCTCCGTCTTCCTGTCTGTCTCTCTGTCAGTCTTTCTGTCGGTGTCTGTCTTTCTGTCTGTCTCTGTCCTTTTGTCTGTCTCTCTCTTTCTGTCTGCCACTGTCTGTCTGTCGGTCTGTCTGTCTGTCTCTCTGTCAGTCTGTCTGTCTCTGTCAGTCTCGGTCGGTCCCTGTCTCTCTGTCTGCCTGTTTCTGTTTCTCTGTCAGTCTGTCTTTCTTTCTTTGTCTGTCTCTGTTTCTGTCTGTCAGAGTCTGTCTCTCTCACTCTCTTCTCTTCTTTATCTCCACCGGGAGCGTATCGTTGTGCCGCCGACCCGTTGTGCCGCCGACCCGTTGTGCCGACCCGTTTACGGATTGTCTTTTGTCACAAAAAAGACAAAACAAGATGGGCAAGCCATACTAATAATCTCCCTTTTTATTTGACATTTGGGTCACAGTAACGTAACAAATGGCGCAACTGGGTCCAAACGTATGCATTCGCGAATCCTCATAGGCTACGACCTTTGTTTCAAATTTCGTAAAGATCGGTTCATAAACAGCTGAGAAAAGCTTGTTTGCGTAGAGAACTGCGCATTCTAAAAATAGAACATGATTAACGTCATCGTGAGCTTATTACTTACACCGTTTATAGTCCCTAGTATAATGAACACGTAACTAAAATTTGGAGGAAATCTGTTGATAAACAGCGGAGATATTAGTGATCAAAATTTTGGCAATTTGCGCCACTGTGACGTCACAAATGGCGCAAATGGGTCTCAACTCATACATTCGGTAGACATCATAGCCCCCGAGCTTTGATCCAAATTTTACTAAGATTGGTTCATAAACAGCCGAGAAAAGCTTGTTCAAAAATCATCGAATAGCGGGACGGCGGCATAACGGGTACCCCCCATCTCCACCACCTCTCCCTCTGTCTCCCTCTTCCACTCTCTCCCTACCCCTCTGTCTGTCTGTGCCTGTCTGACCGTCTGTGTCTGTCTGTCTGTCTGTCTGTCTGTCTCTCTCTTCTATTCTATTCTATTTAATTCTCTCTCTCGGCTCACAACTAACAAGCCGGACAACGTTACACCGAAAGTGTCAGGTTCATCGCTGGGGAGGGGGGGGGGGGGGGGGGCGCGGAGGAGTTGGGGGTGGTGAAAGGGGGCGGGGGGGTGGGGGGGGTGGGGGGGGGAGGTGAGCGAAAAAGAGAGAAAGAAAGAACGGTGGAGATAGCAGAACGGGTGAGAGAGAAGGAGAGACAGGGACTGGTAGAGTGAGAAAGAGAGAGACAGAGTTACACAGAGAGAAAGAGAGAGGGGGGAGCCGATGGGGAGACAGAGACTGGCAGAGTGAGAGAGAGACAGTTACAGAGAGACAGACAGAGTTACACAGAGAGAAAGAGAGAGAGGTGGGGGGAGGGAGCAGAGGGAGAGACAGAGACTGACAGAGTGAGAGACAGAGACAGAAAGTTAAACAGAGAGAGAGAGAGAGAGGGGGGGGGGAGGAGGAGACAGATACTGGCAGAGTGAGAGAGAGAGAGAGAGAGATTGAGGGAGGCACACACAGAGACAGAGAGGGCAGGTAGGAGGGAGAAATGAAGAGCTAGATATTCAACATCAAATCAGATTTAATCAAATAATTATTTGATGTTGTTTTCAGTGTGAATAAACACACGCACGCACGCACACACGCACGCACACACACACACACACACACACACACACACACACACACACATCGTTCTCATCAAGTGGACCATAAACACCCATTCAACCTGTCTAATCGCGTATAAATCCAGGCGACTCGCCCAATGAAAAAGACACAGACAGACAGACAGACTTGCAGACCGACAGAAAGAGATTCCCCAGTGATTGGATAACAATGTTCAGGTGATTCCATTCAGTTTCGGGGGGTGGGGGCGTGGGGGTGGGGGTGGGGGGGCAGTCAAGTCATAACTCAGCAGTGGAAATGAAACTTCCCCCGTTATTCGACACACTCTGCACTCACATCAGCACACCTTCATTATTTTCCCACATCGTTAATTAGCTGTGTGCAATATTAGCGGCGACCCAGTCCTTCACCTTGTCTCCCCTGCCTTGTGGCCGCACGTATCGTTATGTCCCTTTTTCCCCCCTGTTTCCAGTCATATTGGATATCTTCCCCTTCCTGCACGACATAACAAGAGAGGCAAGGCCTTCAAGACTCGCTTGTGATACGCTTCAAAAAAAAAAATCTAATCGTTAAAATTTGTTCTGTATTTATTATAAAGCTTCAGGTTAAAAAAAGAAAAAGAAAAGTCCTAACCAGATTCGAACCCCGCATATTCGGGTGAGAAGAAACTGTCTTACCCATTACACTATCGTGGCTCCTTAACTGACGTTCTAAAATTCAATATTTAAACATACTTTTTTAAAGGGCGATAAATCGTTTGTGGTATTCGCAGTGAGAACGCTGTTTAAATCATATTATTCTGGTGTATCTTGGGCATTCAAAAAATCTTTAAGGGCAATAAAAAATTATTTTAAAGTCCGCGGTAAAGGAGACGTGGCTATCGCCGCAATCACACTGCAACATTTAGCCGTTTTCTCTAGATCTAGATAGATGTACAAGTTTAGTTACACCCGCCGGGAATGGAGTACGACACGGTCGATCGATTCAATTTCTCATTTATGTTCATTCTAGTTTTATAGTTTTAAAGTTGATATGAAAATTTAGTATTTTCTTAAACTAATAACATGTAGAGCCAAGTACAAGTACTTCTAAAGCGTCGTATGAAGTGAAAAGGACTTCATTTTGAGAAAAGTCAAGACTGGAAATTTTTTCGTTTCATCAATTCAAGGGTATTAACTCACATGGTTTATTATTTTTAACTGTGAATTCCGACTGATTCTGTGGATATTTTTATGGCAGTGTTTGGGGCATAATCCAGTAAGTGATGAGGCGTTCACAAATCTTTTACTGAATAAACATTTAACGGTCTCCTTCTCCAACTTTCCATCACATGTTATCGTGTATTGTCGATTGAATATAGGATTGAACAGGCAGGTCAACAACTTGAAGCAAAATGGCGTCGTTCGCGTTCGCGAAGAATATGAGCACGCGCTTTGAATGTGTATAAATATGTGTACGCAATTGATTTTTGCCCATGACCTTTAGGGCTCAGCCAAGAGATCTATAAAGTCCACTCGTCGTATTGATTTGAGTATTTTCCGAAAAAGACCACTTGGGCGAATGAACATAGTGACAGCCCTGTACACTGAGAGTAAAACACACAAGCTTTTTATGTGTCGAGTATAATTTCAAAATGTAATGTTTAAGATGAGACAGATCAGTTCAAAGCAAATTAAGTCCCCTAGCATTAATTACAGATTAATTTCCTTTTTTTGCTATCTGCACCAAAACGTTTGCAAAATAAATGTAACTTCCATGCTTAGCAAAAGAAGTTCCTGTTTGAACAAAAAATGATAATAATGACTGCTCTTGTTGTTGGGTCAGAATATCAGATCAAAGTGCCAAGTTTAGAGAATAAAAAATATAAATATAACAGTTAATGCAGTTTGCATATAATTTGACTTCTTTTTTAAAATTTTTTGTGCCCATCCCAGAGGTGCAATATTTTTAAACAAGATGACTGGAAAAAACTGAATTTTTCCTATTTTTATGCCTAATTTGGTGTCAACTGACAAAGTATTTACAGAGAAAATGTCAATGTTCAAGTTTACCAGGGACACACACACACACACACACACACACACACACACACAGAGACAACCGAACACCGGGTTAAAACATAAACTCACTTTGTTTACACAAGTGAGTCAAAAAAATAAACAAACAAACAAAACAAGAAAACCAACAACAAAAAACGTTGTAATCCCCCCTCCTAACTAACAAACTAAACATGTGGCGGTGTCCTTTGTCTTGTTATCAAAGCACACTCTTGAAGGAGCTGTTACTCAAGAATGACTTCAGTCTGGATGAATATATATATATATATATATATATATATATATATATATATATATATATATATATATATATATATATATAGTGGAGTGATGGCCTAGAGGTAACGCGTCCGCCTGGGAAGCGAGAGAATCTGAGCGCGCTGGTTCGAATCACGGCTCAGCCGCTGATATTTTCTCCCCCTCCACTAGACCTTGAGTGGTGGTCTGGGTGCTAGTCATTCGGATCAGACGTATAAACCGAGGACCCGTGTGCAGCATGCACTTAGCACACGTAGAAGAACCCACGGCAACAAAAGGGTTGTTCCTGGCAAAATCCGGAAGAAAAATCCACTTCAATAGGAAAAACAAATAAAACTGCACGCAGGAAAAAATACACAAAAAATGGGTGGCGCTGTAGTGTAGCGACGCGCTCTACCTGGGAAGAGCAGCCCGAATTTCACACAGAGATCTGCTGTGATAAAAAGAAATAAAAAATACAATATATATATATATATATATATATATATATATACATACACACACACACACACACACACACACACATGCACAGAGAGAGAGAGAGAGAGAGATTCTGGGTTTTTTCAGTTATTTACAAGCTTCTCACAAAGTGGATTGTGTG
>NC_134897.1:15099532-15129532 GCF_041734735.1 Babylonia areolata | reverse complement strand
CACACACACACAAACACACACGCACGCACTCGTGGACGCTTACACGCATGCACACAGTCGCGTGCTGACGTCCATGTAGAGAGAGAGAGAGTGAGGATGAGGATGATAGAAGAAGAAGAAAGGGAGAGAGAGAGGAAAGAAAAGGAAAGACAAGAGGGAGATAATCCGAGATCACACACACACACACACACACACACACACACACACACACACACACACACACACACACACTGAAGCTGAACAAGGACACAGACAGACACAGTGAATGATCTGTGCAAAGATCGGTCATACTATACCCATCAGTTCATGTGTTTGTCTACATTGGTGAACCGACAGATTTCTTGTCATGCTATAGGGTTTACAAAATCGCGTGACAAGGTTTCTTGATGAAATAATAATTCAACAAAACAAGAGTAACAACACTCGTCTTCTTCTCAGACCTATCATTTTGATCATCATTTTTCAACAGGTTCATCGTCGTCGTCGTCATCTTTGTCATCATTGTCATCATCACCAGCGCAAGCATCATCGCCATCGTCATCATCACCATCATCGTCGTCGTCATCATCATCACCATCACTATCATCACCGTTGTCGACGTCGTCATCATCATCATCATCATCATCATCCCCATCAGCATCATCACCATCTTCTTCTAATCATCATCATCATCATCATCACCATCACCATCACTATCGTCACCGTTGTCGTCATCATCATCATCATCACCACTATCGTCATCATCCCCATCACCATTACCATCAACATCGCTATCACCATCACCATCACCATCATCACCATCTTCTTCTTTTTCACGAAAGTAATAATAATAATAAATGATAATGGAGTCTCCCATCGGACCGACGGACGAGTAGGCAGGCAGGCTTATCTGTCGGTGTGTGTCCTCATATCGGTGAAGAGGCCGATTCTTGATGCACAGCACTTCCTACGGGTGTTGCAAGGGAAAACGTCTCCAGAAGTTGAGCCCTGCTTCCTTCGCTCACGCTTCTCCTTTATGGCCAGCGTTATCTTGTTTTCAAACGTCTTTATGCCACGAAAGTATGCATCGCGATAACCGCAGCCTAACCCACAGCTTTTGGCACTGTTCCGTGGAAGAATTCCTGACGACATGTTTCAATATTAACAGAATCACTTGGGCACGTGTGACCGGCGGCTATAATGACATATACACACAAAAAAACAACAACAAAAAAACAAACAAAAACAAAAACAACAAAAAAACAAACAAAAACAAAAACAAAAAAACAAAAAAAAACGTAGCTACATCATCATCATTATCATCACCTTTCATCATTCTCGTAGTCGTCATCATCATCATCATCATCATCATATTTATCATTATCGCTGTCGTCATCATCGTCGTCGTCATCATCGTCGTCATCATCATCATCATCATCATCATCGTCATCATCATCATTGTCATCATCATCATCATCATTATCAATACTATAATGCTAACAGCTCCAATGAAAGTGTAAGCGAAAACGAGAGAGAGAGAGAGAGAGAGAGAGAGAGAGAGAGAGAGTGTGTTTGTATGGAAAGAAAGCAAAAAAGAACAAGAAAGACGGAAAGGGAGCAAGGAATAAAGAAACAGAAGAAAGGAATAAACAAATAAGAGGACCCACCCCCCTCCAAAAAAAAAAAAAAGGAAAGAAAATCTGGTAAAGAATACAGAAAGAAGGACTTGCACTCTGAACATACCTCCACCCTCTCACGGAACACGTTCCAGCACACCATACCACCCTGCAACCATCCTGCTTTCACATCGTTTATACATTTCGGAGAATCACACATTCATTCTCAGAGTGAAAACACCAACCATGCTAATCATTTCATAGAGGTACACGTTTATTATCATTATCGGAAATGATACTAACCTTGACACAAACAAGATTTCACAGTTACACATTTTATTCTCGGAGAAACAATGATAACCATGTCACTATATATATGATATTTCACAGAGCTCTACGTGTATAGCACTAATACTAATCATGCTACAAACAAACTCAGATTCACATAGCTTCGTCGTGGGTGGTAACTGAATTCACACGAAACAGGATGCGTGTTGTTTAGAATAATATATAACTAAAAACAACAACCATAAACCAAAGTTTTTCAGTTTCAGCAAATGGTTACATCTCGCCGAACTGTTTTACATCGGAAAAAGCGATTGAAGGCTTTAATGTATTACTGCCTTTGAGTTCTTGTAGACAACTGTCGCCTTTTACAAATAACTTTCCTCTGCAGAACATCATTTCTAAATTCGCCTTTCGAATGCAGTCAGTTCTTCATCGGTTATGCCTGTTTTTTTTGTTTTTTTGCAATTCCAAAATTCTCTTTCGAAAATTGCCTTCCGAACACAGTTTCCAAAATCTTCGTCTTTTAGCGTGGTTACATCAGAGTGACAAGGCCTTCAGCAGTAAAACATCATTATCACAGATACAGTGGCTTCAGAAACACTGCTAAAATTGGCCTGATACATAACTGCTTTACCTTTCCAGGTTATCCGGTTAACTGTGAATGAACGAATATCTGAACGAACGAATGAACGGACTTGAATGAAGGAGTAAATGCCACAAAAACAGAAAGAGCAATTAAAAAAAGAAATCAAAACTTCCGACTGCAATTCCAACAGATAGCTACCTGAATGATACTTATATTGACGTTCGCGTCAGGCAGTTTCACTCAACGAAATATTCACGTTGAAAACACCAATAAATAAGTGAACAATAAATGAAACGAATGAACGAAGAAAAAGAACAAAAAAAAAGAACAAGTAAGCACGATGTGTAAATCAAAACGAAGTCATAGATGCACAGTACGCGCGCACGCACACACACACACACACACACACACACACACACACACATAACACAACACACACACACACACACACACACACACACACACACACACACACACACACGCACACACACACACGCACACACACACACACACACACACACACACAGTCAACAAAGAAATGCCCCCCCCCCCTCCCTGCCCCCTCCCCACTCACGCTCACTCCTCAGTGATGTCAAGGTGATCCGATTCTACGCACGTGATGAACGTCACTATTTACAAACATCGCTTTGCCCTTCACAGCGAGGCAGAGACGGGCGTCAGTGTGTGTGTGTCTGATGGAAGAAATCCCCGTGGACATCCTGCACGCTGTCTGACGGCCCCTGGGTCGTCCTCACTGAGGTGTCTTTTTAGGAACCGCCTGGAGATGTACCCGACTGGAGACTCAACCAGCAGACCCGCGTCTCCCAGCTAACACAGCAGTCTCTGCGTGGAAGCCGCCATCACTCTCACAGAACTGCCTGCAGTAGCGTTATCATCACCAACACCATCATCATGATCGTCGTCGATGTCGTTAAGTCATCGACATCATCACCACCACCGCTGGATGATTGTCACAATAACTGCCCCGAGTATGTACAGGTCTGTCCAGTTATCTTGTCGATTATATCTATGAAGGGATCTGGTCTCCAACACTTCCTGGAGCAGAAAGAACGATTGAGAGAGAGAGAGAGGGAGGGAGGGAGAGGGAGGGGGAGAGGTGAGAAAGAGAAGAACAGATAAAGAAGAAAGAGGGAAGGAAGAAGAAAGCACAGTACATGCTGTAAAAAAAAAAAGCTCAGCCAGTAGCCAAGTCTGTCTGAGAGAGGAGTGACAGAGGCACACAGACTAACAAAGCTGGGGAGTGGGGGGGTGAGGGGGGGAGCACGTGGGGGTGTGTGAGGGGGTGGAAGGAGAAGAGGCACCTAGAGGAAGAAGGGGGTCGAGGTTGAGGGCAGGGTGAAGGTCAAACCAGAGTCGCAACTGCAACCGCGGCTGGTTTAGTTCCTCTGGTTAAAAACGTCCTTACTTTATGATTCCGTTGATGAAAACCCCTCTGCGATGTGAACAGTCCCAGAGAAGAGAAGCAGGAAGCCCGGATTAACGGGGGGCCACTCTTACTGACGGCCTTCAGAAAGCCATGTCGTGTTGCGGAGATGACAGATGGGAATTAACATTCACCCAAAATTTAGTCTTATCTATTTAAAAGGGGGAAGGAAAAAAAAATCACACACGATAATTCAGTCTTCCTACAATTGTGAGCGCCGTAGACTTGAAGACAAGCATAGGTACACAACTGATTATTATATGGATGATTCACACACACACACACACACACACACACACACACACACACACACACACACGTGTAGAGCGTATGGCCTAAATAATGGGATTATACTTTCATCAGTACAATAATGAGTTTGAATATAGTAAACCCACGATGTCTGGCTCTGCCAACAGGAGCAGTCCTCACCGTGATGTCTCAGTGTATATTCAGGGGTATGTATGACTCCACTTCTCGGCGGCGTAGGCGCAAACATAATTATTATTGTTTGTAAAAATGAGGACATGCTAGTTTGTTTACAGTGTCGGGTCTAAAAAATATGCCCACAGCGTTGGGTGTCGATGACAGGAAACGGAATAATTATTATCTTGTTCATAATCTTTTTACCATGATATAAGTATTCGTTTAGCACCACAACTTTGGGCAGTGGATGATGTGATAATAAAATGATTTTTTTTTCGAACGTATGAGTTTTGGTGTAGGTGACGGATGCTGATTGCTGATTCTCACCATTATGGTGCTATGTTTGAAAATATCACATATATGTATGTATGTATATATACAGAAAGAGAGAGAGGAGAGAGAGAGAGAGAGAGACCCATGACTGTTGGCCTCGGCCGCAGATCCACAGACAATAATACTCTTCTTCGTTTTCCTTTCTGGTCACTGGCATCAACCAGGAAGTCTGACAAGTCTGATTTGGAAGAGGGGATTGGAGTCAGGATAGGGTGGTGGTGGTGGTGGTGACTTTGAGTCAGGAGAGGTGAGGGGGGGTGGGGGCTCGGAATTTGCGTCAGCATTGAAGTCAGGACAAGGAATTTGAGTCAGATGGGATTTTGAGTCAAGAGAAGGAAATCGGGGAGGGGATTAGAGTGAAGAGAGGGGATTTGGAGTCAAGAGAAGGAATCTGAGTTGTGTGTGTCCCTGACAACACACCACAGACCACGCAGTGGCCTCCTGGGTGTCTCCCCCCACACACACCCCGAGTATCTCGGACAAGTCTTGCTCGAAATTCATCACAGAAGGGTATTTTACATGTGGTCTTTTTTGCCCATATCGTTTACTCTTTTGTTCCATGTTTGGGTGATGTGGGGTTGGCTGTGCATAGAGACACACAGGAAATGAGAAAGGGAGAGAGAGACAGGGACGGGGACAGAGAGAGACACACAGAGAGAGTGGGTGGGTGTTAGAGATTCAGATTCAGATTATTTATTCATTAATAGGCCTAGGCCCCTTATGAAGGGGTAAGTGACAATATAAGTAATAACAAACAAAATGAAAATATATAACCAACCATAATAAGTACACATATTACATAAGCGCTGCAATGAAGTACAGCATCTTAAGATGTCACGATATCCCGAAATTTAAATGCCTGGTGTAAAAACAGTGCCAGATTCCATATATCAGCATGTCTCGTGGATGACAATAATAATGAGAAAGGGAGAGAGAGACACACACACACACAGAGTGGGTGGGTGTTAGAGAGAGAGAGAGAGAGAGAGACATGGGGAGAGAAGGAAACGGAGGGGGGAAGAGAGTGGGAAAGTGAAGGAGGGAGAGAGAAGGAGAAAGAGGGAGAGAAAGGGAGGGAGGGAGAGGGGGGGAAGTTAAAGACAGAAGAGGAGAGAGAGAGAGAGAGCAGATGGGTTGACGGCAGACAACCGAAGAGGAGGAAGAAGAGGAGCAGTGTGAGGAAGCGTTGAAATCCATCCACCCCAGCATGAAGTGTGCAGTCCACGCGACAACTGGAACTGGGTGGAACGACTGTTGTGTTTTTATTTTTTATTTTTTTATCTCCTCCCACCCTGACCAAGACGTCCGACCTATTTATGGGCCTGCACTGTTGTGTGTGTGTGTGTGTGTGTGTGTGTGTGTGTGTGCGCGCGCGCGCGTGTGTGTGCGTGTGTGTGTGAGAGAGAAAAAAGAGTGAGAGAGAGGTATGGTTAGGCAGACACCTGCCCCTGTCTTGTTTCACACAGAAGTGTGTCCTGGTTCCACAGCTTGTAATCTACAGCCGCTGTGGAAATATGCTGTTGTGACGCCATTGCACATCACTGTGACGTCATTGCACGACACTGACTGTGACGTCAGTACACAGTTGCTGGGTATGACGTCATTACACACTGTTTTGATGTCATATATATATATATATATATATATATATATATATATCCGACTGTGGCGTCATCACGCACTGTTGCGGCACAAACGCACACTGTTTTTTGTTTTTTTGTTTGTTTTTGTTGTTGTTTTTTTTGTTGTTGTTTTTTTTTGGGGGGGGGGGGGGGGGGGGGGGGGGGGGGGAGCGTAAGTATACAGTATACAGTAAGTATACAATGATGACTGTGACGTCATTACAGGGCTAGACTTGCTGTGACGTCATGACACCCCCGTTTGGCCGCGACGTCATCAGACGGTGCTGACGCAGGTGCTGTGCCCGTTTCCCGCGGGACAGGGCACGGCGATGTAGTGCCTGGAGGACAGGGAGCGGCCGTTGGTCAGGCCGTTGAGGTCCCGTGAGGCCTGGCGGCAGGCCGCGGGGCAGACGATCTCCTTGAAGCGGGAGCGGAAGTGCCTGCCGGTGAGGCAGTAGATGAAGAAGTAGCAGGCCGAGTTGGACAGCGTCACCTCCTCCACCAGCTTGCGCACCGTGTAGTAGGTGAAGTGGCGGCGCCACACGGGGCCCCGCGGGTAAGGCGACTCGCCGAAGGGGAACTGTCGCTCCAGGGAGTAGACGAGGGTGGCGGGCAGCCAGGTGCAGATCAGGTAGAAGGACACGGACAGCAGCGTCACGGTGGACGCCTGGTTCCCGGAACCCCCACCACCACCACCACCACCCTCCCCTCCCACCACCACCCCACCCCCCACCACCCCAGCGGGGCCGCGCGCCGTCAGGTCTCGGATCTCGCGCAGCACCAGCACGTTGAAGACGAGCGCCGCCAGCGGGGCGAGGCCGAAGAGCGTCAGCTCGGTGACCCAGGTCCAGTAGTAGGGGAAGGGCGTGCGCTGCAGCGAGGGCCGGTGGTTGCAGCAGCGGAAGTCCGGGTCGTAGGTCCACAGGTAGCCCTGCACGCCGGACAGCGCCAGGCACGCCAGCACGAAGATCAAGGTGACGTGCAGAGCCCTGCGCACCGTGCAGCACCGCTCCTTGACGAAGGGGTGGCAGACGGCGATGTAGCGCTCCACCGTGAAGCCCAGCACGAGCAGCGGCGCCAGGTACTGGGGCAGGTAGTACAGGATGTAGAACACCTCGCACCACACGTAGCCGTCGAAGGTCTTGATGCCCCAGGCGTAGTTGAGCTCGATGAAGACGTGCAGCGTCAGGAACATGGTGTGGGACAGGGACAGCGACCCCAGGTAGATGGCGGAGGAGTTGTGGCGCCGGGTGCGGGCACCCAGCCAGATGTAGGCGCACAGCGGGTTGGCGGGCAGCCCGATCAGGTAGAAGATGGGCGTCACCAGCCGGTCCATGGCCACGGCCAGGGGGGCGTGCTCCTTGTAGAAGTCGATGATGGAGGACGCCGCTTCCGCCGTCACGTTAGTTTCGTCTGTCACGTTGGGGTCCATCTGGGGTCACAGCAAAACAGTTTGTGTGTGTGTGATGTGATTACGGTGATACATCATGCATAGTGTGTGATGTGATTATGGTGATACATCATGCATAGTGTGTGATGTGATTATGGTGATACGTAATGCATAGTGTGTGATGTGATTACGGTGATACATCATGCATAGTGTGTGATGTGATTATGGTGATACATCATGCATAGTGTGTGATGTGATTATGGTGATACATCATGCATAGTGTGTGATGTGATTATGGTGATACATAATGCATAGTGTGTGATGTCATTATGGTGATACACAATGCATAGTGTGTGATGTGATTATGGTGATACGTAATGCATAGTGTGTGATGTGATTATGGTGATACGTAATGCATAGTGTGTGATGTGATTATGGTGATACGTAATGCATAGTGTGTGATGTTATTATAGTGATCCGTGATGCATAGTGTGTGATGTGATTACGGTGATACGTAATGCATAGTGTGTGATGTGATTACGGTGATACACAATGCATAGCGTGTGATGTGATTATAGTGATACGTAATGCATAGTGTGTGATGTGATTATGGTGATACGTAATGCATAGTGTGTGATGTGATTATGGTGATACGTAATGCATAGTGTGTGATGTGATTATGGTGATACATAATGCATAGTGTGTGATGTGATTATGGTGATACGTAATGCATAGTGTGTGATGTGATTATGGTGATACGTAATGCATAGTGTGTGATGTGATTACGGTGATACATCATGCATAGTGTGTGATGTGATTACGGTGATGCATAATCCATAGTGCGTGATGTGATTACGGTGATACATAATGCATAGCATGTGATGTGATTATAGTGATACGTAATGCATAGTGTGTGATGTGATTATGGTGATACATAATGCATAGTGTGTGATGTGATTATGGTGATACATAATGCATAGTGTGTGATGTGATTATGGTGATACATAATGCATAATGCCCCCCCCCCCTCTCTCTCTCTCTCTCTTCCTATATTCACTTTATACGCTCTAGTCCAAAATCATCTTTTACGCAAGACTAAGTTATACGTGGCACTGATTCGTAGACTTAAAAAAAGCACTTGATTCTGTGAACAGAAACATTCTGTGGAGTACACTAAGAAAAAGCGTGGTGCATGGAAAGTTTTACATGTCCGTTAAAAGCATCTACGATTCTGTACTTGTATGTGTTCGTGACAAAGGTATTTGTTCCGACTTTTTTCAGTGTCCACGAGGGGTTAAACAAGGCTGTATGCTAAGCCCACAGCTGTTTTCCTTTTTTCATCAATAAATTGGCAGTAGAGTTATCAAAGAAGGGTAGACATGGAATACAAATGATACCTGGCGCAACAGAATTGTTCTTAATGCTATTTGCTGACGTTGTTGTTCTCTTGTCTGACACACCCATTGGGTTACAAAATCAATTAAATGCCCTTAAGCAAGAAACAGACAGACTACAATTAACAGTAAATCTTGATAAGACCAATATTATAGTCTTCCGCAAAGGAGGTCATCTTTCGAATCATGAAAAATGGTGCTATGGTGATAGAGAAATAAAAGTAACCAATTCAAATAAATATTTTGGAATATTATTCACAACTAAATTGAGTTTGACATCTGCGTGGGATGAAGCAAATAGAAAAGGGAAAACAGGTGTCATCCAAATTATAAAATCATTCAGGAAACTACGGTCGACTGATGCACAGCTTTTCTGGAAACTTTTCGACACACAAATTGAACCCGTCTTGAACTATAGAGCGGAAATATGGGGACTCATGACAAATAATCAAATGGAAAGAGTACATACTTTCGCAATGAAGCGCTTTCTTGGTGTCCTATTACATTCATCAGACACTATAATGTATAGCGAAACTGGCAGGTACCCATTGCATATTAAATCAATTGTAAAATGCATGAAATATTGGCTCAAACTTACTAGACTGCCAACATCACGATTATCTAGGCAAGCATACGAGATGCTGCTGCTGCAAGAGGAGAAGTGCTAACAGAACTGGGTATTCCACATCAAGAAAACACTAACGGAACATGGATTCGGTCTGGTCTGGATGTGCCAAGGAGTAGGGCACGAGAGCGGCTTTGTATCTGAATTTAAAGATAGACTTATAATTATGGCATGTTACAAACAAAACTGGCACGGAGAAATAGAGAGCAATGATAGGTATAAACGGTTCTATTCATTTAAATCAATTTTTCAAACGGAGAAATATATCAAGATCGTAACAAACAAGTGGCATAGAATCTGTTTTGCGAGGCTCAGATTGAGAGCACATGGACTGAATGCCAACAGAAGATGGTTCGATTCAGACGTAGCAACATCCCCTTGCCCAATGTGTGGCGAAAGTCCAGAAGATGAAAACCATTTCATATTTGACTGCAAAAGATACGAAGAATTGCGAAAAAAACTGTACCCTTTTCAATACAGCTCCACTGCAGAGAAAAGATTTATTCGGCATACTGATGACAGAAAATGAAGATATGATACTCTCACTAGCAAAATATGTATCCGAGGCAGTAAATATACGTAAAACGTCTACTATTGGTCCAAATACTCATTGATTAATTATAAACTTAGTATGGGTTCCATGAGGGGGGAAAAGGCATAGACAAAAGGAAGATTTGGATGGTCAATTTCGACAATGTATTTTTCTGATGTGTTATATGTTCTTTGTTATGTGTTCGAATTGATATGATGTGTGTCGCTGTCACATGCTTAGATAATTATTATTCGGATTATAATACGTATTTTGTTTCCTGTGTACTGTTCAAACCTGAGAGACGAACGACTGGGGGGAAGAAGGCACAGTACCCGCCTGCCACATGAACATTTTAAGCAAAATGACAAAATACCAAGGTGCGGCTTATCCCTTAGTAGTTTAGTTTGCTGTGGTTATGTTTTTTTCCTTTCTGTTACATTTTATTTATTTTGCACCATTTTTGTTCTGGACTGTACCTACTATGTCACTAGAGCTTTACAGCTGATGACAAACATTTCAGTGTTCAGTGTTCTCTCTCTCTTCCCCCCTCTCTCCCCTCTCCCCCTTTATCTCTCACTCTCTCTCTCTCCCTCTCTTTCTCTCTCTCCCCTCTCTCTTCCCCCCTCTCTCTCTCTTCCTGCCCTCTCCCTCCCTCTCACTCTCTCTCTCTCTACAACCTTGGAGACGTACGACTGAAAAAAAGACACAATAGCCCCCTGTCACATGTACGTTTAGCTAAAGACAAAGTGCCAAAGTGTCACAAATCTCTTATTAGTTTATGTTGTTTCAATTCAGTTTTTTTTCCGTTCTGTTCCATTTTATCTGTTTTGCACCATTTTGTTCCGATTAGTACCTACCATATTACTAGAGCTTTACAGCTGATGACATTAAACATTTCAGTGTTCAGTTCTTTCTCTCTCTCCTCTCTTCTCTCCCTCTCTTTACCCCCCTCTTCCCACTCTCTCCTTTCTCTCTCTTTCAGCCTCTCTTTCTTTCTCCCTCCTCTCCTCTCTCTGTCCTTCTCATCCCCCCTTCTCTCTCTCTGTCTCCTTCCCTCTCTCTCCCTCCTCTCTCTCCCCCCTCTCTCTCTCCCCCTCTCTCTCTCCCTCTCTCTCTTACCCCCCCTTCTCTCTCTCCCCCTCTCTCTCTCTGTCCCCCATCTCTCTCTCCCCCTCTCTCTCCCCTCTCTCCCTCTCTCTCTCCTCTCTCCCTCTCCCCCTCTCCCTCTCCCTCTCTGTCTCTCTCCCTCTCTTTCTCTCCCCCCTCTCTCTCTTTTAACCACACAACACACGGCCCCCATTCCTCACCATCTCTCACAACTCCCAGTCGTACACCTCACACAGCATTTAGAAAGTCAGTAATACCACTTTGACATCTTGGAATTTCATCCAAATGAGTTAAACCATGTAACACAAATACATATATTAAAACAACAACAACAACAACCCACAATTGTAACGCATGCGCGCACGTCCACATAGATATGTAGGCCCCTGTACCCCCTCCCACACACACTCACTGACTCGTTCATTCTGTGACGAACAAACAGATAGCAGCCATACGAGTCCAGGTGTGTCTCTGAAGGGATACGTGTAACACACACGCGCACGCGCGCGCGCACGCGCACACACACACACACACACACACACACACACACACACACACACACACACACACACACACACACACACACACACACACACACACACACACACACACACACACACACACACACACACACGCACACACACAACATCCGACCCCCCCACCCCCCCCCGCCCTCCGGCCCCCCTCTCTCGCATGATATCTAATCCCCCATTTTTACAGTCTTGCAACAGACTTGATGCAGCGGTGTAAAAAAAAACAAACAAACACAAACAACCCCCTCGCCCCCCCCCCAAAAAAACAACAACAAAAACAAACAAAAAAAACAACAACAAAAAAAACACACACAAAGCACGAAAGATGCTTGCTACTTCAGGAGCAGAGCAAAATCAGAAGTCAGCGAGTACTGTGGTTTCATGTCTGTGTTTTTAAGAGGGCTCTGACAACTCCCCCCCCCCCCCCCCACTAGCAGCAGTCTTTCCAGAACTCGGATGCTAGGCCTGTTACTCCCCTCCCCCCAACCCCAACCCCCCCCACCCCCCACTCCTCACCCTCACCCCACCCCCCTCAACCCCCCCACCCTCAGTGACGCGCACAGCAAAGTGCATGCATGACAGCATCAGGGATGGTGGGTATATTGCTGCTTGGTCCTTCTTTCCGATGTCGTTTTGTAGGACTTGAGGCGCGAGAAGTCTGAATCATAATGATCATCACTGTCTTGCCATTTCCTCTCCCTCCCCCTCTCCCTCACCTCCCCTCACCCCCTCCCCTGTGTGTGTGTGTGTGTGTGTGTGTGGATAATGGTTGTTTCACAAAGTTTGGATGGGCAAGTTACGTGCTTCGCTTTTCGAGGTTCTCTTTTATTTGTTTGTCTGTCTGTCTGTCGGTCGGTCTGTGTGTGCCTTAATTTTTGTTTTTTGTATTTTGTTATTGTTTTTTTTTTCTTTTCTGATTGTGTGTTTGTCCGTCTGTCTGTCTGCTTGTCTGTCTCTCGTCTCTGGCTGTCTCTAACACGCGCACTAACGCATGCTAGCACACGCACTCACGCGCACAGACACACGTACAAACACATTGACATAGATACACAGACACAGAGAGACACAGACACACACACACACACACACACACACACACACATACACAGACATGGACAGACACACACACACACACACACACACACACACACACACACACACACACACACATACACAGACATGGACACACACACACACACACACACATACACAGACATGGACACACACACACACACACACACACACACACACACACACACACACATACACAGACATGGACAGACACACACACACACACAGACATGGACACACACACACACACACACACACACACACACACACACACACACAGAGGGGCCAGTCAGAAAGACCAGAACGGTGCACACACGCAGACAGCAGACAGAGTAAGTGCCATGCTAACTGATAAAGAAGACAGAATGAACACTGAGAAACCGGGCCACCAACCACGAAATAAAAAAAAAAATAAAAAAATAGACAGAAAGACATCCTGATGTCAATGCAGGTCCGAAGAAGAGGGGGAAAAGAACAGAGAGAGAGAGAGTGAGAGAGAGAGAGATGGAGCGGGATAGGGGAGAAATAAGGAAAGAAAGAAACGCATTAACGTACTTTGGAACCTTTACTTCTTCTTTTTTTTTATAATTCAGAAAGTCGACTTTTCAGAAATTCGTGTTATTCCTGTCCCATTTCATCAAAAATAATAAATAAATAGATAAAACAAATCGGCAAAAAAAGGAGAGAAAATAGAATAAAATACAGGGACTACTGAATCAATGGGTGAATGGGTTTCGACTGTCTGATACATCGGAATGTCTTCCGGCTTCTTCATTGATTTTACCTTTTGCTGCCTTCAATGATGGCTACTTTTCCCATATGCGCACTCACACACACACACACACACACACACACACACACACACACACACACACACACACACACACACACACACACAAGCACACACACACACACACACACACACACATACACACACGCACGCACGCACGTTCGCATACACATACTCTCCACCCCTTCTGCAAACACATTATTGCTGTTGTATTCAAGAAATAGAGTGAGAGGGTGTGGGGGTGGAGGGGGGCATAATTATTAATACCATGACCCACACTCTCCTCACCTCTCGTTCTCTCTCTGGCTTTCTTTGTGAGACAGAGATGACCACTATCACCATCATTCCACTCTCTCTCTCTCTCTCTCTCTCTCTCTCTCTGTCTCTCTCTCTCTCTCTCCATCTCTCTCTCTGGCTTTCTTTGTGAGACAGAGATGACCAATATCACCATCATTCCACTCTCTCTCTCTCTCTCTCTCTCTCTCTGTCTCTCTCTCTCTCTGGCTTTCTTTGTGAGACAGAGATGACCAATATCACCGTCATTCCACTCTCTCTCTCTCTCTCTGTCTCTCCATCTCTCTCTCTGGCTTTCTTTGTGAGACAGAGATGACCAATATCACCGTCATTCCACTCTCTCTCTCTCTCTCTCTCCATCTCTCTCTCTCTCTCTCTCTCTGTGGCTGTGGCTGTCTCAGTGTCTGTTACATGCGTGAATATTTATTATATAATTTATCTGTACTTTGTTTTCTGTGTACTGTTCATTTACGAACGACTGAAAAAAGGCACATTACCCCCCCCCCCCCCCCCCCCCCCCTGTCACATGTACTTTAATTAAGCTAATGACAAAGTGTCAAAATGTCGCACATCTCTTATTAGTTTATGTTGTTTCAATTCTGTTTCTTTTTTTTCCTTTCTGTTCCACTTTAATCTATTTTGCACAGTTTTGTTCTGATTAGTACCTACTATATCACCAGAGCTTTTCAGATAATGACATTAAACATTTCAGTGTGTCAGTCAGTGTCTCTGTGTCTTTCTGTCTGTCTGTGTTTGTCTGTTCCCCCCCCCCTTCTTTCTCCCCCTCTCTCCTCTGTCTCTGTCTGTCTTTGTCTGTCTCTGTCTGTCTCTGTCTGTCTGTCTCTGTCTCTGTGCCTGCCTATCTGTCTGTGGGGTGCAGGGTGTGCGGTTAGGGAGGAGGAGGAGGAGGATGGGGGTGACACAAAGTACTGAGAGAAAGGAGTGGAGAGATGAGGAACGGGAAGGGAACGGGAGGGGGGGGGGGGAGATGAGTAGAGTACCTGTGTCTTGTCTTTCTGTCTGTCTCCCTCACTTTCTGTCTCTCTCATCTGTCTCTGTTTCTCTCTGTTTCTCTGTCTCTGTCTCTCTCTGTCTCTCTCTCTCTCTGTCTCTCTCTCTCTCTCTCTCCTAAACGGCTTTTTGGTGTTTTGAGGTCAATATTCCATCGGAGATTTGGCAGCTGCGTCGTACGACGACAATCCTCCGTGGGCGAGTTTTCCTCCCTCCCCTACTACCACCCTCCCTCCTTACTCACCTCCCCCACCCCCTCCCAAGCCCCCACCCTCACCCCCATTCCCTTTCCACCATCTCTCCGCTCTCCCTTTTCTCAGTCTCCCCCTCCTCTCTACCCCCTCCCCCTTTCTCCACCCCACTGACTAGTTTGTGTGTGTGTGTGTGTGTGTGTGTGAAGGGGAGTGGGGTGTGGGGTGTGTGTCTCTCATTACCAGGCCCACATGTTCGCCACTCAGGGACAGACGGGAGACTTTGGGTTCGATTTCTGGTTCCTTCACTTCGTTCGTACATGTTCTGACCAGACCGCACCTCTTCGTCAGACATCATGTCTCTCCGTCTTGCTTCCTATCTCTGTCTCTCCTTCTGTCTGTCTCCGTCTCTTTCTCTTCCTCCTCCTCCTCTCTGTCTCTTCCTATCTCTGTCTCTCCTTCTGTCATCTCTGTCTTGCTTCCTATCTCTGTCTCTCCTGTCTGTCTGTCTCTTCCTATCTCTGTCTCTCCTTCTGTCATCTCTGTCTCTTCCTATCTCTGTCTCTCATTCTGTCATCTCTGCCTATCCTGTCTCTGTCTCTCCTTCTGTCTGTCTCTGTCTCTTCCTATCTCTGTCTCTCCTTCTGTCATCTCTGTCTCTTCCTATCTCTGTCTCTCCTTCTGTCATCTCTGTCTCTTCCTATCTCTGTCTCTCCTTCTGTCATCTCTGTCTCTTCCTATCTCTGTCTCTCCTTCTGTCATCTCTGTCTCTTCCTATCTCTGTCTCTCCTTCTGTCATCTCTGTCTCTTCCTATCTCTGTCTCTCCTTCTGTCAGTCTCTGTCTCTTCCTATCTCTGTCTCTCCTTCTGTCATCTCTGTCTCTTCCTATCTCTGTCTTTTCTTCCGTCTGTCGCTGTCTCTTCCTATCTCTGTCTCCCCTTCTGTCATCTCTGTCTCTTCCTCCTCCTCCTCTCTGTCTCTTCTTCTCTCTGTTTCTGTCTCATGTCGCACGGTTTCTTTGAGACAAAGATTGTCAGTACGATACATGAATCCCCCCCCCCCTCATATATATATATATATATATATATATATATCCATTCATCTATTTCTATCTCTGTCTGTCTGTCTGTCTCTCTCTGTGTTTTCTCTGTTTGTCTGTTCTCTCTGTCTGTCTATCTTTGTGTTTTCTCTGTCTGTCTGTCTCTCTCTGTCCTCTCTGTCCGTCTGTCTGTCTCTCCCTGTGTTTTCTCTACCTGTCTGCCTGTCTCTCTCTCTGTTCTCTCTGTCTGTCTGTCTGTCTCTGTGTTTTCTATGTCTGTCTGTCTGTCTGTCTCTCTCTTCTCTCAGTCTGTCTGTCTGTCTCCTCCCAGTGTTTTCTCTGTCTGTCTGTCTGTCACTATTTTCCCATCACATCCTTGAGCATGGTTCAGGAGCGCTGTGTGTGAGGGAGGGAGGTGCCATCCCACTTTCTCCTCACCATTTCACGCTTATGCCTCACACACTTTTACCACAACGCCTGTGATCGCCAGAAAGCGTGGCAAGGGAAACGACCACACTTTTCGCCAGCTGGCAATTGAGACAAAAGCAAGGAGGGCGCCACACACACGAATGCACACATAAATACAAAGAAGCAGACCGATAGACAGAGAAGTTAACAGAGTTTTCAACACATACCGGCTCCAAATGAATGAGTGAAAGTGGGAAATGAAGCACAACAGAGGAACAGTCAGTCAACTAAGTATGCAAAGAATCTTTATATGAAGACAGAGAACCAGCTGATGAATTTATTTTTACTGAAAATGAAGCACGACAGGCCAACAGAGTCAGTCAACAAAGTAGAATGAAGCACAGCACAGCAACAGTCAGTCAACAAAGTAAAATGAAGCACAACAGTCAGTCAACAAAGTAAAATGAAGCACAACAGTCAGTCAACAAAGTAAAATGAAGCACAAGAGTCAG
This sequence comes from Babylonia areolata, assembly GCF_041734735.1. NCBI lineage: Eukaryota > Metazoa > Mollusca > Gastropoda > Neogastropoda > Buccinidae > Babylonia > Babylonia areolata. The sequence continues at coordinate 15,112,343 of NC_134897.1, read as the reverse complement.
TCAACAAAGTAACATGAAGCACAACACAGCAACAGTCAGTCAACAAAGTAAAATGAAGCACAACAGTCAGTCAACAAAGTAACATGAAGCACAACACAGCAACAGTCAGTCAACAAAGTAAAATGAAGCACAACAGTCAGTCAACAAAGTAAAATGAAGCACAACAGTCAGTCAACAAAGTAACATGAAGCACAACAGTCAGTCAACAAAGTAAAATGAAGCACAACAGTCAGTCAACAAAGTAAAATGAAGCACAACAGTCAGTCAACAAAGTAAAATGAAGCACAACAGAGCAACAGTCAGTCAACAAAGTAAACTGAAGCACAACAGTCAGTCAACAAAGTAACATGAAGCACAACAGAGCAACAGTCAGTCAACAAAGTAACATGAAGCACAACAGTCAGTCAACAAAGTAAAATGAAGCACAAGAGTCAGTCAACAAAGTAACATGAAGCACAACAGTCAGTCAACAAAGTAACATGAAGCACAACACAGCAACAGTCAGTCAACAAAGTAACATGAAGCACAACAGTCAGTCAACAAAGTAACATGAAGCACAACAGTCAGTCAACAAAGTAACATGAAGCACAACAGTCAGTCAACAAAGTAACATGAAGCACAACAGAGCAACAGTCAGTCAACAAAGTAACATGAAGCACAAGAGTCAGTCAACAAAGTAACATGAAGCACAAGAGTCAGTCAACAAAGTAACATGAAGCACAACACAGCAACAGTCAGTCAACAAAGTAACATGAAGCACAACAGTCAGTCAACAAAGTAACATGAAGCACAACAGTCAGTCAACAAAGTAACATGAAGCACAACAGTCAGTCAACAAAGTAACATGAAGCACAACACAGCAACAGTCAGTCAACAAAGTAACATGAAGCACAACAGTCAGTCAACAAAGTAACATGAAGCACAACAGTCAGTCAACAAAGTAAATTGAAGCACAACACAGCAACAATCAGCCAACACAGTGAAATGAGGCACAACAATCAGTCAACAAAGTAACAACACAGCAACAGAGTCAGTCAATAAAGTAACATGAAGCACAACAGTCAGTCAACAAAGTGACATGAAGCACAACAGTCAGTCAACAAAGTAAACTGAAGCACAACACAGCAACAGAGTCAGTCAACAAATCAGTCAAGACCTGTCCAGAGACAGGACCACAGGTCACCTTGAAGAGAGCCTTCAGCAGTCAGGGTGAGGACAGTGACACTTCACGGCACCCCGGGTACTCGGGATACCCAGCTACACACCCGGCCCGTCCCTGCTCCTGTTGGCCCCTGGCTTGGCCTGCAGCACAGTTCACAATCACTGTCAGTCCACTAGAAGTCATTGAAAACAGCATAAGTGGAGTGATGGCCTAGAGGTAACGCGTTCGCCTAGGAAGCGAGAGAATCTGAGCGCGCTGGTTCGAATCATGGCTCAGCCACCGATATTTTCTCCCCCCTCCACTAGACTTTGAGTGGTGGTCTGGACGCTAGTCATTCGAATGAGACGATAAACCGAGGTCCCGTGTGCAGCATGCACTTAGCGCACGTAAAAGAACCAACGGCAACAAAAGGGTTGTTCCGGGCAAAATTCTGTCGGAAAATCCACTTCGATAGGAAAAACAAATAAAACTGTAATCAGGAAAAAATACGAAAAAAAAAGGGTGGCGTTTTAGTGTAGCGACGCGCTCTACCCAGGGAGAGCAGTCCGAATTTCACACAGAGAAAATTGTTGTGATAAAAAGAGAAATCCAAAATCCAAATACATATAGAAATAACAAACGTTGCAAGCATGCGCTGGGGGGGGGGGGGGGGGGGGGGGGGGGGGGGGGGGGGGTTGTGAGGGGGGGGGGGGGAGGGGGAAGACACACCTAATCCTGACTTATGTTCTGAGCCTGGAATTAATCATACAATAAGCATTAAGTGTCTGTGAGAAAAGAAAAGAAAAAAAGAAAAAGAAACGAAAAACACAGCAAAAAACAGTGACTTCTTTTAAGATCTGGAACAAGAACAAACTAGACCATTACAAAACAACCGAACAAACTTTAACATAGCCATAACATTAAAAAAAACAAAAACACAAAACAAAACCGGTGACTTCTTTTAAATCTGGAATAAACTAAACAAAACAACGGAACAAACATTACCATAACCAGCACTGCTAAGAAAAGAAAAAAAAGAAAAGTAAAAAAAAGACACCAGTCTTGTCGTTTTATCTGGTACAGATGAGTTGAACACTGAGTTGAACAAGGTGTACATCTGCTGTGTTGAAGAAGAATGTGACTTTGCTCACACCGCAAACAAAGCCGCGTGCACTACGCGCAGTGGGTCAAGTGGAACAGGTAAACATGACTTTGTCCTGCGCTTTGCACTCTGCTAGACAGCCGACAATGTCACCTGGGGTTGTGTAGAAACACGAACAGTTCGCGATTTGTCACTGTTCCCCCCCCTTTGCATTCTGAAAGGAGAATGGATCTGCATAGCGAGTCGTAAACTTTCTGGTTCTTTCTTGGCGTCCAAATCATATCTAGGTTGAAGTGTTGTTTTTGAGCTTCTATGGTCAAAGAAAAGGAGAAAGTGGGTTTTGTATAATGTACAGGTTTAGTTAGGTCACAGTGTGTGTGTGTGTGTGTGTGTGTGTGTGTGTGATACAGAGGGACAGTGTTTGAATTACCACCTGTTGTATCAAGGAGGGTACGTGGGGCGCAGTGACTGGTGACACACGTGGGCTTCACCTTGTCAGGATCTGGCCGTCTGCGTTCGCGCACGGTACCGCACTCACTCACACACACACACACACACACACACTCTCTCTCTCTCTCTCTCTCTCTCTCTCACGCGTGCTCTCTCGCGCCGTGATGCGCGTGCATGTTATGTGTGCACTGATTGTATAGGGGGAGTCGTGTGTGACGTATCATGATGAAAGTTTTCGAAAGAATTTCGATTTCGACAACAAACTTTGTCGTGTGTGTGTGTGTGTGTGTGTGTGTGTGTGTGCGCGCATCGGCAGAGATATCAAAACTGCTCTCCGAAATTGTGTTTGTTGTTGTTGTTGTCACTGTTGTTGTTGTTGTTGTTGTCACAGCCGTTCTTCGCGTTCTTTTGCTCTCTTCTTTGTGTTCCTGTTCCTGCTGTTGTTGTTGTTTCTCTTCTTCTTCTTCTTCCTCCTCCTCCTCCTTCTCCTCCGCCTCCTCTTCCTCCTTCTTCTTCCTCCTCCTTCTCCTTTTTCTTCTTCTTCTCCTTCTTTTTCTTCTTCTCCTTCTTTTTCTACTTCCTCCTCCTCCTTCTCCTTTTTCTTCTTCCTCCTCCTCCTTTTTCTTCTTCTTCTTCTCTCTTCTTTTTCTACTTCTTCCTCCTCCTCCTTCTTCTTCTTCTTCTTCTCCTTCTTCTCTTTTTCTTCTTTTTCTTTTCTTCTTTTCTCTGCTTCTTCACGTGGTGTGTGTTTGTGTGTGTTGAATGTGTGGGCGTGAATGTGTACCTATGTCTTTGTTGCTTGTTTTATAATTTTTTGTGTGTGTGTGTGTGGGGGTGTGTGTGTGTGTGTGTGTGTGTGTGTGTGTTGTGTGTGTGTGTGTGTGTGTAAATACCTATGTACATATAATGTACCAATTGTTCCAGTTTTTCATCGCTTTGTTACCTTTAATAGACTATTCAAGTTCCTATTCTTATTCGTCGTTCTTATTATTTTATTTTATTTCAGTTTATTTCTTTTTCTTTTTCTTCTTCTTCTTCTTCTCCTTCTTTTTCTTCTTCTTCCTCCTCCTCCTCCTTCTTCTTTTTCTTCTTCTACTTCTTCTTCTTCTTCTCCTTTTTCTTCTTCTTCTTCTTCTCCTTCTTCTTTTTCTTCTTCTACTTCTTCTTCTTCTCCTTTTTCTTCTTCTTCTTCTTCTCCTTCTTTTTCTTCTTCTTCCTCCTCCTCCTCCTTCTTCTCTTTCTTCTTCTTCTTCTATCTCCTCCTCCTCCTCCTGCTTCTTCTTCTTCTTCCGCTCCTCCTCATCCTCCTTCTTCTTCTTCTTTTTGCCCTTCATTTTCGCCGTCTTCTTCTCGTATGACTGATGTTTGTATTTGTATTTTATTTCTTTTTATCACAACAGATTTCTCTGTGTGAAATCCGGTATTCGATATGAACATTGAAGGCTGTGTTTACGGAGCTGCCTACATAGGTACCTTCATGTTGCGATCAGTTCCAACACGTAGGATAACAGTCTGATGGACAGTGTGCTGATGGTGGTGGTGATGGTGTGAAAGATAGTGGTGGACTGATGATGTTTGTAATCAAAGACACAGAATGGAGAGGGAGGATACCCCCAATCTACGTGGCTTTTGTTGGTGATAACCTACTTCTGGGGCCATACGACGAAGCGGTGTGGGCCACAGTAAAATAAAAAAACAAACAAAACAAAAAACAAAAACAAAAACAAACTAGGAGCACGACAGTATGGTAACAGCGGTGAACGTTAATTGTCACCCACTCTCTCGTGTTTTCCTTTTCCTCGTAAATACTTCGGAGTTGACATTCATCGCTTTTTGACATGGCCACGATCCCATAGAACGCACGGGCTGACAACGAGTGGGGATGTTTTTTGGGTTTGTTCTTTGTGTGTGTGTGTGTGACTTTGAAAACTCTTGAGGCCACCCCCACAGCCCACCAGTGGTACAGTCATTGATTGTGTGTATGTGTGTGTGTGTGGGGGGTGACATTGAAGGTGTGGGGGGGAGGGACGGAGGGAGAGAGACAGAGACAGACAGACAGACAGAGATAGAGATAGAGACAGAGACAGAGACGAAGTCGGGTGTGTGTGTGTGTGTGTGTGTGTGTGTGTTTTAATGTCAGGCCTCTAGTCCACAATATGAAAGCGACAGACAGACAGACAGGCAAACAGGCAGGCAGACAGGCAGGCAGGCAGACAGACAGAGTTATGAATATGTAAGTCTTCACTTTGTATAGTTGTTGGTTTGGCTTTTTTGTTGTTGTTTTTCCCCATTCTGATTCTGAACACACGTAGAAAAAAGTTTCCTGACTCAGAACCCAAAGTTGTGAAGTGACATGCCTTATTCCACAGTTTCAACCCCCGCCCCCTCCTCATCACACCTGGCACAGGAAAGTCTTGGATCGGTGCACTGACATCACAGCTGTATTCAAGTTGTCTGTGGAAGTGTGTGTGCCTTGCATAAGCGGCGTGGAGTGATGGCCTAGAGGTAACGCGTCCGCCTAGGAAGCAAGAGAATCTGAGCGCGCTGGTTCGAATCACGGCTCAGCCGCCAATATTTTCTTCCCCTCCACTAGACTTTGAGTGGTGGTCTGGACGCTAGTCATTCGGATGAGACGATAAACCGAGATCCTGCGTGCAGCATGCAGTAAAAGAACCCACGGCAACAAAAGGGTTGTTCCTGGCAAAATTCTGTCGAAAAATCCACTTCAGTAGGAAAAACAAATGAAACTGCAACGCATGAAAAATTTTTTAAAAAAGGGTGGCGCTGTAGTGTAGCAATGCGCTCTCCCTGGGGAGAGGATCCCAAATTTCACACAGAGAAATCTGTTGTGGCAAAAGAGAGAAATACAGATACTGAAGGGGGGCCGTAGGGTGTAAATCATGGTGACAGTGTTATTGGACCATCTGTCAGCTTCTCAAACACCTTGAGAGTCAAGGGCAGTGGTCATATATTTCACAGAATAAACATACTGATCTAAAGAGGTCAGCTGGAATAAACCATAACTAAATGTTAAGTAAATGTTTGAGGAAAAAAAAGGTGAGCTTATTTAGTCTGGTATAAATCAATCAATGAATATATGAAAGAAAGAAAGGATGAATGAATCAATTATGTAGCCAGAACAAAAATTGTATCGCGTATTCATGTTAGGATACCGTCTGAAAAGAAACAATGAAAATGACGTTATTCCGGTTGTTTATTTATTCATTTCTCTCTCTCTCTCTGTGTATATATACATACATACATACATGTATACACACACACACACACACACACACACACACACACACACACACACACACACACACACACACACACACACACATATATATATATATATACACATAATTGTGTGTGTGTGTGTGTGTGTGTGTGTGTGTGTGTGTGTGTGTGTGTGTGTGTGTTAGTAGCTTACAATTATACGTAAATGTCTCTTCAGATTTGAAATGTTCCTTTATGAATTCCACATGTCTTTTGACTGAAGAACTATAATGGTTGTTGTCGTTTCAATGTGTGTTTTTTGCTTGTTTGCTCTCTCTCTCTCTCTCTCTCTCTCTCTCTCTCTCTCTCACACACACACACACACACACACACACACACACACACACACACACCGAGAGACAGACAGGCTGACAGAGGAAAATAAAGACGAGGAACTGCTAAGCAGAAGGAGAACAAAATAAGACTAAAGTCACGAACTAAAAAAAAAATGCATTACATACAGTGTTCAGTGCGGATCATTCTATCGTGCCTACCACCAGACAACAATTATATAGACCCACCCACAGTGTCCTTCATGCAGACACTCTGCAACACAATGTTTAAAGGTGTGAAGTCTTCTTCGTCATGTTGACGTTTGGGTCATTGTTCATGATAGAAACAAGACGATGTTTAAAGGTGTGAAGTCTTCTTCCTCATGTTGACGTTTGGGTCATTGTTCATGATAGAAACAAGACGATGTTTAAAGGTGTGAAGTCTTCTTCCTCATGTTGACGTTTGGGTCATTGTTCATGATAGAAACAAGACGATGTTTAAAGGTTTGAAGTCTTCTTCCTCATGTTGACGTTTGGGTCATTGTTCATGATAGAAACAAGACGATGTTTAAAGGTGTGAAGTCTTCTTCCTCATGTTGACGTTTGGGTCATTGTTCATGATAGAAACAAGACGATGTTTAAAGGTGTGAAGTCTTCTTCGTCATGTTGACGTTTGGGTCATTGTTCATGATAGAAACAAGACGGTGTTTAAAGGTGTGAAGTCTTCTTCGTCATGTTGACGTTTGGGTCATTGTTCATGATAGAAACAAGACGGTGTTTAAAGGTGTTAATTCGTCTTTGTCATGCTGACGTTTGGGTCATTGTTCATGATAGAAACAAGACGGTGTTTAAAGGTGTGAAGTCGTCTTTGTCATGTTGACGTTTGGGTCATTGTTCACGATAGAAACAAGACGATGTTTAAAGGTGTTAATTCGTCTTTGTCATGCTGACGTTTGGGTCATTGTTCACAATAGAAACAAAATGATGTTTAAAGGTGCTAAGTCGTCTTTGTCATGTTGACGTTTGGGTCATTGTTCATGATAGAAACAAGACTGTGTTTAAAGGTGTGAAGTCATCTTTGTCATGTTGACGTTTGGGTCATTGTTCACGATAGAAACAAGACGATGTTTAAAGGTGTTAATTCGTCTTCGTCTTGTTGACGTGTGGGTCATTGTTCATGAAAGAAACAACACAGTGTTTTAAAGTGTGAAGTCGTCTTCGTCTTGTTAACGTCTGGATCCTTGTTTACGATAGAAACAAGACGATGTTTAAATGTGTTAAATCGTCTTCATGTTGATTTTTGGGTCATTGTTCATAAAAAAACAACACAGTGTTTCAAGGCGTGAAGTCGTCTTCGTCTTGTTAACGTCTGGATGCTTGTTCACGATAAAAACAAGACGAAGGTGTAAAGTCGTCTCTGCCATGTTGACGTTTGGGTCATTGTTCACGATAGAAACAAGATGATGTTTAAAGGTGTTAAGTTGTCTTTGTCATGTTGACGTTTGGGTTATTGTTCACGATAGAAACAAGACGATGTTTAAAGGTGTTAAGTTGTCTTTGTCATGTTGACGTTTGGGTTATTGTTCACGATAGAAACAAGATGATGTTTAAAGGTGTTAAGTCGTCTTCGTCTTGTTGACGTTTGGGTCATTGTTCATGAAAGAAACAACACAGTGTTTTAAAGTGTGAAGTCGTCTTCGTCTTGCTAACGTTTGGATCCTTGTTCACGATTGAAACAAGACGATATTTAAAGGTGTTATGTCGTCTTTGTTGACGTTTGGGTCATTGTTCACGATTGAAACAAGACGATATTTAAAGGTGTTATGTCGTCTTTGTCATGTTGACGTTTGGGTCATTGTTCACGATAGAAACAAGACGATATTTAAAGGTGTTATGTCGTCTTTGTCATGTTGACGTTTGGGTCATTGTTCACGATAGAAACAAGACGATGTTTAAAGGTGTTAAGTCGTCTTTGTCATGTTGACGTTTGGGTCATTGTTCACGATAGAAACAACATAGTGTTTTAAAGTGTGAAGTCGTCTTCGTCTTGTGACGTCTGGATGCTTGTTCACGATAGAAACAAGTCGATGCTTACTGGAGTGATGGCCCAGAGGTAACGCGTCTGCCTAGGAAGCGAGAGAATATGAGCGCGCTGGTTCGAATCACGGCTCAGCCGCCGATATTTTCTCCCCCTCCATAAGACTTTGAGTGGTGGTCTGGATGCTAGTCATTCGGATGAGACGATAAAAAAAAAGTGGTTTAAAAATTTGTGTAAATCAATGATGTATGATGGGAAGAAAGATGAATAGAGCCAAGTATTAGAGAAACAAAAATTAAATATACGTATCATTTAGATCCGCTAAAAATAAGCTTCATTTTATGACGTTGTTGCCATTTTATTAGGTTCATCTTCTCTCTTAAACTCCCAAACTTTTTATATTTTTAGCCAACACAACAGACAAACGTATTCAAGATAAATGTAATTTAAAGTTTCCGGTTAAAACCCCCCGTGAAGGTTACAATATACTAAAGTCTCTTCAGTTTGAAAGTTCCTTATGAAATTCAAGGGGCTTTTGATAAGCGATCGGTTTCGCTTGAAAGGGGTATTTCTAGTAGAATCTCTCTTTCTCTCACTAAACTTCAATACACATCAACCAACACGCCCTCACACGCAAACACACACAACAAGGGCCCACACAACAAAAGAGAGAGGGAAGGCTGACGGGGAAATTATAAGGATAACCTGGAAGCTTTACAAAATAACTAAGTTTCATCTTTAAAAATTCGGTTTTCATTTTCAAAGGACACACGTGCCTCCCCCAAAAACATTCCAGACCCCACATGTAACTTCTGCAGCCACTTGAAAACTAATGTTTAAAGGTTGAAGGGGCTGGCATTTTGACGTTTGGTTTGTTTATGAAGAAACAAGCGGGGTTTTAAATGTTAAGTTCGTGGGTGGGGGGTGCGTGCGTGGGTGGTTGGTTTGTTGACGATGCATAATATTTTATGGTGTTAGGTTGTCTTTGCATGTTGCGTTGGTTTTGTTAGATGAAGATGAAGTTTAAAGGTGTAAGAGGTCGTCTGTTGACGTTTGGGTCATGAGAGGAAGAGAACAACGATAGGATAAAAGCGTGAAAAAAAAATATCGCTAGCTAACTTGATCCTTTTTCACGATTGAAACAAGAACATATTTAATTATGTCTTTGTCAGGCCTTGGACATGGCTCATGAAACAAGACATATTAAATGTCCTGTGTGCAGCATGCACTTAGCGCACGTAAAAGAACCCACGGCAACAAAAAGGGTTGTTCCTGGCAAAATTCTGTAGAAAAATTCACTTCGACAGGAAAAACAAATAAAACTGCACGCAGGAAAAAATACAATAACAAGAGAGGCAAGGCCTTCAAGACTCACTTGTGATACACTTTAAAAAAAAATCTAATCGTTAAAATGCGTTCTGTATTTGTTATTATAAAGCTTTGTGTTAAAAAAAAAGAAAAAAAGAAAAAAGAAGTCCTAACCAGATTCGAATTAAGTCCCCTAGCATTAATTACAGAGTAATTTCCCTTTTTTACTATATGCACCAAAACGTTTGCAAAATAAATAAAACTTCCATGCTTAGCAAAAGAAGTTCCTGTTTGAACAAAAAATGATAATAATGACTGCCCTTGTTGTTGGGTCAGAATATCAGATCAGAGTGCCAAGTTTAGAGAATACAAAAAATATAAATATAACAGTAAATGCAGTTTGCATATAATTAGGCTTCATTTTTGTGTGTGCCCATCCCAGAGGTGCAATATTGTTTTAAACAAGATGACTAGAAAGAACTGAATTTTTCCTATTTTTATGCCTAATTTGGTGTCAACTGACAAAGTATTTGCAGAGAAAATGTCAATGTTAAAGTTACCACAGACACACACACACACACACACACACACACACACACACACAACCGAACACCGGGTTAAAACATAGACTCACTTTGTTTACACAAGTGAGTCAAAAAGGGTGGCGATGTAGTGTAGCGACGCGCTCTCCCTGGGAAGAGCAGCCGGAATTTCACACAGAGAAATATGTTGTGATAAAAAGAAATACAAATACAAATACAGGCGTGAAGTCGTCTTGGTCTTGTTAACGTCTGGAAGCAACACAACAGGGGAGGAGGGGGTGCTAAAGGAAAGTTGGGAGGATGGGGGAGGGGTGGAGGGTGAAGGGGGTTGATATGGATAACCTTGAAGTTTCTTTCTTCTTCTTCTTTCTGTTTTTCTTTCTTTCTTTCTTTTTCGGTTTGTTATTTTGCAAAGATGGACACAGACAAGTGTTGTGCCCACACTGCCCCCAGCTCGTGATAAATGTAAAGGTCAGGTGTCTGACACCTTTGATATTATTGTTTTTCTTCAAGTGGTGGCTAGGTTTTTGCATATGTCTGCTTGTGTGTGTGTGTGTGTGTGTGTGTGTGTGTGTGTGTGAGGGGGGTGGGGTGGGGGGTGCGTGCGTGGGGTGTGTGTGTGTGTGTGAGGGGGGTGTCTATAATATTTATGTGCGTGCGGTCGTGCGTGCGTGCGTGCGTGTGTGTGTGTGTGTAAGTGTGTGTGTGTGTGTGTGAGTGTAAGAGAGAGAGAGAGAGAGAGAGAGAGAGAGAGAGAGAGAGAGAGCCATGCACGAAGGACACAGAGAGAGACGGAGATAAAAAAAATATACAGAGAGACAGACAGAACACTGAACACTGAACACTGAACACTTTAATGTCAATAGCTTTACAGCCCTAATGACATGGGGGTTCATAATACAAATAACAACATGCATCAATAGTAATAATATTGATGAAAACCAAAACCAAAACGAAATCAATCAATCTGTGCAACAAAGTGCAGTTCGACCATCCATTCAAAGTAATGGCAGAGACAGACAGACAGACAGAGAGAGACAGACAGACAGACAGAGAGAAAGAGGCACAGAGAGAGACATAGAGAGAGAAAGCAGAGAAATAAATCAGCTGATGATACTGTAATCAGCAATCAAGAAAATTCAGCTCTTTGTCCCCATGGAGTGTCAACATTAGCAAACATATGACTTTGTTACGTTTTATAAGGCACAGAAAATCCAGTGATAAGATGTCGTTTGGTGGATTAACAAGTAAAGGGAAAAAACGCTCGACGGTCATTCTGTCAAAAAAAGAAATCGATGAACAAAATATCAGAACAGAACACGTCACGTAACGACCTTTCGCTTCTTTATGAAATGTTCGAACTCCCCCCCCCCCCTCCTCCCCACCTACCATCTTCACCCCCCCGTTTCCTTTGCTCGTCCCCCCCCCCTGTCCCCTCTCCCCTGCCCCCCACCCCACCCCCCACCCACCACCCTCACCCTTCTCCTTCACTTCCAAAACACGGGTACGTCTGAGATTGACATTTGGATTGTTTTCACTCTTTTTCTGTTCGCGTGGATTTGTGTTTGTCTCTGTCTGTCTGTCTGTCTGTCTGTCTGTCTGTCTGTCTGTCTGTCTCTCTCTCTCTTCTTCTTCTTCTTCGTATCTCAGTGTTTGTACAGTGTACTAACTACTTCTTCTTCTGCGTTCGTGGGCTGCAACTCCTACGTTCACTCGTATGTGCACGAGTGGGCTTTTACGTGTATGACCGTTTTTACCCCGCCGTGAAGGCAGCCATACTCTGCTGGGTGTATTCTTGTTTCCATAACCCACCGAACGCTGACATGGATTAAAGGATCTCTAACGTGCGTAGCTGATCTTCTGCGTGCGTGTACACACGAAGGGGGTTCAGTCACTAGCAGGTCTGCACATATGTTAACCTGGGAGATGGAAAACAAAACAAAACAACAACAAAAAACAACCCTCCACCCATTACCCACCAGGCGCCGTTACCGAGATTCAAACCCGGGACCCTCAGATTGAAAGTCCTACACTTTAACCACTCGGCTATTGTGTTACGTAACTTGAAGTGGCTTTCAGTTTTTAGGGAGCACGAGGTGAGAGGTGAAAGAAAGAAAGGAAAGACAGACAGACTGCTGGGGGAAAAAAAAACATAGAAAGGAAGGGGACAGGGAAGATGGTCAAAGCAACCAGTGGAATTGAAAGGGGGAGGAGGAGGAGGGGGAGGAGGGAAGGGATGGCGAGGGAGGAACAGATACAGGCAAAAGCATGTACAGACAGACAGAGACACACACGTGTACAGACAAATAGAGACACACACGTGTACAGACAGACAGAGAAAGACACGTGTACAGACAGATACATGCACAACCGTGTGCACACAGACAGATACACACACACGTGTACAAACCGATATACAGACACACACGTGTACAAACCGATATACAGCCACACACGTGTACAGATAGATACATACACAACCGTGTGCAGACAGATACATACACAACCGTGTGCGTATCACCTACACCTGTATGGGAACTTCAAAGAGCGCAGTTTGATATCGATCATACTGTTCTGACCACAGATGACAACATAAATTTACTTACATCGCATGTACGAATCCATTTGGAAGAGAAATACCTTAATCATCTAAAGATACGAGTATTTACAGACGGCTCT
>NC_134897.1:15087032-15094532 GCF_041734735.1 Babylonia areolata | reverse complement strand
ACAGACAGACAATCCAACAAACAGACAGCACACTACCCTTCTGTATGGAACCACATATACATTTCCAGAGTCCACAGCAGTGTGGTCATCATGGATGTTTGGCCTTGTGAGGTCAGGTGACTCCTCTGTGCACACTGCGTTCACACACACACACACACACGCGCGCGCGCGCGCACGCACAAACACACACACACTGCGACACACATACACACACGCACACACACACACACACACATGCACACACGCACGCACGCACACACACACAAACACACACACACAAACACAAACGCACGCACATACATTCAAAAGCACTGCAAAATGTGGAGCAAAAAATAACTGTAGTTTGACTATTGCATTTAAATATAAACTTTAATTCCATGTAATTTCTTTTGCGTGTGTATATTTTTTTTCTAAAAAACGTGAACTCACCTGAATCAATCATACGTTAGAAAAAACAACATTTATTTTTAAATGGTGAGAAAAAAACAACCCAAATTATCTGTGAAACAGGAAAAAGAAAGAAAGTTGTGAAGAGAATATCGGAGAAAGAAAGACAGAAAGAAAGAAAGAGTTAAAGAAACAAAGGAAGGAATATTTGGAACCAACATTTCGGCATATTCTCCTGCATTGATTTTTGTTTGTTTGTTTGTTTTCCAAAAGATTGACACATCTCTGCATGGAGCCACTCTAAATCGGCTCCTCTCCAACTACAACAATTCCCTATCACAGTTTCAGTTTCCGAACAAATCCGGACAAGGTGAATCTTACGAGTTGCCAAACGAGAAGCTATCTCTGGAAATACATTCGGCTCCAAGAGAGTATTCCCTGAACTATTTTCGCCCCGAAGAAAATTGGGACCACATGCCTGTGCCACAGAATCGCCAGGGAAAAAAAAGCAAGCAAGCTTAGAAACTAAAACACTTTGCCCTGTCCATTAAACAAACGTAGTATGTGGATTTCTCGTAAAATGTTAGGGCGCGATTTAACTTTTCAACTACGAAAAAAGAAAAGGGACGTATGTCACGACAGGACAGACAGAGGGAGAGGGGGAGGGGGTTTAGAGAGAGAGAGATGCTGGGAGAAAGGGAAGGAAAGAGGGTGAGGTTGGGTGAAGGAAATGTGAGAGACAGAGCGAAAGAGGGAGAGAAAAAGGCACAGAGAGAACAAACGAACGAACGAACGAAGTTGTTTTTTTGTTTGTTTATTGAGGGAAGTGGAATAAGCATACATGTGCTTTTTTTTTTCCATCCAGTCCTCAGGGCAAAGAGAAGATGAAAATGAATCAAAATATTCACAAAGTAATAAAGAATTAAGGACATGATATTCACAAACACATTTAAACATGCACATGTACACAATCCTGATACAAACATCATATTATGAAGATGCAAATGACCACAAAAAAACAAAGAAAGAAAGAAACAAAACAAAACACACACACACACACACACACACACACACACACACACGAAAAAAAAAAAGAAGTATGTAGGACAATGATATTCAGAAAACCTACTTTAAAACCATCGGATATTAGCCAAGCATTGAGTGTTTTAGTCATGGAAAAGAAAAAGTGAATACAACAGTATCAAAGTTACTTGACTTTTATGATACAATGGTACAATGGAAAAAAGAGTAAAGGACACACGAAGTACCAGAAGGCACCGCCAAAAGTACAAAGTGTGCAGTATACTTAATCACTGATTAATCCGTCATCAAATAACAAGTCACATAGAATAAAGTCGAATACAAGTAATAAGGTCAATAATATATCCAAATTTTTACTGCCATCAAATAACAAGTCACACAGAATACAATTCGAATACAACAAGTAATAAGATCAATAATGTATGCGTCTCACACAACTAGAGTAATTCGCGCCGAATATCATTTTGGTCCAGCAAACTGTGACAACCCCAAGTGCATTACGAGAGCACGAATGTGTCCGCAACACACACACACACGCGCGCGCTCGCGCTCACACACACACACACACACACACACACACACACACACACACACACACGAACGTACACGCGAGCGTGCATGGCAATGAAACTGCTGATAAAGCAGCTAAAAGAGGAGCACAAGATTCAGAAACATCGACAAAAATACATGTCCGTCTTTCCGCAAAAGAGGCATACATTCTGTAAGAAAAAATCAGCATGGGGTCGATTTCATAACCGATGGAAGGAAAAGGTTTTAAGACATAAAGGGACATCATTCCCCGAGAATATTATTAAAGAAAAGATACCGAATCCATCAGTTTGCTATACAAGTTTAATAACCTCTACTTTCTCCCGTATAAAACTGAAGACAAAGTATGTTACATGCTTCTGTGGTAAGCAGTTCAGCTTGCATCATTGTTTGTTTCACTGTCAGCAGTTACGTATCTTCTTGCCCAAGTATTTCAAATAGAATAACTATTCTGCAGATGATTTTTGGAAAGTTATTTCTGGTGGTGGCGGGGGGGTTGGGGTTGGGGGGGGTCACTCAGTTCAGCTGGGGCGGGGGGGCACGGGTGGGGGGGCTGTGGGGGAGAATGACCACATTGTGTTCTTGAAGTAGGATTGATCAAGAGCTGGGACTGTTTGGATGACGAGAGGGAAGGAGTGAGAGAAAGAAAAAGAGAGGGAAGGAGGGAGAGAAAGAAAAGGATAGAGAGGGAAGGAGGGAGAGGAAAGAAAATGATAGGGAAGGAGGGAGAGAAAGAAAAGGATAGAGAGGGAAGGAGGGAGAGGGAAGAAAAGGATAGAGAGGGAAGGAGGGAGAGAAAGAAAAAGATAGAGAGGGAAGGAGGGAGAGAAAGAAAAGGATAGAGAGGGAAGGAGGGAGAGGAAAGAAAATGATAGGGAAGGAGGGAGAGAAAGAAAAGGATAGAGAGGGAAGGAGGGAGAGGAAGAAAAAGATAGAGAGGGAAGGAGGGAGAGAAAGAAAAAGATAGAGAGGGAAGGAGGGAGAGAAAGAAAAAGATAGAGAGGGAAGGAGGGAGAGAAAGAAAAAGATAGAGAGGGAAGGAGGGAGAGAAAGAAAAGGATAGAGAGGGAAGGAGGGAGAGGAAAGAAAAGGATAGAGAGGGAAGGGGGGAGAGGAAAGAAAAGGATAGAGAGGGAAGGGGGGAGAGAAAGAAAAGGACAGAGAGGGAAGGAGGGAGAGAAAGAAAAGGATAGAGAGGGAAGGAGGGAGAGGAAGAAAAGGATAGAGAGGGAAGGAGGGAGAGGAAAGAAAAAGATAGAGAGGGAATGGGGGAGAGGAAAGAAAAAGATAGAGGAAGGGAGGGACAGAGAGAGGGAAGGAGTGAGAGAAAGAAAAGGACAGAGAGGGAAGGAGGGAGAGGAAGAAAAGGATAGAGAGGGAAGGGGGGAGAGAAAGAAAAAGATAGAGAGGGAAGGGGGGAGAGAAAGAAGAGAGGGAAGGGGGGAGAGGGAGAAAAGGATGGAGAGGGAAGGGGGGAGAGAAAGAAAAGGATGGAGAGGGAAGGGGGGAGAGAAAGAAGAGAGGGAAGGGGGGGAGAGGGAGAAAAGGATGGAGAGGGAAGGGGGAGAGAAAGAAAAGGATAGAGAGGGAAGGGGGAAGAGGGAGAAAAGGATGGAGAGGGAAGGGGGAGAGAAAGAAAAGGATAGAGAGGGAAGGGGGGAGAGGGAGAAAAGGATGGAGAGGGAAGGGGGGAGAGAAAGAAAAGGATAGAGAGGGAAGGAGGGAGAGAAAGAAAAGGATAGAGAGGGAAGGGGGGAGAGAAAGAAAAGGATAGAGAGGGAAGGAGGGAGAGAAAGAAAAGGATAGAGAGGGAAGGAGGGAGAGGAAGGGAGGGACAGAGAGAGGGAGGAACAGAGAGGTGGAATAAGGGGCAGTAAGAAAGGGAGCGAGACAGGGAAGAAGGGAGAGAAAGCGGAAGTTAAGTGCAGCGCCCCCACGATCAATCCAGGTTTCAGGACCCCTGTCAGTGGCATTGACAGTACTCTGCAAACGTTTTTATTATTATCATTATCATCATCAATATTATTATTATTATTATTATCCTGGACCCATTTGTAACATTGTAACCAGAAAACCAGAAAGCCCGAATACTTCTCTATTTTGTCTGGACATTGTGATATTCGACGTGTGTGTGTAAGTAACTGGTTAGGGTTTCTTTAATGTCCTGTACTGAGAAAATGGAACAGTCGTGGCAAGGGGGTAGGGGTTGGAGGGCAAAGGGAGGGGGGGGGGGGTGTGTGCAATATAGTACAGTACAATCCATAGTGATTTAATGAAATAAAGTAAGTTAATTGCAATACTAAACAGTATTGTAATGGAAAAATCGCAACGGCCATTGTGTGAATGTCATTCAAAGAGCTCAGCTTAACAGCAAACGTTTTCGAACAAAGTTGAATCTGAAAGAGAGAAAAAGAGAACCGCTTTTCCTTCTACAAAAAAAACAACTATGGATGTTGTTCGACATCATTTCTTCTGTTTTCGTTTTTATTTATTTATTTTTTTTATTGGTTGGTTTCATTGTTGTTTTCGTGTGAGCTGTTTATCTGTTTGCTTTTGTTGTTATTATTGTTGTTGTTGTTTTTGTTTTTTTTAATTTTCTTCCACAGCAGACAGACGACACCAAATCAGACAATAAAGCGGACATTTAAAAAAAAAATGTATCATCGTTTTTAATGTCGATGATGCCACTTAAAATTCGGACACACAGCTGCAGGGATTGCGCAAAAGAGGTGTCCTTATATAAAAGCCACGTGGATAGCGGGCAGTATTGCCCCATGGTGGCTCAGTGTTGGTGGGGAGGGGGGGGGGGGAGGGAGGATAGGTTAGGGGGTATGGGGGGACGGAGGTGATTTGCATATAGCAGCTCCAGCCGCCAGGGTGGTGTGAATGACCGTTACCTGATGGGGCCTTACTGGTGTCAAGGGGATCGTTACCGATAGGCTGGAAAACACTGGGATTCTTTTTTTTATTTTTATTTATTTTTTTATTTTTTTTTTTTTATCTCATTGCTGCTCTGTGTCTCTCTCTGTATCAGTGCAATACAATACATTCGCGCGCACACACACACACACACACACACACACACACACACACACACACACACACACACACACACACACACACACATACACAGACACGCACACACACACATATATACATACACACACACGCACACACACACACACACACACTAACACACACTAACACACACTAACACACACTCGCACAAAGAGAGAGAGAGACACAGAGAGATACACGTACGCACACACACACACGCACACGCGCACACACATACACATATACACGCGCGCGCGCGTGCAACACACACACACACACACACACACACACACACATATATATATATATATATATATATATATATAAACACACACACATACACACACACACCCGTGTGTATGCCAGCTGACAAATAGAATTGCTACGCATTCAAACTGAAGTCGCGATCACTGGAAGATTAACGATGATGTATCAAAGAAGAAGTTTAAGGAGAAATGAAGAAAGTGAAGAACAACAACAACAACAGAGTGATTAGAAAAATAAGGAAATACAAGCTACAGCAACAACAACGACAAAAGCAACAACGACAACAACGACAACAACAACTTCAACAACAACAACAACTACAACTACAACGACAACTTCAACAACAACTACAACGACAACGACAAGAACAGAAGAAGAAGGAAATACAGAGTACAACAACAACAACGACAACAGCAACAACAACAACCACAACAAAAGAAGAAGAAGAAGGAAATAGAAACTACAACAACAACAACAACCACAAAAAAAGAACAACGAGAAGAAGGAAATACCATGTCTTAGAAATGTTGCAACTCACCTCACAAGGACTTGACAGCTGAGTGTGTCTCTCAGAAAATCTGCACTGCACTGTGTGAATACGTCGAAGTGTGTGTGTGTGTGTGTGTGTGTGTGTGTGCGTGCGTGTGTGTGTGTGTTGTTGGTCCATGGAGTTTTATAAAGGCAGGTCCTTGTCGTTTGTCTGATGCTTCCTGTCAAGTAGAGAAAGGTGACCCACAGTCACAGCTGACTCAGAGAGGGATGTGACACAGGTATTGTCACCCCCCCCACCCCCCTCCTGATACCCCCCTCGCCACCCCCTCCCCCTCACACCTCCAGTGATAGCTGACACAGAGAGGCATGTGACATAGATATACCTATTGTCACTCCCCCCTCCCTCCCTCCCTCCCTCCCCCACACTCCCAATACTGACTGCATGCATGTACAGCCCTGATAACCTCCCCTTTGCTGGACCTGTCAGTCCCTCGCACTCTGCACTCTGCGGGTCTTCAGTTCCTTCATGTTGGAGAGAGTAGGGGTGGGTGTGGGTTGTGGGGGCAAATAAAAAAAAAAAGGTAAGGAGGTAAACAGATGAAGAAAGATAAAGAAGAGGAAGAAAACGAGACGAGGGAATGCGGAAGGTGAGGGGGGGAGGGGGAAGATACGAGATGTAGACACACATACAAGACACACAGAGAGAGAGAGAGAGAGAGAGGGGGGGGGGGGGGCGAGAGGGGGGAAAGTGAGAGAAAGTCAAACACGCACGCACTTGAACTTGACTGCTCGTTCTCTTCACAGTACATTATTATTCAGGAAACAGGGCAGAGGCAAACATCAAGATATGATATCAAGATAAAGAAGCAGAAGTATTCTTTCTGAACACACAGGTGGCTCTGACCGGGTCTGTCTGTCTGTCCTTCTCGCCATCCATCCACCCGTCTGTCTGTCTATCTATCTGACTGTCTGTCTGTCTGTCCATCTGACCGTCCCGCCATCTATCTATCTATCTGTCTGTCTATCTGACGGTCCCGCCATCTATCTATCTATCTACCTGTCTGTCTGTCTGTCTATCTGACCGTCCCGCCATCTATCCGTTCATCTATTTATCTCTCTCTCTGTTTGTCTACCTGTCTGTCCGTCCGTCTGTCTGTCTATTTGTCTACCTGTCTGTTTGTCCGTCCGTCTGTCTATTTGTCTACCTGTCTGTCTGTCCGTCCGTCTGTCTGTCTATTTGTCTGCCTGTCTGTCTGTATGTCTGTCTTTATATTTATCTGCTTGTCTAACTTTGTATATCTATCTGCATGTCTATCTACCTTTCTGTATATATATATATATGTGTGTGTGTGTGTGTGTGTGTGTGTACACGTATGTCTGTCTGTATATCTCTCTGCATGTGTCTACCTTTCTGTATGTCTGTCTGTATATCTAGCTGCTTGTTTGTCTATCTATCTTTCTGAATGTTTGTCTTTCCATCCTGTAAAGCGCGAACAGGTGAACAAGTAATTAATTAAATTACTTTTGTACATCGTGCGTGTGTCCGCAAATCTGTGTATTATTTCCTACCCCACATGTATATCAAAAATATATAAACAAATGAATAAATATAAGCAGAAGGCGTCCTAGTGTGTGGCAACCTGGTGTGTGTGGTCTTACATGGTACGTGCAGAAGGCAGAGACAGTCAGTTGGTTTGAGGTCACAGA
>NC_134897.1:15077032-15082032 GCF_041734735.1 Babylonia areolata | reverse complement strand
TACCTAGTTGATTCATTCATTCTTTCTTTCTTTCATATATTCATTGATTGATTTACACCAGACTAAATAAGCTCACCTTTTTTTTCTCAAACATTTACTTAACATTTAGTTATCATTTATTCCAGCTGACCTCTTTAGATCAGTATGTTTATTCTGTGAAATATATGACCACTGCCCTTGACTCTCAAGGTGTTTGCGCGTGCATGTGTGTGTAAGAAAGTCGCGCCGGATCGAGTCACACACACACACACACACACCACACCACACCACACCACACCACACCACACCACACCACACCACACCACACCACACCACACCACACCACACACACACACACACACACACACACACACACACACACACACACACACACACACACACACACACACACACACACACACACACACACACTCACATACACACACACACGGACACACGCACACATACATACACACATACATACATACGCTCAACCGCGTGAACACACCACAACCACCTCTATCACAAACCAGAAGAAGAGGGCAACAGACAGACACACGACGTTCCTTTGTTGAACATCACTTCACTCATTTCATTAAAACGAATTACCCGCCAAGCAGATACATGAAGAGCGAAGGGAGGGAACGCAGACAGGAGCCAGTGATAAAGCCCCCTTGGGCACAGATTGTCGCCCCTGTGGGAACGCCGGGGGGGCGAAACCACTACCGTATTATTCCGCAGACTTCTTTCCGCCAGTCAAGCGGGACTATTTGACCGTCTGTCCCAGGGACACAGGACTTCTCAGCAGCCCAGGTTTTCTCTGCTTTTCTCTTGGTGGTTTTTTTTTTAAAGTATGCAAGAATCCCAGACTGTTCCCCTCCTCCTCCTCCTCCTGTTCTCCCCCTCACGAGGCCTGAATGCAAGTCTTTCGGACTGATGAGGCGATAAACCAACGTCCCCGTGTGCAGTATTCACAAACGCACAAAAATAGATCCACGGTAATCAAAGTGTTGTACTTTGCAAAAATTTATTTAAAGCCCATATATACGTAAAGAAACACACACACACACACACACACACACACACACACACACACACACACACACACACACACACACACACAGATATATATATAGAGAGAGAATGAGTGAGTGAGAGAGAGAGAGGCTGAACGTCTCATGTTTTTGGGGTGTCCCCCCAAAAAGTGAACCGCTTTTGACAAGTATTTTCTCAGTGATGGAGAAACCGAATTCATCGAAAATTTTCACACAGTAACCTTAGGGTATCATCAACAGGTCTGCAAAATATCTAAAAGTTCGGACGCAAATTATGCGAGTATTGTCAAATTCAAAAAAGCATGTAACTCTTCGCAATCCTGACTGTTCCCTCTCTCCTTCATGCTTTTGCATGTGTGGCATGTCCCTTCTCCTGAACGTTTTTTTTTTTTTTTTTTTTTTTTTAACGACTCTGAGCGAGTTCAGGAATCTATCAGTTAGGAAAGAAAGATTCCCCTGGGCGGTTGAGGACAAGCTTTGCAGAGAGACGGGTCGCCGTTCCAGCGTGCGTGCTGTTGGGCGCCGTCGGTGAAGTAGTGGGGGCGTTTCCCTTGTCACCCCCTTCTTCTGTATTAGTCTGTTTCACTCTGGGCCAGTGACGTGCCTATTTACCTGGTGACAGGTTTTCCAGTGTTTCCCTCCCTTCCGTGTTGCTGCCTTCGACGGGTCCCCAGAACACAAGTCTGGAAACTTCCTCACTCCCGTTCCCACTTCCGCTCCCACTCCATA
Organism: Babylonia areolata; assembly: GCF_041734735.1. Lineage (NCBI taxonomy): Eukaryota > Metazoa > Mollusca > Gastropoda > Neogastropoda > Buccinidae > Babylonia > Babylonia areolata. Next base: position 15,080,269 of record NC_134897.1, on the reverse strand, counting down.
CTCCCATCGTACCCTTTCCCACCTTCCCACTGTCCCTCTTGCCGACCAGCCTCAGCCATCGATCTACAAGTGTTCGCTTTCGGCTGTCAGTATGAGTTTGAACTCTGGCAGCGGGGTTGAGCAGATCTGGCGCTGCAGTTGACTGTAAATTGCTGAATTGTGCTGTGGTTAGACAGAGGTTATTTTTGGGTTTGTAATGCCTTGTTTTGTGGCGTTTATTTATTTGTGTAATTTTGCATGACCACAGTAAAACAACGAACTGAACTCTTCTATGTCTCCGTGTTTGTGTTGTCGGGACGTTAGCTTGTCTGGGAAGGGGTAGGGTATCATGGGCAACCCCTTACGGGTTGTGACAAGTTCTAATAGTGTTGCCCCCATGTGAAATCATCATCAATTGCAGATTAGTGATTACAGTTCTGATAGTGTTGCCTTCACGTGATGCCAGCATCCTTTGCAGATTAGTGATTACAGTTCTGATAGTGTTGCCCCCATGTGAAATCATCATCAATTGCAGATTAGTGATTTCAATTCTGATAGTGTTGCCCTCACATGATGCCAGCATCCTTTGCAGATTAGTGATTACAGTTCTGAACGTCAGTGTTGCCCTCACGTGATGCCAGCATCCTTTGCAGATTAGTGATTACAGTTCTGATAGTGTTGCCTTCACGTGATGCCAGCATCCTTTGCAGATTAGTGATTACAGTTCTGAACGCCAGTGTTGCCTTCACGTGATGCCAGCATCCTTTGCAGATTAGTGATTACAGTTCTGATAGTGTTGCCCTCACGTGATGCCAGCATCCTTTGCAGATTAGTGATTACAGTTCTGATAGTGTTGCCCTCACGTGATGCCAGCATCCTTTGCAGATTAGTGATTACAGTTCTGAACGTCAGTGTTGCCCTCACGTGATGCCAGCATCCTTTGCAGATTAGTGATTACAGTTCTGAACGTCAGTGTTGCCCTCACGTGATGCCAGCATCCTTTGCAGATTAGTGATTACAGTTCTGAACGTCAGTGTTGCCCTCACGTGATGCCAGCATCCTTTGCAGATTAGCCGGGGGAAATGGGGAGGGATTTGAGGTGGGCGGGAGAGTTGGGGGTGGGGTGGGGTGGCAGAAACAGTTTGGGGAAAGGGGTGGGGGATAGGAGGGGGGGAGGGAGAATGTGTGGGTAGTGGCGCTATCGCCGGCTTATCTGTCTGGGTGGAATGCCACAGATGCTGAAGTCAGTTCCTGCTTTTGCCAAAAAGAAAAAAATGACGGGAAAAGAAGACAGTCCAACAACGTTTTCTGTATTATTTTTCTTTACGATTTCTTCTGAACGGTATCTTTTCTGTTTGATTATTACATACTTTTTTTTTCTGATAGATGAACGAAAGAATTAAAGGAAGAAAACCAAAAACCCCAAAACCAAAATCTGAAGGAGGGAAGGAAAATAAGATATAAACAAAAGATAAAAAATACAAAGAGAGGGAAGATAGAGGGAAGGACTGAAAGAAGATATAAAAAGAAGGAAAAATAGAGAAGAAAAAAAAAGCAGCAAAAAAGTACGGGATTGTTTTTTTCCCTTCACTAAAAAGAAAGGGAAAAAACCCACAATAAATATATCCTAAAATCTTTTTCCGATTAGTTTCTACTCTTGACTGGTTGATGTACAGTGAAACTGGTTCTCTGAGTCAGAAAATGAGGAAAGGAAGTTGGGGAATAGATCATGTTTTGGGAGGTTTTTTTGTTGTTTTTCTTCCCTTTTTTTTCACTGATCTAAAACTTTTTCCGGAGTGATCAAAGCAGAACTTTTGGTCAGATCATGTCTCTCAAAAAATGGGGTGGGAAAAAGACCGAAATAAATGAAAACAACAGTACAGTATCTCTTTAAGTCAGGATGACCTTGTTACTCCATTCAATGCAAACCAAAGCCGCAGGGGGAGGAAAGGGAGGGGGGGGGTAAAAATGGAGGGGTGAGGGAACTACTTTGACACCGCTGAAGAGGCCTGAAGAAGCGAACAGAGCCGATGTTAGACTCAGGTTTTATGTATCAACACATAGCAACTCTTTAAAGATGTTACACTACTCAGGTTTTATGTATCAACACACAGCAACCCTTTAAAGATGTTACACTACTCAGGTTTTATGTATCAACACATAGCAACCCTTTAAAGATGTTACACTACTCAGGTTTTATGTATCAATACACAGCAACCCTTTGAAAGATGTTACACTACTCAGGTTTTATGTATCAACACACAGCAACCCTTGAAAGATGTTACACTCAGCTGTTATGTATCGATACGCAGCAACCCTTTGAAAGATGTTATACTACTCAGGTTTTAGTAATCAATACGCAGCAACCCTTTGAAAGATGTAACACTCGGCTGTTATGTATCGATACGCAGCAACCCTTTGAAAGATGTAACACTCGGCTGTTATGTATCGATACGCAGCAACCCTTTGAAAGATGTTACACTCAGGTTTTATGTATCAATACACAGCAACCCTTTGAAAGATGTTACACTACTCAGGTTTCATGTATCAATACACAGCAACCCTTTGAAAGATGTTACACTCCGCTTTTTTGTATTGATACGCAGCAACCCTCTGAAAACATCACAAACTTCACAGCTGTCGACCGGTTATCAACTGATGAGGGGGTTTTGTTCTTTCGCTTTCTTTTTGCCCACGTGGGCGACAGCCCCCCACCTTCACTCCTCTCTACGTGTGTGCTTTATATGTGTGATCGTCCCCCACCCCACTCCTTCATGTAGGCATCCATACTCCGTTTTAAGGGAAGGGTGATGCATACTGGGTGCGTTCGTGTTTCCTCTTACTCACCGAGCTGTGATCAGAAGATATTTAACGTGCGCATTTTATCTTCTATGTGTGGTATACGCACAAAAGGAATTAAGGCCGGCACGTCTGCTGATCTGGGAGATCGGGAAAAAATTATGCCCACCATTAACCCACCAGACGGCGATACAGGGCTGTCTCTTTACAGCATTCTTCTTCGTCCTTCGTCGTCGTCGTGGTGGTGGTGGTGGTGGTGGTGTGTGTGTGTGTGTGTGTGTGTTTGTGTTTGTGTGTGTGAGAGAGAAAGAGAGAAAGGCAGAGAGATAGAGAGACAGAGAGAGACCGAGAGTTGTGTGTGCGTAGAGATGTTAGAAAAGTTTGTATTATATTGTTTTGAGGGAGGATATCCTTGGAGATTTGTGCACCCTCTCTCCGCTGACTGGGATTTCCAGCGAA
>NC_134897.1:15042032-15072032 GCF_041734735.1 Babylonia areolata | reverse complement strand
AGTGCATGGGGCTAGGGGTGGGGGGAGGAGGGTGAGAGAGAGTGCGTGTGGGAGGGAGAGATAGAGAGAGAGAGGGTGAAAGAGAGGGTTTGAGAGAGAGATAGGGAGAGGGTGAGTGAGAGGGTGGGTGAGGGACAGACACAGAGAGGGAGGAGGAGGAGAAGAGGAGAGAGGGTGGGGGTGTACTGAAAGACAGATAGACATAGGGAGAAAGAGAGAGAGAGAGAGAGGGGGGGGGGTGAGATACAGATACAGACAGAAAGTGAGGAGAGAGAGAGAGGGTAAAAGAGAGAGGGAGGGTGAGAGGGTGAGAGACAGACAGACTCAGAGAGGGAGGAGGAGAAAGAGAGAGAGGGGGACCGTAAGACAGATAGACAGAGGGAGAAAGAGAGAGAGATGGAGAAAGAGAGAGAGAGAGAGGGTGAGAGAGTGAGGGAGAGTGAATGAGAGGGGTGAGAGAGAGTGAATGAGAGAGGGTGAGGGAGAGTGAATGAGAGAGGGTGAGAGAGTGTGAGGGAGAGAGGGTGAAAGAGAGTGAATGAGAGAGGGTGAGGGAGAGTGAATGAGAAGGGTGAGAGAGAGTGAAGGAGAGAGGGTGAGGGAGAGTGAATGAGAGAGAGTGAGAGAGAGTGAATGAGAGAGGGTGAGGGAGAGTGAATGAGAGAGAGTGAGGGAGAGTGAATGAGAGAGAGAGTGAGGGAGAGTGAATGAGAGAGGGCGAGAAAGTGTGAGGGTGAGAGAGAGTGAATGAGAGAGGGTGAGAGAGAGTGAGGGAGAGTGAATGAGAGAGAGTGAGGGAGAGTGAATGAGAGAGGGTGAGAGAGTGTGAGGGAGAGAGGGTGAGAGAGAGTGAATGAGAGAGGGTGAGAGAGAGTGAGGGAAAGTGAATGAGGGTGAGAGAGAGTGAGGGAGAGTGAATGAGAGAGAGTGGGGGAGAGTGAATGAGAGAGAGTGAATGAGAGAGGGTGAGAGAGAGTGAGGGAGAGTGAATGAGAGAGAAAGTGAGGGAGAGTGAATGAGAGAGGGTGAGAGAGAGTGAATGATGGAGAGAGTGAGGGAGACTGAATGAGAGAGGGTGAGAGAGAGTGAGGGAGAGTGAATGATAGAGAGAGTGAGGGAGAGTGAATGAGAGAGGGTGAGAGAGAGTGAGGGAGAGTGAATGAGAGAGGGTGAGAGAGAGTGAGGGAGAGTGAATGAGAGAGGGTGAGAGAGTGAATGAGAGAGGGAGAGGGTGAGAGAGAGTGAATGAGAGAGGGTGAGAGAGAGTCAATGAGAGAGGGTGAGAGAGAGTGAGGGAGAGTGAATGATAGAGAGAGTGAGGGAGTGTGAGGGAGAGAGGGTGAAAGAGAGTGAATGAGAGAGGGTGAGGGAGAGTGAATGAGAAGGGTGAGAGAGAGTGAATGAGAGAGAGTGAGGGAGAGAGGGTGAGGGAGAGTGAATGAGAGAGAGAGAGAGTGAATGAGAGAGGGTGAGGGAGAGTGAATGAGAGAGAGTGAGGGAGAGTGAATGAGAGAGAGAGTGAGGGAGAGTGAATGAGAGAGGGTGAGAGAGTGAGGGAGAGTGAATGAGAGAGAGTGAGGGAGAGTGAATGAGAGAGAGTGAGGGAGAGTGAATGAGAGAGGGTGAGAGAGTGTGAGGGAGAGAGGGTGAGAGAGAGTGAATGAGAGAGGGTGAGAGAGTGAGGGAAAGTGAATGAGGGTGAGAGAGAGTGAGGGAGAGTGAATGAGAGAGAGTGGGGGAGAGTGAATGAGAGAGAGTGAATGAGAGAGGGTGATAGAGAGTGAGGGAGAGTGAATGAGAGAGAAAGTGAGGGAGAGTGAATGAGAGAGGGTGAGAGAGAGTGAATGATGGAGAGAGTGAGGGAGACTGAATGAGAGAGGGTGAGAGAGAGTGAGGGAGAGTGAATGATAGAGAGAGTGAGGGAGAGTGAATGAGAGAGGGTGAGAGAGAGTGAGGGAGAGTGAATGAGAGAGGGTGAGAGAGTGAGGGAGAGTGAATGAGAGAGGGTGAGAGAGTGATGAGAGGAGAGAGTGAGAGAGTGAATGAGAGAGGGTGAGAGAGAGTCAATGAGAGAGGGTGAGAGAGAGTGAGGGAGAGTGAATGATAGAGAGAGTGAGGGAGTGTGAATGAGAGAGGGAGAGACAGACACACAGACACAGAGATATCGACAGACAGAGAGAGGCAGAGATCGAGCGACAGATTCAAGATCTGATTAACCGTTGACCCATAATTGGGCATGGAGAATTTCAGAAAACATCATCATCAAGAACATAACTTGATTAATCTTAACGTCTGCATGAAGTGAGGTAAGATGAGGTTAATTAACATTCCTTCTTCTGCCTGAAAGTATCCTATGCAGCACTGCAAGACGGGAAAGGAGAGACGTACAGAGAGAGTGACCGACAGACTGAAAGAGACAGTGAGAGACAGAGACGGAGACAAAAAGAGGAGCAGTGGCCGTGAGAAGGAATGAGAGAGAATAATATATACACTCGATGAAAATGAGGTCCATAGCATTTTCTAGAAAATGGTACTCCATACATAAAAATGATTGAAGGCAACGAGGAGGAGGAAAGACAACCACGAATGTAACGTTTGTTCTTTTATTTATTTTCTTTTTCCTTTCATCTATTCACTTGTTTTATACAGTGCATGTGACTTTTTTGTTTGTTTCTTTCTCTGTATGAAGACAGTGTTGTGTTGTTTTCCTGATCTGCAGTTTAGGTGGTGCACAGTGGCAAATATTGTTGATTTCAGATGTTGGTTTTGTATGTCCGTCTGTATGTATTAAATGTTAAACTCGAATAAATATTTATTTAAAAAAAAAGTTTTTGGCTTGTGGCATAATAATTTTATGACATACATGGTCCAAGTCAAAATAAAGAAAAAAACTGTTTAAAGAAAAGAAAAGAAAGAGGAGCAGTGCTCGTGAGGAAGGAATGAAAGAGAATAAGTTGCAGGCGGTCATTATGAGAAAGAGGGGGGGGGGTGTAATTGAGTTAGGACGACAGAGAGAGAAAGAAGGGGGGAGTGGAAAGGAAAAGGAAGTATGTGAGATAAAGAGCGTAGTGTTGAAAAACAAAAAAAAAATACAGAGAGCGAAAGCTAAGAGAAAAATACAAGCTGATTGATGAAGACAAACAGACAGTGAAGTGTGTGTCGCGACACGTAATTTCATGCAAGTAGCACACTCACTCATTCATCCATACACTCACGCACGCACGCACGCGCGCGCGCACACACGCACGCACTTGCACACACGCACACGCACGCACTCGCACACACACACACACACACACACACACACACGCACGCACGCATTTACACGCACACGTGCATACACCCACCCATCCACACGCCCATACACCCACATGTACACACACACACACACACACACACACACACACACACACACACACACCTACCCACCGCACACACGCACACGCGCATACAGAGACACAAGTACACACATACCCACACGCTCAGCCCCCTCCCCTCCCACCTCCCTCCCCTGTCTATCTCAGAGACGGGTAAAGACTGTGGTACCTGGCAGCCAGTGGAGGGAGCCTTGTACTGACCGCTGTCAGTTGAACAAAACAGGTAACTGCTCCGTTCTTATTCTAAGGGCTTCCTCGGCAAACACACACACAGAGCCTTGTAATGACCGCTGTGAGTTGAACAAAACAGGTAACTGCTCCGTTCTTATTCTATGGGCTTCCTCGGCAAACACACACACAGAGCCTTGTAATGACCGCTGTCAGTTGAACAAAACAGGTAACTGCTCCGTTCTTATTCTGAGGGCTTCCTCGGCAAACACACACACAGAGCCTTGTACTGACCGCTGTCAGTTGAACAAAACAGGTAACTGCTCCGTTCTTATTCTAAGAGGCAAATCATTTCTCTAATCTGCAGACAGAAAATGAATTGTTTTAGGACAAAATATGTCAGTAATGTTTCTTGCATCTGTGGTGCTCACATAACAGCCGATCATATACCAACTTGCGATATGTTAAAGTCTCAAATCCCTGAACTGAAATCATCTTCAGTGTTGACGATCTTCAGCAGTCCATTGCTAATGTATGACTTTTTTAACTTCTTGTTAAACAGTCCAGTTGTTTCGCTGTTATAGTTGTTAGTTTTTCATTAGAAATATGTTATATTGTTATGGTTTTTTGTTTATTTTTTAAACAAAACTTAAATCAATAATTTTCACACACACACACACACACACACACACACACACACACACACACACACTTTCACTTACTCGTATGCGTACACAGTAATCCCCCCCCCCCTCCTCCCACTCGATTTTTTTCCTTCCCTCGTCTAATATCACTTACAGTGAAAAGACGTTAAACTAAAGAACGAACGATTCTAAGGGCTTCCTCGGCAAACACACACACAGAGCCTTGTAATGACTGCTGTGAGTTGAACAAAACAGGTAACTGCTCCGTTCTTATTCCAAGGCCTTCCTCGGCAAACACACACAGCATACAGACAGACCTACAGTACACAGCTGTTGGCAAGCCCGTGTGAGAAAAAGAAACTGAAAAAAGGACGGTAGTTTAAAAAAAAAAAAAGTTTTATGAATGGGTAACCGAGTGTGGAGTTGCGGGTTCTTTTTTTTTTTTTTTTTTTTTTTTAACATGCCTATTTGTCATTGTCATTCTCATTGTCTGTCTCTGTCTATGACAGCTCTGTCTGTCTCTGACTCTGTCTCTGTCTCTGTCTGTCTCTCTGTGTCGGTCTCTCTCTGTGCCTCTCTCTCTCTGTCTCTCTGTCTCTCTCTCTCTCTCTCTCTCTCTCTCTTTTCCCCTCTTTCTACCCCCACTTCCTTCCAGCTCTCTCTCTCTCTCTCTCTCTCACGCACACACACGCACGCACACACGCACGCACGCACACACGCACGCACGCGCATTCGTCTTCGTAGCGCACCAGCAAGTTATAAAAATGTCCGCTGCTGTGTTCATTTTTTTTTTCTTCTTCTTTTTTCTTCTTCGTCTTTTTTTTTTTTTTTTAAACGTGCATGTATGAATAATCTGATGCGACAAACTGATCACTGTGTTAACCCCATCCCCACTCCCACTCCTAATCCCACCACACCTGACCCCCCCACCCCCCCAAGAAAAACACTCCTCCACCCGCAACCAGCCACTCGCACTCCTCTCTCCCTCCGAGGTGCTGTGTTTTAAGGAGCTTCTGGTGAAGAGAGAAGAGGAAGGCCAGGAGGAAGTTTCGTGTTGAGGTGTACGTGAGCGACAGAGAAGTGACAGCTGTCGTATTGAGACGGAACTGCCAGCTTTGGGGGGATAGGGGTGTGTGTGTGTGGGGGGGGGGGGGGGCGAGGGGGTGTGGGGGGGGGCGTTGGGAGGAGGGAGGGGGCCGGGGTGGGGGGGGGAAGGGAGGGGTTGTCTCTGCCTCTCACATGTGTGTCTCTCTCTAATGTGTCTCTTTCTGTGTCTCTGTGTTTCTGTCTGTCTGTGTCGGACTGTCTGTCTGTCTGTCTGTCTCTCTCTCTCTTAGAGAGTCTATTATTCAACAATTGCATGCATCTTTTTTGTTGCTATCTTGTCACTTTTTTTTTTTTTTTTTTTTTTTTTGCCTTGAGGCGTAGATGTAAAAATGGCATCATTCTGCATAGTTCACTTCCTTCATTAAAGAAATTTATTCTAAGCAAATTCAGTAATTTATCCAGTTCCCCTCCCCCCCCCTCTCTCTCTCTCTCCCTCCCTCTTTCTGTCTGTCCGTCTCTCTCTCTTTCTCTCTCTCCCCCCCCCCTCCCTCCCCGATTATCGTCAGTTTATCACACATAATCAGAGCATGACAAAACGTTTGACGACAGTATAACAGCGAAATTCTCGGAATGTCAGAAAGGAAAGAGAAGCACATGAACTGTGCCTTCAAACCACTTCATTTCTCCGATGTTCATTGGTGGACAGTCGTGCCTATCGTCACCAAACAAATTCATGTGAACTTGGGTTGCTGTCTGTTATCCCACGATGCTTTGACAGTCAGGACCATGCAACACAGTGAAAACAATTCCGTGCTGATCCGATAAATCCGTTCTGTGGAGAAAAGCGAAGACTACCTCGCAAAGATTTTCCAACCGTGGATTCAAAGAACTGACAGAGGAGTGTGTAGGGGGAGAGAAGTATGGGAGGGGGGGGGGAGAGAGCGAAAGGAGAGAGAGAGGCCTGGAGGTTTGAGAGAGAGAGGTGGGGGGGGGGGGGGGGGGGGGGGGGGGGGGGGGGGGGGTGAGGGGGCGGGGGCGGGGCAGAGAGAATACAGAGAGGAGAAGGGTTGGAGGCTTGAGAGAGAGAGAGAGAGAGAGACGGAGACATCGGCAGACAGAGACAGAGAGAGACAGAGGAGAGGGTTGGACGCTAAAGAGAGAGGGGGGCAGACACCGACAGAGAGAGACAGAGACAGAGGGACAGAGGAGAGGTTTGGACGCTAAAGAGAGACGGGGAAGACACCGACAGAGAGAGACAGAGACACAGACAGACACAGAGAGAGGAGAAGGTTGGACGCTAAATAGAGAGGGGGAGACACCGACATAGAGAGAGAGAGACAGAGAGAGAGGTAGACAGAGAGAAGAATGTTGGAGGCTTGAGAGAGAGAGGTAGACAGAGACACAGAGACAGAGACAGGAAGAGAGGGACAGAGAGTAGAGGGAGGCTTGAGAGGGAGGGAGAGGGAGAGACAGACAGACAGACACAGAGAGACAGAGGAGAGGGCTGGAAGCTTGAGAGAGAGAGAGACAAATAGAGAGATAGAGAAAGAGACAAATAGAGAGAGAGAGATGATTGAATGAATGAATGAATGAATGAATGGTTTATTCATTAAAGGCCAAGGCCCCTAAATGAAGGGATGTAATTATGACAACATAATCATACCGTTACAAAAAGTATTGGTTTTCAGTCTGTTATGTGCACAGTGGAGAGAGAGCGCGACAGCGAGAAAGAGAGATAGGGAGAAAGACAGAGAGAGAGAGAGAAAGATAAAGAGAGAGAGAGAGGGAGAGAGAGAGATGGACAGGGGGGAATGGACTGAACGAAGAAGATAGAGCAGACAGCCTAATCGTCACGCCGGTTGAGATGCTATCACACTAACGACCCGCACATCCACAGCCAGAAGAGCACTGCCATAGAAACAAGACAACAAAAACAACAACTACAACAACAAAATGGAGCCCTTCAAAAATGTCAGCAGTTCACGCAGTGCTGAAAGGCAAGGTTCTGAGCTGCCGCGAAGAAGAAGTAGTATTAGAGAGAAACTGAGACTGAGACTGGGTTTGATTGTTTATTCGTTTAAGGCCAGTGTGTGTGTGTGTGTGTGCGCGCGCGCGCGTGTGTGTGTGTGTGTGTGTGTGTGTGTGTGTGTGTGTGTGCGAGAAAGAGAGAGAGAGAGACAGACAGACAGACAGACAGACAAGTACGAATATGAAAACAAACAAAATAATCGAATACGAATGATTCTTTGTGGACCGGGCCATTTAAGTGCATTGACAAGGGGGCAGGATGGCGTTGGGGTTGTACATGCAGGAGAGAGGGCGGTAGAGAGGGAGAGGGAGGGAGAGTAGAGAGAGGGGTGTAGACAGAGGGAGGGGGTAGCGAGAAAGAGGGAGGGTAGAGGGGGGATAGAGAAAGAGGTGGGTAGAGAGAGAGGGTGGTAGAGAGAGAGGGGGTAGAGAAAGAGGGGGAGAGTAGAGAGAGAGAGGGTAGAGAGAGGGAGGGAGAGTAGAGAAAGGGAGGGAGGGTAGAGAGAGAGAGGGAGGGTAGAGAGAGAGGGGGAGGGTTGAGAGAGAGGGAGGGGGTTAGAGAGAGGGAGGGAGGGTAGAGAAAGAGAGAGGGAGGGTTGAGAGAGAGGGTAGAGAGAGGGAGGGTTGAGAGAGGGAGGGTTGAGAGAGGGAGGGAGGGTAGAGAGAGAGAGAGGGTAGAGAGGGAGGGAGGGTTGAGAGAGAGGGTAGAGAGAGGGAGGGAGGGTAGAGAAAGAAAGAGGGAGGGTAGAGAGAGAGGGAGGGGGTTAGAGAGAGGGAGGGGATTAGAGAGAGAGAGAGGGAGGGTAGAGAGAGGTAAGGGGTTAGAGAGAGGGAGGGTAGAGAAAGAGAGAGGGAGGGTTGAGAGGGAGGGTAGAGAGAGGGAGGGTTGAGAGAGAGGGTAGAGAGAGGGAGGGAGGGTAGAGAAAGGGAGGGAGGGTAGAGAAAGAGAGAGGGAGGATAGAGAGAGAGGGAGGGTAGAGAGAGGGAGAGGGTTGGAGAGAGGGAGGGGGTTAGAGAGAAAGGGAGGGAGGGTAGAGAGAGAGAGGGAGGGTAGAGAGAGAGGGAGGGTAGAGAGAGGGGGGGAGGGTTGAGAGAGAGGGAGGGGGTTAGAGAGAGGGAGGGAGGGTAGAGAAAGAGTGAGGGAGGGTTGAGAGAGAGGGTAGAGGGAGGGAGGGTAGAGAGAGAGGGAGAGTTGAGAGAGGGAGGGAGGGTAGAGAGGGAGGGTTGAGAGAGAGGGAGGGAGGGTAGAGAAAGAGAGAGGGAGGGTTGAGAGAGAGGGTAGAGGGAGGGAGGGTAGAGAAAGAGGGAGGGTTGAGAGAGGGAGGGAGGGTAGAGAGAGGGAGGGAGGTAGAGAGAGGGAGGGAGGTAGAGAGAGAGGGAGGGAGGGTTCAGTTTCAGTTTCAGTTTCAGTAGCTCAAGGAGGCATCACTGCGTTCGGACAAAGCCATATACGCTACACCACATCTGCCAAGCAGATGCCTGACCAGCAGCGTAACCCAACGCGCTTAGTCAGGCCTTGAGAAAAACAAAAACAAGGGAGGGTTGAGAGAGAGGGTAGAGAGAGGGAGGGAGGGTAGAGAGAGAGGGAGGGTTGAGAGAGAGGGTAGAGAGAGGGAGGGAGGGTAGAGAAAGGGAGGGAGGGTAGAGAAAGAGAGGGAGGGTTGAGAGAGAGGGTAGAGGGAGGGAGGGTTGAGAGAGGGAGGGGGTTAGAGAGAGGGAGGGGGTTAGAGAGAGAGAGAGGGAGGGTAGAGAGAGATAGGGGGTTAGAGAGAGGGAGGGAGGGTAGAGAAAGAGAGAGGGAGGGTTGAGAGAGAGGGTATAGAGAGGGAGGGAGGGTAGAGAGAGAGAGGGAGTATAGAGAGGGTGGGTAGAGAGAGAGAGGGAGTATAGAGAGGGAGGGTAGAGAGAGGGAGGGAGTATAGAGAGGGAGGGTAGAGAGGGAGAGGGAGTATAGAGAGGGAGGGAGGGTAGAGAGAGAGAGAGAGAAAGAGGCGCAAAGGGGGTAGAGAGAGGTGGGGAGAGAGGAGAGAGAGAGGGGGGTAGAGATAGAGAAGTTAGAAAGAGGGGTGAGAGATAGATAGCGTGAGAGATAAAGGTGGAACAAAGGGATAGGGGAGAGGGAGAGAGAGATATTGAAATAGGAGAAAGTGGAAAAAGAGAGGGAGAGTGTGGAAAGAGTGAGGAAATGAAGTTTGCACAGGAAAGACAGACGAGAGAACCAACACATCGAAAGCTACAGAGGATGGGAAAACCAGAAACACGAACAAAGGGGGAAAGAAAGGAAATCCAAACGAAAGGGAACCGAACCTCCCACCACCCAACAACATCACAAGATAACATTAATTTGATTGCACCCTCCATCCCATATCCTGTTTTCCTTCATTCGCCACTCCGCTCCTCTCCACCCCCCTCCCTCACCACCACCACCACTACCACCACCCTTCATCTCCTGCTTCTTTATTTCATTCATTGGTTTTGCCTATGTGTTGTTAAACAGCATTCAAATGTAAAAACTTCATTCCTTAGATTCATGTCTACAATCGTCAGTCTGTGTGACGTCACAATGAACAGCAGTCCTTCCTTCAAAAAATAAAAAAATAAAAAAATAAAAAAAATAAAAAAATAAAAAAATAAATATAAAAAAGCAGAGAAAACAAGTTCGTCAAACGAAAATCTTGTACGGAAATAAAACCAACAGACAGCAGAAGCACGACCTTCAACCTAGCAAACCTGATATTATTCTTGGAAATTGGTAAAAAAAAAATAAAAAAAAAGATTGAAAAATAAAAAAACCAACAAAATAAAACTCTAAAGAAAAGAATAAAAACAACAAATCAAAGTAAAACAATAAAATAATCCTTGATTGAATGCATGAGTGACTGATTGAGGAACTACATGACTCAACTGGAAGGGAAGAACCTTTTCTTCTCTTGTGCAGTTCATCTCGCTTTGCGCATGCGCAAGCGCTCGACGGGAAGTTGGGGAAAAAAGATCACGTGAGTTTGAATGTGTATCGACAGTTAGCCTGCCGTCATTTGCATAAACCCATTTGTTGATCTCTCGGACTGCTTTGGGCGTGGAGTTCAAAACTGCTCGGGTTTCGCTTCTGGCTTGGCGGGTTTCTTTATTGGGTTGTGTCTTCTTCCTGTTTTTTCTTTCTGTCTTTCCTTTGTTCTCTTGTATTTCACCCTTCTTGTATTTCTTTCTTCCTTCCTTTCTTTCTTCCTATTTTTTTCCTGTTTTTGTTGTTCATTAGATTTGCAATTTTCGTTTTGTCTGATGCAGCAGAATGTATGGTTCATGTGGAGCCATGTCGTTGTGACCGTGTGAGTTGCGGCAGCCCACGAACGAAGAGGAACATACCGTTACTGTGTTGTCTAGCTGTGCAGCTGTTTGGCTGTCCTGCCCGCTTCCTTCTCTGCCTCCCTCCCCCCCCCCCAACCCCCGAAACCACCCGCCACCCCACCCTTTACACCACTCTTCCGTAGAGCAAACTTCAGTCAGGGACCAGCCTCACTGCCACAATACACCCCGGGGAAGACATTGCACACACACTGATTAGTTCCCTTTGAAAAGGGGGAGACAGTGTCATTACATACACACTGATTAGTTCCCTTTGGAAAGGGGGAGACAGTTTCATTACATACACACTGATTAGTTCCCTTTGGAAAGGGGGAGACAGTTTCATTACATACACACTGATTAGTTCCCTTTGGAAAGGGGGAGACAATGTCATTACACACTGATTAGTTCCCTTTGGAAAGGGGGAGACAGTTTCATTTCATATACACTGATTAGTTCCCTTTGGAAAAGGGGAGACAATGTCATTACACACACACTGATTAGTTCCCTTTGGAAAGGGGGAGACAGTTTCATTACATACACACTGATTAGTTCCCTTTGAAAAGGGGGAGACAGTTTCATTACATACACACTGATTAGTTCCCTTTGGAAAGGGGGAGACAGTTTCATTACATACACACTGATTAGTTCCCTTTGGAAAGGGGGAGACAGTTTCATTACATACACACTGATTAGTTCCCTTTGGAAAGGGGGAGACAGTTTCATTACATACACACTGATTAGTTCCCTTCGGAAAGGGAAGTCACTGTCACTGCGCACACTACTTCCTTTCTGTTGAAAATGGGGAGACATTGTCATTGCACACACACGCTGCTTGTTTCCTTGTGGAAAGGGGGAGGCAATGTTGGGGACAAATTGAAGGCTGAGGGCAAGCCCTCCCCCTTCTCCCCCCCCCCCACGCCCCCATCGTCCCCCCACCTCCCCCCACCCCCCGCCCCCCACCCCCCACCCCCCAAAAAAAAGAAAAGAAAAGAAGAAGAAGCAGAGATACTACTGTTAGTGATATTATTCTTCCGCCCTCGCCATGAGATTGAGTGAACTTGGTCACCTCAGCAACTCCGTGTCTCTTCCATCTCTTACCTCCCCACCGTCCACACTCCTAGAGCCTCCAAACCTTCACAACCCCCACCCCTTCACCTACGGCTTTCCTGTCGCTGAGTCAGTGACTCACTTCCTTCATCACTCATCACATCCCTCTCTGCTTCCACTGCCGGGGTGGTCAGGATGCCAGGAAAGTGGGTGCTGACTCTCCTCTTCCCCCCCTCCCCCGCTTCAATCACTACCCCCTCCCTCCCTCCAACACTCTTCCTTCCTCCCTCCCCGTCCCTCAAACCATCCAACATTCTCCCTCCCTCCCTCCATCCGTCCATCCAACACTACTCCTCCCTCCCTCCCTCCAACATACCCGCCTAGCGTTTAATTTCCCAGCCACAACCGCCGGTTCGATTCCCGCTCGACCTGTGGTCTACAGTGAGGGAGCGCCGTTCGATGGGATCAGCCCTGGCTTGTGGGGGCCCCAGTGAGAGAAAGGGGAAGTGTTTTCCTGGTGTCTCTATGCCGGACACTTCTCTTTGTGGCCAGCTGCTCCCGGCCTTTCCGCGCTGCCTGGAGGTCCCCAAGGATCGATGACCACTGACTTCACTCTCGTTCTGTACCGCTGATTTACTTGTCGGGGAGTGTGTGTGTGTGTGTGTGTGTGTGTGTGTGTGTGTGTGTGTGAGGGACACAGAGAGAGAGAGAGAGAGAGAGAGAGAGATTTATCCCCCATCCCATTTACTTTTCCCCGGCCGACGGACAAAGTCTCACTCTGAACTAAAAACATTGCTCCGTGGACTTGCATGCAGCTGAGGCACATAAAACCCTTGGCGGGGTCCTGTTGGTGTTTCCCTTATTTACTGTCTTTCGTCAGGTGGTGTGTCCTGTTGACTGGTTTTGGGAATCTTCACGGAGTTGTCCAGGCTTGCGGTGTACTTGTACTTTTCTTCCGTTCCATCAGTATTCATCTGTTGGATTAATTAAGGGGATGAGCCTTTTAAGGCCTTGCCCCTCCTCTTCATGGATGATTGGGTTTCCCTGATGAGTTGGTCACTTGACGAGCCAAGACCTATATCTATATATTATCTATATAAATATATATAGAAATTTACGTTCTTTGCCGGTTGTCTCAAACAGAACTGAAGGGAATCACATGATTATGATTATAGACTTGTTCATGAATTCTCTTCCTTCTCTCTCTTTCTCTCTCTCTCTCTCTCTCTCTCTCTCTCTCTCTCTCTGCCTCTCACCCATTTCCTCACCTTTATTTAAAAACAGATAATGGAGTAGCGAATATGGATCAACCGACACGCTTTGACGTCTGGCGGAAACTGAAACGGAAGCATTTCCCCTCTCGCCCCCTTCTGTCTTGTCCGAGTTGTGTCTGTGAATATTTATTGTGAGCGAAACAGACAGGCAGAGAGAGGGAGAGAGAGAGAGAGAGAGAGAGAGAGAGAGAGAGAGAGACGGGGGCGGGAGAAAGAGAGAAAGAGAGAGAGAGACGGGGGCGGGAGAAAGAGAGAGAGAGAGAAAGAGAGAGAGACGGGGGCGGGAGAAAGATAGAGAGAGAGAGAGAGAGAGAGAGACGGGGGCGGGAGAAAGATAGAGAGAGAGAGAGAGAGAGAGAGAGACGGGGCGGGAGAAAGAGAGAGAGAGGGAGACAGACAGACAGACAGGCGGGCAGACAGGCAGGCAGACAGACAGACAGAGACAGAGACAGGGAGAGACAGAGGTAAACAGCAGTATCAAAACTAAAACTGCTGATCACATCCTCAAACTGTCCCAAGTCCCCACAGATGGTGAAATGACCCAACCACCTTTCCCCCCTCCACACTCCCCACTCCCAACTGCCACACCCCCACAACTCCTCCCCCATGCCACTTGACCAAGAGCGCCCTTTCCCCCCCTTCCCCTCCCCCCACTCCTCACTGCCCCCCCCCCTGCCCCCAGCCCCCTCCTCTCCAAAACAAGCAAACAAACAAAAAGAGACCAACAACCACAATTGGTAGGAAGAGAGAATGTTCACGTCAGTTGCTGACCAAGTGGGGGAGAGGGGGGGGGAGGGGGGGCGTGGTCAGTCGTCTCACTCAGTGCTGGTCCAGTGGGAGAGGAGAGAGAACAGGCAGACAATTTGTAGGTAGTGGTGGTTCGAAAACAGGGGGGGGGGGGGGGGGGGGGGTGGCGGCGTCGTGGTTGGTTTGTAAGTGTCAGTGTTTGTTTTCGTGTTGTTTTTTTTTTGTTTTTCTTTTCTTTTTTTAACTTTGCGTCTGTATCTCTCTTTCTGTATGTCTGTTTCTTTGTTTCCGCTTCTGTCTTTCGTCTATCTCTTTGTCTCTGTTTCTGTCTGTTTCTTTGTCTCCGTTTCTGTCTGTTTCTTTGTCTCTGTTTCTGTCTGTTTCGTTGTCTCTGTTTCTGCCTGTTTCGTTGTCTTTCTGTCTGTCTGTCTCTGTTTCTGTCTGTCTGTCTCTATTTCTGTCTGCCTCTTTGTCTCTGTTTCTGTCTGTCTCTCTTTGTCTCTGTTTCTGTCTATCTGTCTCTTTGTCTCTGTTTCTGTCTGTCTCTGTTTCTGTCTGTCTCTTTGTCTCTGTTTCTGTCTGTCTCTTTGTCTCTTTTCTGTCTGTCTCTTTGTCTCTGTTTCTGTCTGTCTCTGTCTGTCTGTCTCTGTTTCTGTCTGTCTCTTTGTCTCTGTTTCTGTCTGTTTCTTTGTCTCTTTTTCTGTCTGTCTCTTTGTCTCTGTTTCTGTCTGTCTCTGTCTGTCTGTCTCTGTTTCTGTCTGTCTCTTTGTCTCTGTTTCTGTCTGTCTGTCTCTGTTTCTGTCTATTTCTTTCTCTCTGTTTCTGTCTGTCTGTCTCTGTTTCTGTCTATTTCTTTCTCACTGTTTCTGTCTGTCTGTCTCTGTTTGTGTCTGTCTCTTTGTCTCTGTTTGTGTCTGTCTCTTTGTCTCCGTTTCTGTCTGTCTCTTTGTCTCTGTTTCTGTCTCTGTTTCTTTTAGTCTGTGTCTGTCATTCTATATCTCTCTGTGTCTTTATTTCTGTCTGTCTCTGTCTGTCTCTGTCTCTGTCTCTCTCTCTCTCTCTCTCTCTCTCTCACTCGCTCACTGAGCAATTTAACCGGGGAGATTTATCCACTTTCCTTAAGGCCATCCACCGACGCCTCGTTGAGGAAATTGGTGTCGGATTTAGTTCCTTAATTAAGAATGGACCCACTCCAAATTGTCCCGGTCCCCCAGCAGACATTTCCACTTCACATGTCGCCGTCCCCTCTCTCACATCGCTGGCTGAAACACGTCGGCCTTTTCACACACACACCCACACGCACGCACGCACACACACACACACACACACACACACACACACACACACACACACACACACGCACGCACACACACACACACACACACACACACACACACACACACACACACACACACAGAGGCAGACAGACGTACAGACAAGCGGGATGAATCGACACAACCCTTTCTAAATGTGTGTGTGTGTGTGTGTGTGTGTGTGTTATGTGTGTGTGTGTGTGTGTGTGTGTGTGTAGGCGTAGGTGTAGGTGTGCTTGTAATAAAAGATAATCAGTTTCATGTCTACTTCATTAAGGAAAGAAACAGAATATGGAGAAGAACGAAAGGGGAAATGAGCCAGAACCGGAAGAACCCACCGGGTACCTTTCAGTGCGACCCTTGCTGTACCTCACACGGGGCTCAAACAGACCACACGTGCTGAACATTTGCCCGGCATCACGAAGCGCCATCCTCACCCGTCCTCCCGCCCCTCCCCTCCCCACCCCCTCTGTTTCTGTTCCGTTCGCACACACACACACACACACACACACACAGCCCGTCTGTGGAGACGCTTTGATCTGTTTATTGAAAGACAGGGTCGACCTGTTTCGTCTTTCACTGGGGACTCTCCACACTGAGGGTCACGTTTCATCGATCATGTTTCAAATGATATTTTGTTGTTGTAGTATTTGTCACGTATCATCGGTGGTGTCTTAAGTAAAGAACCATAGATGTTGTTGGTTGGTTTTTTTGTGTTTTTTTTTTTTCGATGACGTGTCGCTAGTCACGTACCATTGATGATGTTTGAAGTGATGTATTATTGATGATGTTTCCAAACACGTGTCATTGACGATGCTATTTTGTGTCATGTCACCAACGATGTTTTTGAATCGATGTGTTGTTTTTTTCCGGTCTCTTCAGGATCGATACTGGCGATGTTTTCTGTCTGCATGTGGCCCCGTGTGGGCGGCTTGGCTATAGGCAACAGTGATGAATAAGTACGATAAATTTAATGAATAAATCAATAATGAATACATCAATCAAATAATGAACAGATATATATATATATATATATATATATATATATATATATATAGAGAGAGAGAGAGAGAGAGAGAGAGAGAGAGAGAGAGAGATGAATCATTGTATAGGTAAATAAACTGACAAAATAAACAGATGTACAAAGGAATGGATAACGTATCATGGTGGACGTCATCAGTGTGGTATGGAGGCGGACAGTGGCACAGCACATTACTCCCAAGCCGCTCATTCCGAGTCCCCACACACACGGCCTAATCCGGTCTCGTTTATCGCAGTCCCAGCTTCGGCAGTCCACATCGATGTTAGTCGCCAGGAAGCCACACACCAGAGGAGACTCTGCACCGCTACTGAGTCACTCCGGTGGTGTTCAGTAGTGCCTGTTCTGGTTATGCGTACTTTGGACACCACCTACAAAGCCACTGACGGACGACAATAATGGCTTAGCCGCGCAGCCAGACTGGCTGAGCATCCTGCCCAGTGTGGAGACCACTACCACGTCCCTCCAACAACAGCACCCCATGAATCTGCCGACACTGAAGACTTTGACAAGACTCAGCCCAAACAATATCGTGGAAGGGAGTTCGAAACTGAGGTCACCATAAGAGCAGGGCATGAAAGGTAATAAAGTTTCGGACTTTTTTTTAAATTGATGATGAATTCGGATGATGATGATGTTGTTGCTGTGGAGGTCCAGTTAGGTTTGGGACAACGTGGACAAGGCTGTACTCTACGCTTCCTTTCACAATAATATCCCGGCGTTACACCAGGCTTGAAAGATACAGACACTCGCAGTGCTGGTCATGAAATTTCACTCTTCTTTCTTTCTCTCCTCTTTCTCTCTAGCTTTCTTTCTTTCTATCATACTATCTATTCATCTATGTATCTCCGCCTATCTAACAACTTTATTTATCTGTCTGTATGTCCATCTCACTCTCTTTCTGACTCATTCTCTCCATGTCTGTCTCTCTTCCCTCTGTCTCTCTCTTTGTCTCATTCTGTCCCTCTTCCCTCTCTCTTTCGCTGTCTCTGCTTCTCTCTCTCTCTCTCTGTCGTCCTGTCTGACGTTGCAAGGTTTGTTTCTTGTTGTTGGTGTTTTTCCTTTTTGTATTTGTATTTCTTTTTATCAGAACAGATTTCTCTGTGTGAAATTCGGGCTGCTCTCCCCAGGGAGAGCGCGTCGCTACACTACAGCGCCAACCATTTTTGTGTATTTTTTCCTGCGTGCAGTTTTATTTGTTTTTTTCCTATCGAAGTGGATTTTTCTACAGATTTTTGCCAGGAACAACCCTTCTGTTGCCGTGGGTTCTTTTACGTGCGCTAAGTGCATGCTGCACACGGGACCTCGGTTTATCGTCTCATCCGAATGACTAGAGTCCAGATCACCACTCAAGGTCTAGTGGAGGGGGAGAAAATATCGACGGTTGAGCCGTGATTCGAACCAGCGCGCTCAGATTCTCTCGCTTCCTAGGCGGACGCGTTACCTCTAGGCCATCACTCCACTATATCACTGAACTCTGTTCTTTCCTGCGCAAAGCCATGTCCCATATAGAACTGCAGTTCATGGGAACATACAGGAGGTCCTGTCTGACGATGAGACAGATTAACCACCTTTCGCCTTTCGTCCTCAAGGTCACAATGTTTGAAGCTGTAGTCTCGAACGTCTCCTCCACTTCAAGAAGCTGTCAACATCTGTGGCGGCTTTAAAGCCTCCGATCCACTCTACGTCACTGTAAATTGGCCGCCTTTTAGCCTTTGCACGTGTAGGTAGCCCCTTCATCGCAGTCGAGGGATAATTGGGTTTGTGGGGCAAGTTCGCTGCCAGTGCAGATTAGGTCACCCTGTTTAACCCTCAGTCTGCCATGCCGAGGTAAAGAGGTGGATAGAGGGGAAACTAAGTGGCCACATGGAGTTAAAAGTGAGGAGTTTTTCTTGGTGAGTGAGTTCGTGGGTGGGTTAGCGAGGTTTTTTCTGGGTTTTCCTTTTCGGTTGTTGTGGCTGTTTGGGGAGATTTATGGTTTTGCTTTGTTTTTTCGTTGTTTGTTTGTTTGGGTTTTGTGTGTGTGTGTGTGTGAGTGTGTGTGTGTGTGTGTGTGTGTGTGTGTGTGTGTGTGTGTGTGTGTGTGTGTGTGTGTGTTACTCATCCTCGCAATGTCCTATTTTGTTTCAAGCTTTACATTCCACAACTTCAAGAGCTTTCAACACGCACACTCAGAGACACAACATTCTTAATTGCATCAGCGCGCGTAACAGAACCCACGGCAATTAAAAGAATGTCACTGGCAAAGTTGTATGGAAAAAGTCCACTTTGATAGAAAAGCAGAACTACATTTGCAGACAGAAAAAAGAGTATGAATTTCATTGGTGGCGCCGGTCTCTGGCGACGGGTTCACCATGGAGACAGCAGTCTGAATGAAGCTCATCACAGACATTAGTTGTGACAAAAATGTTTCAGTACAATACAGCACAATACAATACAATAATACAATACCACGCAATACAGTGCAACACAATGCAATACAATACAATACAATCAGTACAAGCTCTCCAAACTACCAATTTTTTTTTTAAATTACCGTTCACAAACACGTGTACAGCTAACACGATACAACCATGATAACAATACAATTAGTACAAACACAAGCTCTCCAAACGACCATTTCTCATTCTTTTTATATAAAGGTTTGCAACCCTTGCACAGCTATACACACAGACACACACACACAGAGACACAGGCACAGTCACACACAGACACAGACACACACACACACACACACACACACACACACACACACACACAGAGCCAAACAACAAAAGAGCAGTGGCCACAGACAGAGATGGAGAAAGGAGGACAATACCCAAAGGACCCACCTCCACCCACCTCTCCTTCCCCCCCCCTTCCCCGCCCCCCCCCACATACACAGCCACAGACATCCCTCAGGGACTATCCAGTGTCCTGCACACTGGGCAGTTGGGGACCGGGGAGGGGAGGGCGGGGCGGGACGAGAGAGGGGGGGGAGAGGGCTGTTTGGGTGACGTCATCTGCACACTGTGTACACTCCTACTAAACAGTATCGTGCAGCCTGACTGGGCGTTGACTTGGGTGATTTGTATGTCAGGTTTCGGGGGGGGGGGGGGGGGGGGGGGCGTCAGTGTGTCTGTGTTTGTCTCTCTTAGTCTCTGTCTCTGGCTTCGTGTCGACTTGTGTCTGTCTCTGTGTTACTGTCCATATTGTATATCTCTATGTCCTCTGTCCGTCTAGTCTGTCTCTCTCTCTCTCTCTCTATCATAATAATAATAATGGATACTTATATAGCACACTATCCAGAAATCTGCTCTAGGTGCTTTACAAAAACGCTTTTGTTAACATAATACATCATATCTATGTTACATACACACACCAAAATGTGACTACACACACGCACACACACACACACACACACACACACACACACACACACACACACACACACACACACGCGCGCGCGCGCGCGCGCGCTGCATACATACATTTTAACATACATGTGTATCTAACAGCTACCCTAACACATACGCACACATAGGCAGGCACAAACTTACATAAACACACGCACACACAATACACATTCATATACATACATGTAGTTATGTACACATACATATGTATACACACATAGTCAAGCACAGCTAACGCAAAGGAAGTCAGTGGACCTGCCACAATTGAACTTATTGCTGAGGGAAAAGGTGAGTTTTGAGACGAGATTTAAAAGATGCGAGGGAATCAGAATGACGGAGGTTATCAGGGAGCTTGTTCCACGTCTTTGGTGATTGAAAAGAAAACGATCTGTGTCCATAGGTCTTACTTCTAACGTGAGGTATCCTGAGAAGTCGAGTATCAGAGGAAGAACGGAGCTGGCGAGACGGAGTATAGATATGGATGAGTTCAGAAAGATACTTGGGGCCAGATCCGTTGACTGCAGAAAAGGTCAGAGTGGATAGCTGATAGTCTATTCGATCAGAAACAGGCAACCAGTGGAGAGACTGAAGGAGAGTCTGTCTGTCTGTCTGTCTGTCTGTCTGTCTGTCTGTCTGTCTCTCTCTCTCTCTCTCTCTCTCTCTCTCTCTCTCTCTCGCTAATAAGCAGAATGTTATTTTGCACTTTAAGGGGATTCAATAATTAACCCTCGTCACCCCCTTGTCAACAGACCCTTACAGGTAATGACAATAAAATGTCAAAGCGTCAAGCGTCTCTCTCTCTCTCTCTCTCTCTCTCTCTATATATATATATATATATATATATATATATAATGTGTGTGTGTGTGTGTGTGTGTGTGTGTCTCTCCCTCCCTCCCTCCCTATGACCCATCGTTGACCAGTCCAGAAGAGAGAAACAACTGATGTGAGGCGGGTTCACCAACTGGGCGGCTTCAAGTTGTACTGAAAAGACTCCATCGTCTTCATTTTGAAACACTTCGGACATTTCAAAGAAGAGTCTATTCAACACACACACACGCTCTCTCTCTCTCTCTCTCTCTCTCTCTCTCTCTCTCACTCACTCATCCCCCCCCCCTCTCTCTCTCCCTCTTTCTGGCTGTTGACATACTGACAGCGACATAATCAAATCCTCACACACAACATTTCTTCAAGAAATAAAACCCGACTGGCCAGTATTGTGAAAAGTACACCGAAACATTTTGGTGTGGTTATTGCGGGTATTTTGTGTTTCTTTTCGATTTTTTTTTTATAGCAAAAACAAATCCGTCACCATCTCGTTTGTGGGAGAAAAGAAAGGATTTCCTTTGTACATACTGGAACCGGATTGGCCGATTATCCTCTGTCGTGGCTGCAACCACGGAGATAATGGACTGTGCTTATTTCCACGACAGCTATCAAACGGATCTGAGACGTTAGGAACACGGAATGTTCCTCTGTACGCCCGTTGGTTGGTGGAAATCTTACTGGGTGAGGACGCCACACGGAACACGGAAATAGGATTCACTTATGTCCTCTTTTATTCACGTGATGCTGTAACTTTTTTCTTTTCTTTTTTTTTATTAAAAAAAAATAGATTCGGTTGTTCCTGTTTTCACTGTTTCTATCCAGAGAAATATATACTCTTTGAACCACTTAAATTCCGCTGTCTGTGTCTGTCTCTCTCATTATCCACTCTCCCCTCTAAACAGAAAAGGTTCTATCCTTCGTTCGTTCGTTCGTTCTCTATATGTCTGTCTCTCTCTGTCTCTGTATCTGTCTGTCTGTCTGTATGTCTGTCTCTCTCTGTCTCTCTGTCTGTCTGCCCCTCTCTCTCTCTCTCTCTCTCTCTCTCTCTCTCTCTCTCTCTCTTCACATGCTTAAATAATTATTAAACGGATAATATGTACTTTGTTTCCTGTGTACTGTTCAAACGAACGACTGGGGGGGAAAATGCACAGTACCCGCCTGCCACATGGACGTTTTAATAAGCAAATGCCAAAGTACCAAAGTGTCGCTTATCCCTTCGCAGTTTAGTTTGCTTTGATTATGTTTTTCCTATCTGTACCATTTTATGTGTTATGCACCATTTTTGTTCTGATTTGTACCTACTGTCACTAGAGCTTTATAGCTAATGACATTAAACATTTCAGTGTTCAGTGTTTTCTCTCTCTCTCTCTCTCTCTCTCTCTCTCTCTCTCTCTCTCTCTCTCTCTCTCTCTCTCTCTCAGTCAAAAGTAATCCATCAATAAAAAAAAAAAAAAAAACACACACACACAAAAAACCCGTTTTGAGTTCTGAGTTCTGAGTTCTCTCCATATTTGTTTTCCCACTCTACAGAAATGGACTGAATGAAGGAAAGGAAGGACGGAAAGAAGGAAGGAAAATAAATGAAGGAAAGTCAAAAAAGGAAGGTTAGGGAGAAAGGAAAGAAAGGGGTGCTGGAATAAAGGACAGAAGGAACGATGGAAGGAAGGAAGGAAGCAACAAACGAACGAACGAACGAACGATGGAAGGAAGGAAGGAAAAAATAAATGAAGAAAGGAAGGAAAGAAGGAAGGAAGAGAGGAACGGTGGAATGAAGGAAGGAACGATGGAAGGAAGCAACGAACGAACGATGGAAGGAAGCAACGAACGAACGATGGATGGAAGGAAGGAAGGAAGGAAGAAAGAAAGAAAAAAAAAATAAATGAACAAAAGGAAGGAAGGAAAGAAAGAAGGAAGGAACGGTGGAATGAAGGAAGGAAAGAAGGGTGGAAGGAAGGAAATAAGGAACGATGGAATGAAGGAAGGAAAGAAGGAAGGAAGCAAGCAAGGAAAGAAGGAAGAAACGATGGAATGAAGGAAGCAAAGAAAGGAAGCAAGGAAAGGGAGGAAGGAAAGAAGGAAGGAAGAAAGACTGAAAGAAGGAAGCAAGGGAAGGAAAGAAAGAAGGAAGGAATGAAGGAATGACCACACGAAGGAAGGAAGGAATGACTTCACATGAAGGAAGGAATCAAGGACGGAAAGATGGACTTAGGCCTGTGTAACGGACTCAATTTATAAACTCATTTCGCTTTTAACCACCCCACCACCCTACCCCCCATCCCTCCAATACCCCCATGGCATTCCCCCCCGCCCCTGCCCCAATCCCTCCCGGAAAAAAATCTGGTATAATTTGAAAAACAAAACTAGTGTTGCCCTTGTTTGTATACAGAACACACTGAACCCTCCTCTGTCCCCGGGGTTCTGAATTATCTTTGTTCTTCTGCCTGTGTCTGTCTGTCTGTCTGTCTGTCTCTTTCTCCCTCTCTCTCTCTCTCTTTTTCTGTCTCCTCTCTTTATCTGTCCCCTCCCTC
Source organism: Babylonia areolata (assembly GCF_041734735.1). NCBI lineage: Eukaryota > Metazoa > Mollusca > Gastropoda > Neogastropoda > Buccinidae > Babylonia > Babylonia areolata. Next base: position 15,049,255 of record NC_134897.1, on the reverse strand, counting down.
TCTATGTCTCCCCCTCTCTCTTTCTCTTTATCTCTCTCCTCCCTATCCCTGCCCCTCTCTCTTTTTATCTCATCCTTCTCTATCTCCCCCACCTCTCTCTCTCTCTCTCCTCCCTCTCTCTCTTTCTCTTTTTCTGTCTCTTCTGTTTATCTATTTCTACACCCCTTTCTTTCTTTCCCTCTCCCCGTCTCTCCCTCTCACACTCTCTCTCTCTGTGCTCTTGTCTGTCCTATGTGGTGGTGGTGTGGGGAAGTGTGTGGTGTGGGAGGTATACAAATTTGATCCAAGCGAGGACTGTAAGACAGACAGACAGACAGACAGACATCCTCCCGCCCCCTCCTCCACAAAGAAGAACCGACTGCAATGACAGAAGGAAGGAAGGAAGAACAGGGAAGAAAAGAACAATGAACAGGTGATTTTGTTGTCACACACACACACACACACACACACAAGGTGACCTTGTTGTCACACACACACACAAGGTTATCTTGTCACACACACACACACACACACACACACACACACACACACACACACACACACACACACACAAAAGGTTATCTTATTGTCACACACACACACACACACACACACACACACACACACACACACACACACACACACACACACACACGCACGCGCGCGCGATTAGCGACGATGTCTCCATCAGACTGACGCTGCGATATCCTTATACGAGTACTGAATATGGATATATCCGTATGTGTGTATGTCCGTGTGTCTCTAAAACAAGGACAGAGGTGTAAGTCGGCCCTTGTTCTAATAATTATCTCCACCGTCGTTGGAAAATAAAGATTCCTTCATTCATTCATTCTCCTCTCCTTTCTCTCTACCCTCAGCCCCCACCCCCTACCCCTCGCCTCACCTTTCCTCCCAAACTGTACCATCCATCCTTTCCAAGTTCACTTACTCTGGTAAAGTGGTTATGATTCAGTACTGATATCGCCATTTGGGAAAACCACCACCACAGATTCGGACGGAAGTCACAAGGTGCCAAAAGAAAACAAAAACAACAACATGTCATTGAGTTATTAAGCTGGCAGAACTAACGATAAATGGAATTCTAGAGCATAGCAAACCCCCTCCCTGCTCTCTCTCTCTCTCTCTCTCTCTCTCTCTTCTCCCCTCTCTGTCTCTCACGCACACGCGCGCGCACGCACACACACACACACACACACACACACACACACACACACACACACACACACACACACACACATATCTTCTTCGTCATCGTCGTCTCCTCCTCCTCCCCCTCCTCCTCCTCCTTCTTCTTCTTCTCCTTCTTCTTCCTCTTCTTCTTCTTCTTCTTCTTCTTCTTCTTCTTCTTCTTCTTCTTCTTCGTCTCCTCCTCCTCCTCCCCCCTCCTCTTTCTTCTTCCCCACTCCCTCCTCCCCCACCTCCTCTAACCTTTTTCTATGTTCTGGTCTTTTCATCCCCAACAGAGCAGACGTGTATTCCTCATTCACTGATTCAGTCTCTCCATCTGGTGTTCGTCTCTCGCTTCCCCTCACTGCTCTTCTCACGAAACCCCTTCTCTCGCTTTTGTCCCTCTCTACAGCGAGGGCTGGGTGTAAAGAAAAAGCTTACACTTGCTTATCTACAAACCTCGACATTTGAGGATTTGTTTTGTCTTGTCTTGCCTTGCTTCATCCTACTCTTCCTTTCTCATTTCTCTACTCTGGTGTTTATTTTTAAAAAATTTTTAAATATTTTTCTTCTCCTTCCTCTTTCCCTCTTCATCTTATTCTTTTTTCATGATCCAGAGTTATTCCGCCTCCGCATTCACCGACGCCTAAAACCGTATGTGTGAGGAGAAATGTTCGTGAACACAATCATTTGGTATTTGCAGAGTTCAGGAAGTGGGCAGGACAAAACGGGATCATCATCGAATTTTCTTTCTGTTCGATTTTGTGTGTTCTTTTTCCTCCTCCTCCTCCTCCTCTTCCTCATCCACGTTCTCCTTCGTATCCGCCGATCTGGCGTGGAATTGGCGTGCTGAATTGACGTGTTGATGTTGAATTGGCGTGCTGAATTAGCGTGTTAATATTGGCGTGCTGAATTGCCGGTGACGGCGGTGCAGCTGCTGGACAATGAAGACTGGGCCAGGTCTGACAGCCTGACGCCTTGATCCCTGTCTGTGGACCTGGTGTGCTGAACAGGCAGATCACTGTGGCGCCACAGTGACTCTTCACGATGCTGAGGAGGAGGAGGAGACGAAGAAGAAGAAGAGGGAGGAGGAGTAGGAGGAAGATGGGGAGGAGGAGGAGGAGAAGAAGAAGAAGGAGGAGGAGGAGGAGGAGGAGGAAGATGGGAAGGAGGAGGAGGAGACGAAGAAGAAGAAGAGGGAGGAGGAGTAGGAGGAAGATGGGGAGGAGGAGGAGAAGAAGAGGAGGAGGAGGGGAGGAGGAGGTGAAGAAGAAGAAGGAGGAGGAGGAGTAGAAGAAGAAGAGGAGGAGGAAGAGGAGGAGGAAGAAGGAGGAGAAGAAGAAGAGGAGGAGGAGTAGGAGGAAGATGGGGAGGAGAAGGAAGAAGAAGGAGGAGGAGAAGAAGAAGAGAGAGGAGGGAAGGAGGAGTAAGAGAAGAAGAACAGGAGGAAGAGGAGAAGTAGATTGATTGAATCCTTATTGAATCTTTAATGGGTAAAGAAACAGGCACAGTAAAGGCTTTTTTTACCATTCTGCCCAGTTAACGACACACAACATGAAAAAAACGACACAAAACAGAAATAAAGAAATAAAATGAAATAAAATAAAACAATAAAAACGACAAATAAGAATAGTGACTGGAATAGTCTATTAAAAGTAACAAAGCAATGAAAAGAACTATTGGTACATTATCACGTACCTACGTGCGTACACACACACACACACACACACACACACACACACACACACACACACACACACACACACACATTATAAAACAAGCAAACAAATACATTTGTACACATTCACGTGTAGAATAGGAAGAAGAAGAAGAAAGAATGAAAGGAGGAAGAGTAAGAAGAAGGCGAAGAAGAAGAAGAAAGACGGAGGAATAGTAATAATAATAAGAAGAAGAAGAAGGAGGAGGAGGAAGAAGAAGAAGAAAAAGAAGAAGTACGATACGAAGAAGAAGAAGGATACGAATAGGAAGAAGAAGAAGAAGAAGAAGAAGAAGACGCAGTTTCTAAGGAACACAAGCCAAAGGGAAAAGTCGGCCACAACCACCAAGCCCAAGAAGGAGAAGAAGAAGAAGAAGGAGAAGGAGGAGGAGGAGGAAGGAAGGAAAGAAAGAAAGAAAGAAAGAAAGACCAGTTTTCCTGCCTCGTTGGCCAAAGTCTGGGCTTTGTGTAGTGCCCTATAGACAACCGTGTGGTGGGCTTTGTGTGGATCGCGCATTGCCTTTCCCTGGCTTGGCTGTGAGGCGGGTTGGGCGCCATATGGACAGCCTGGGTCACTCTGGCCAGAAACCTGGATTTGGTCAATAGCCCCCTCAACTGGTTGCTGGACGTGGTGTGTGTGTGTGTGTGTGTGTGTGTGTGTAGTGGTGAGGTGGGAGATGTATATACGTGTGCAGGGGAATTGTGTGCGCTCGAGGGCAGCGACGCGCTTGTTGTGTATATATTTCTGTGGGCTTTGCTCCCGTTGATCACGTGCTCGACAAAAGAGACAGGGATGTTTTACGTGCGCAGTTGTTTTCCTCTCACCCGAGGCCCCAAGTGTGTGTCTGTGTTGGAAGGTCCAGGATGAGATGCTGCATCACGAGGACATGGAAGGGCAGGGAGTGGATTCCTTCCTGCTGTTGACTTCTGTGGAGAGAGAGAGAGAGAGAGAGAGAGAGAGGGGGGAGGAGGGGGCGGAGGGGAGGACAGTGGGACGACCTGCAGAGAGAGACAGAGTGAGAGAGAGAGAGGAGAAGAATAAGAGAGAGAGAAAGAGAGAAGAACACAGAGACAGAGAAGAAGAAGAAGAGAGAAAGAGAGAGAGAAGAAGAGAGAAAGAGAGAGACAGAAAAAGAAGAGAGGGAGGGAGAGAAGAAGAAGAAGAAGAGAGAGAGAGATTGAGAAGAAGAAGAAAAACAAAGACAGAGACAGAAGAGAGAGAGAGAAGAAGAAGAGACAGAGAGAAGAGAGAGAGAAGAAGAAGCGAAGAGAGAGAGAGAAGAGAGAGAGAGAAGAAGAAGAAGAAAGACAGAGACAGAAAGAGAGAAGAGAGAGAGAAGAAGAAGAAGAAAGGCGGAGACAGAAGAGATAGAGAAGAGAGAGAGAGAGAAGAAGAAGAAGACGAGAGAGAGAAGAAGAAGAAGAAAGAGAGAGAGAGAGAAAAGAAGGGAAGAAAGGAGATGGCGTGCAGAGAGAGAGAGAGAGGATTGAAGGACCAGAAGAGAAAGCATGTTTGTGTGAGCGCTTGTGTGTGGGAGAGGGGGTGGTGGGGAGTGGTTGTGTGGGGAGGATTGGAGGGGGGATTTGAAGGACGGGATGGAGGGGGGTGTTTGTCTGTTTGTTTGTGTGTGTGCGTGTTTGTTTCTTTGATTGTTTATGCACGGATGTGTGCGTGCGGGGGCACGCGCGTGTGTGTGAGAAAGTGTTAATTTCTTAATTACCTCTGTCTCTGTCTCTGTCTGTCTCTCTCTCTCTCTCTCTCACTCTCGCTCTCTCACCCTCTCTCTTTCTGTCACACACACACACACACACACACACACACACACACACACACACACACACACACACACACACACTTTTTCCATCTCTTCTCCCTCTCTCTCTCTCTTTCTCCCTCTCTCTCCCTTCCCTCTTTCGCCGTCTCTCTTCGCTCTCTGTATCTGTCTGTCTCTCTCTCTCTCTCTTCGCCCTCCCTCTATCTCCTCCCCTCTCTGTCTCTCTCTCTCCCTCTCTCTCTCTCTCTCTCTTCGCCCTCTCTCCCTCTATCCCCCCCTCTCTCTCCCCATCTCTCTCTCTCTCTCTCTTCGCCCTCTGTCCCTCTATCCCCCACCTCTCTCCCCTATCTCTCTCTCTCTCGCTCTCTCTCTCTTCGCCTTCCCTCCCTCTATCTCCCCCTCTCTCTCTCCCCATCTCTTTCTCTCGCTCACTCGCCCCATCTCTCTCTCTCTCTCTCTCTCTCTCTCTGTCTCTCTGTGTCACTGTTCCCATCGCCTTCAGTGTCAGAGATGAAGGATCACATGCCCATCAAAAATCTCCCTCAATCCTTCCGTTTTCTTGTCTCGAACTGTGCACCATTTAGCTGAAATTTTGCACATTAAGGAACAGCGAAGATAAACTGGCGTGTGTGTGTGTGTGTGTGTGGATGAGGGAGATAGAGGGCGGGGGGGGGGTGGTGTTGGTGTTGTGGTTGTGGTGTTGGTGTTGTGGTGGTGGTGGGTGGTCGTGGTGGTGGTGTTGTGGTGGTGGTGGTGGTGTTGTGGTGGTGATGGTAGTGGTGTTGTGGTGATGGTAGTGGTGTGGTGGTGGTGATGATGGTGTTGTGGTGGTGATGGTGGTGGTGGTGGTGGTGGTGATGGTGGTGGTGTTGTGGTGATGGTGGTATGGTTGCTTTCAAACCCATGTTGCAGGCTTATTTCATGAAATGTCCAAACACGATCTTGGTTCAGAAATGAGAGGAGCAACTGTTTGAAATGTTCACAATCTGAAGAGGTCGAGCACTTGCAGTTTTGAATGTGGGTATGGATGTAATGGATCCGAGGTGGGGGTGGGGAAGGGGGCGAGCTGATGTACACTGATAGTTACTGTAACACATTCAGTGCACATGTAATCTGTCTCTGTTTTCTGTGTATCTCCCTGTCTGTCTCTCCGTCTGTCTCTCTGTCTGTTTCTGTCTGTCTCTGCCTCACTCTCTCTCTCTCTCTGTCTTCCTGATTCTCTGTGTCTGTCTGTCTCTCTCTTTTGTTGCTGCACACCTCCAGTATAAATAGTATTTTACGCCATGGACCAGGCACGTTTGTTCCCCCTATTTTGAGATTTCTCTCACCCTTGATACGCTAGGCTTTGTGGTCCGTTCGTCATAACGTTAGGATCATTCCGTCAGTGCTTCTTTGGAGGTTTTCCAATACTCCGTACGTCATAACGTTTTCGATAATTCCGTCAGTGATTCTTTGGAGTTGAGTAATGTTGTTGTTAACATGTTTTCCAATACTCCGTTCGTCATAACGTTTGGTTCATTCCGTCAGTGATTCTTTGGAGTTGAGTAATATTGTTGTTAACATGTTTTTCAATACTCCGTTCGTCATAACGTTTGGTTCATTCCGTCAGTTTGTTCTTGGAGATGATTGATGTTGTTGTTAACATGTTTTCCAATACTCCATTCGTCATAACGTTTGGTTCATTCCGTCAGTTTGTTCTTGGAGTTGAGTAATGTTGTTGTTAACATGCTTTCCAATACTCCGTTTGCAACTTTAAAGACCCTGTAATACATATCAGCTTTCGGTGGGTTATGGAATCAAGAAATCATACCCAGCATGCATACCCCCGAAAACGGAGTATGGCTGCCTATATGGCGGGGGTAAAAACGGTCACACACGTAAAAGCCCACTCGTGTACATACAAGTGAACGTGGGAGTTGCAGCCCACGAACGAAGAAAGAAGTTTGGAGTTTGCAGTTCCTCTCCTCTGGTCAAAAGCCAGGAGACGGTCCTGTATAACCGTGTCCTTGTCGCTGGTGGATAATGATAAGAATGACAGAAATAATCATCACCATAAAATGTTTTTATTAGCGACTATTTTCTAAATAAGGCTATAAGCGCTTTCTAAAAAACAAAAAACAACAACAACAAAAAAACAAACAAACAAAAAAAACCGGTGTGTGTGTCTGTCTGTCTGTGTGTCTGTCTCCTCTCTCTGTGTCCGTCTGTCTCTCTATCTCTCTCTGTGTGTCTCTCTCTCTATCTCTCTCTATATATATCTGTCTCTCTCTCTTTCTGTGTGTGTCTCCCCCCTCTCTCTCTGTCTCTCTCTCTGTGTCTCTCTCCCTCTCTCTCTGTGTCTCTCTTTCCCTCTGTCTCTCTCTCTCTGTCTCTCTCTCTCTGTGTCTCTCTCTCCCTCTGTCTGTCTGTCTGTCTGTCTGTCTCTCTATCCCATTTATCTGTTTTGCACCATTTTGTTCTGATTTGTACCGACTATGTCACTAGAGCTTTACAGCTAATGACATTTCAGTGTTCTCTCCCCCCCCCCCCCTCTCTTCTCTCTCTCTCTCTCTCCCCTCTCTCTC